>NW_015159717.1:142308-190144 GCF_001447785.1 Gekko japonicus
TGAATTCTATCCTGCCCTCCTTGCAAACAGGCTCAGGGCAGGTTACAAAGTCACTAGCACTTCTGCATGCATGTGATCAGTGTTTTTCAAGGAGCCTTTTCACTTACAGAAGTGCTAGTGGCAGAGGAAGTGAGTGCCACAGAAAGGGAAAGTCTCCACTGTGGTTGGAGAGAAGTGTGAGGGAAGCATCATAAGATCTATAATCTAAGAAAAAATGGTACTTTTGGGCAAAATTGATATATATATGCAATACTTAAATTTCTGTAAAAGCTGAATTTGCATTATTGCTTTAACAGCATGAAATGCACCATTTGTAATTTAGCATATTACATCATTTGACAAAATTGAAAATATGTATAGCACTTTAGAGAGAGCTGCAAACTGCTGTACCTTAGCACACATGTCCGTGCCCTGCCTGACTTATTACAGTTTCGCAGGACATGTCAAGCAGAGATGTTCCACCAGGCTTTTTGTTGAGGCCAGCAACAGTTCCTTACATCTGCCTGGCACTCCCCCTTCCTCCTCATGACTGAATGCTAGCACTGCCATCTTGTTTTAAAATGCTTTCAATGTTAAAATATTTCTGAATGTTTTAATATTGGGATTTTATAGTTTTAATTGATTTTATAATGTACTGAATTAACTGTTGTAAACAGTTAAGAAATAGAATTTAATAAAGAAATGAATCTAAATTTTTGCCATCTCAGGGTAGAAGGAAATAGCTGAAATTAGAAAACAATTTGTATAGTAAAGAAATGAAGGTACATAATTTGGACAGAAACAGTCTCTTATGGTTGTTATAGGATTAGTAGCATATATGGATATCAAGTTAAATTTTGTACTACTGATAACATTGCTCTCTTTAATAATTTATTATCAAATATTTTATTTATTTCTTTATTTAGTTATTTAGTTATAATTTATAAACTGCCCTTCCCTGAGTATACAGGGCTCAGAGCGGTGGACAACAGTAAAACATCCATAAATTAAAAAACAATTCCTACAGTTTAAATAAATTATATTATTACCATATTAATTGCCGCCAAATTTATTAATGTTTAAACAATAAGCATACATTAGAAAATGTGCTGTATGTGTCTGCAGTACAGTACAGATAGGAATTATTATCTAATGATGTAGATTATCTTGAATACAAATGTTCATGCTACATATTTTAAGTTAGTAAAATCTGATCATGAGAAACATTTCACTCATTCCAAAGAGGCACTCTGAACCTCTTGGGGTGGGGGAACTACCCTCCCCTCATTTCTCCCTTCCCCCTGGCCTTTATATGTCTAATAGGAATTATTATCTAAAAGTGTGGATAGTGTTACATTAAACAATTCATACTGTACTCTTTCTGTGAGTTAAACCTTGTCTTAAGAAACATTTCACTCATTCCAAAAGAGAAAATGCTTCATAGGAAGTTTTCTAGTGTTCCCCAACTTAAAGGGGGGGGGAGCTTATCGGAGGGGGAGATCTTTCCTGATTTTCCCAGTTTTCTTCCAGGCCTTCATATTTCTAGATCTCCTTAAGCTACACACAGGAACTTGAACACTGACTTATACTTGTTAGTAGTTCTAAAGAAGCCTACCCAGAATCCTGCTTAGGTCTCTTCAGGGCAGGAGTACCAGGGAGATTTCCAGCTCTGCACTCCTGGGCTCGTGGTGCTGCTCCATGGAGCATAGGGTTGCCAAATGGTACTCACCTCCTTGGCGGGGGACTCCTGGGGACCTCCCGGTGCGCGCGTGTGACGTATCTACGTCACCGGGATGTGATGTCGCACGCTGGGGGCGGGGCCACAGCCATTTGAGGGGAAAACTCTATGTTTTCCCCTCAAATGGCTGTGGCCCTGCCCCCAACCATTTGGCAACCCTAATGGAGCAGCAGGAACAAAAAGCATTGGGGGGGGGGGAAGCTGTAGCAAACTCACCACATCAGGACAAAGCTCTAGGATTCACCTGAAACTCTGAAATTACCTTCTGTGGGCATTATATGTAGTGAGGGATGCCAGCCTCTAGTTGAGACCTGGGGATCCCCCGGAATTACAGCTTACTTTCAGATTAAAGAAAACCACTTCCCCTGAAGAAAATGGATGCTTTGGAGGGTGGGTTTTATGGCATTGTACCCCCACTGAGGTCCCTGTCCTCCCCAGGCTCCATCTCCAAATCTCCAGCAGTTTCCCAACCTCCATCTGGCAACCCTTGACTAGTCAACTTTTATGTCCAGGCTTTACTTCTGAGACCATCACATTCAGTTTTTTTACCATTAGAGCCACCTGCTATAATAAATATTTTAGTAAATTTAAATGCTATGTGCTAAATCTAAGTTTCATTAAATCTGATTATATAATGAACATAATCTACTTTTTAAATTTTTCTGCTATTTTTTGTGGCCTTCACAGTTGCATTACTGATAATTAGACCAGTTATGGTTAGCTTAGGAAAGTATGCTTACCCCTAAATTAATGTGAAGCTGCTGTTCTAAGTAGCGCTGGAGAATATTCAAGCTTGTGTTGGATCTGGGTGTTTTCCAGCACAATGTTCTTGTTTATAAGGTCTGTTTGGCTTTTATAAAGCAGCAGCTTTCCCCCCCTATTATTGAGGCCTCAAGCTGTAACTCTCAGTGGGCTGTATCCCAAGCAATTTTGAGGCTTCTAGCACCCACTGATTTGAGTGAGATCAGTGGAAAGTGTATATCTTCAGCACGGTCTCTCCCCAAAGATTTACTTCCTCTAACTCTAGAAAGGGAATTCAGCAACATTTCACGGCACTTGCTGTATCTCCTGAAAATTCAGGAACCACAACCCCCCTACTTCTTGGCAATTGACTAAAACCATTTAGCAAATTTTAATGCAATTATGTGGGCTTAAGTCAAATACTACATTCCATGTTTTTTTCCCTCCTGGAGAGACTTGGAGAGAGGGCAAACTTTGCTCTGGCTAGCTGGATTACATTTCTAATATTGGGAGAAATATGTTTGTTTAATAAAAGGCTGGCTTTAGTGTAGACTGTAAAAACATAGTTCTTAACGGCCAGTCCTAAGCTATTGCCTTGACAGAGTGGTTCGTAGTAGAGGGTGTAAGGATTCCAACAACAGTAATAGGACACGGTGATTCTCCTCATTCTAATGCTTGAACAGGCCCCTGCTGCACCCTTGGTTGTCTAAAAGCTGTCATCACTACTGCTGGCTGCTACCATCACCTAGGGCTTGCACAGAGCTCTTGCACTAGCTCAGCTGTGCTGCCCTTAGAATGTTTAAAGTGAGGATTCTTTAGGGGGGGGTCTGCCTCAGTTGCCTAGCATAGAAGGGTATTTTAGCTGTAACAATGCAACCTACTATGTACACCTTGGCAGTTAAAAGCACCAGCTATAATTTGGCTACAGGAATGTATATAAAATGTATTTTTGTTCAGCTCTTCAGGCAAGGTATTATTCACTTTATACACAGATTTGATGCTCACTACTTTCTATTGTGGAAAATCAAGCTAATTGAACTCTAAATTTCCTTACTTCTTACATTCTGGGAAGACGTGTGAGTATTACACAACATGGGGACCCCATATCAAAAATGCCCCCATTCTTCCCATAGAAATACATTGGAACACAGTGTCTCTCTGGCCGACTGATCACATACATGTAAACACTTTCTATCTTTCATTTCAAGGACATATCAGGTAGATGGGGAGATATCACATTCAAATAAACAGTTTGATAATTGAGTTGACTTCAGCAATCCATTAGTGGAATGCGCTTACAGGCACAGATCTTCCCCAATCCCTTCTACCCCAGCAGTCCTTTCTGACTGCAAGAGAGCTAATTCCTGGTGCCACTGGATCCATGTATAGTAATAGCCATAGTGGCTGCAGTGAGTAGGAAGGAGGCAATGAAATCATTTCCCCTGCCTCTTTAGTCAGTGCAGCTGTGCCTATGTATGGGAATGATTTCACTCCCTTCCCTCTCCTCACTGCAGCCCCCTGACTCCCATGGCTGTTGCTCCATATGGGTCCCATGACTCTGGGAATCAACTTTCCTGGGGTCAGAAGAGACTTCTGCATGGCAAGAATAAAGTGAGTGGATTGCTATATTTATTCCCATGGGGAGGGGGAGAGGAACACAGGAACCCAAAATAAATACCCACTTGAGAGATCTCCCCAGACTGTAATGACTGGATAGATCCTAAGAGGCACATAACTGTCCTCTGTGCCAGCATACAGTTCTTTGTTTTCAGAGTCAATGCAGTGTCAATATGCAGTACATATTTCTAAATACTTATATACTAGCACACAGGTTTGTAAGGTGAAGCCACTTACTGTCTTTGAATAATTTTATGAGCTGTTTGTCTTGGTTCCCATTTCATAACTTTTTCACTATAATTCGCTGTAGTAGAAAATACGTGCAGAAAATGGACTACAGAATCAACACAATACAAACCACAGCATCTCCTTAATGTTATTCTGGCCCATAATGCAGTGAAAGTCTCATATAATAGATAGAATGTGGCTCAAAGCATTTATAAGAAAGTTAATATCTAGAAGCTGGCTATAGTGGAGAAATCCGATGCATCTACTGTTTAGCAGATGCCTGTTATAAAGAATTTTCAGTTGACTGGAGGTACAGTAGGACACACTGGCCCCTACTTTCTAAGTACAGAGAACTACTCTAGCTGTTGTTGTGCAAGCTTCCCTGTGTGCCACTGTAGATATGCATATATTTGGAAACCTGTCTATGAAATAGACTGAGATAGTTCATAAGTCACTTAGCGATGGTGAAATATTTGAAACAAATAATAAAGGGCAGGCCCGTAGCTAATGTGGGGCCCACGGGGGCCGCCCCCCTAGCATTTCTTCCGGGGCCCCTCCTTTCCTGGCTGGCCCCAAATTGAATTAATGTTATTATTAGCTTTGATTTAATTAGCTGTACCCCCAAGGCCCCCTCACCCCAAAATCCCTAGCTACAGGGCTGATAAAGGGTGAGTAAAGGACATGTACCAGCATAACTTCAGAAGAAGAGGGGGGAAATTCATGCTAGAAAAAGTCCAATGTACCAATATAGGTACCACAAGAACTTTCGCATTCATGGTTCTTTGCCTGCCATACTTGACAATGGGAACCAGCTGCACAAGCCCTTGAGTGGATTGCAACCATTGTGGGAAATAATAAGGAAACTGACTAAATGTGATATTTGAAGGTGTTTTTTTACATTATCAAAAAGCAATTATTTTCTCAAGCTAGCTCAGTATGCCGCTATAGTTGGAGTGAAGTAGACAGTATACAAGTATGTTACTTGGAATGTGATCCTTGAGGTAGGCTGTGTATGAGCTAGCACTCATGCCATTGCATATTCATATGCCAGAATTTGAGCTAAAAACCTCTTGGTCAGGGCTTTTTTTCTGGGGGAACGTGCTGGAACAGATTTCCAGAACCTCTATGACAAAATTCTTTTAAAAATGTTTAAAAGTTCATGAGTTTTCAGTATACAGATTGAAAACTTCATTTCCCTCTTGAGAGTTCTGGCACCTCTTTTTCAAAAAAAAAAAAAAAAAGCCCTGTTCTTGGTGGTAGTCTACCCATTGTATAAACTGCTTTACTGTAAGTACAAGTTGTTAGTGAGCCAGTGTTGAATGGAGTGCCAATCATGACAAATTGAACTGGACCTTGTAAAATTAGACCAAAATGACCTACTTTTGTTTGAGTCAAATAAGCAGATTGTGCTCTGACTTCATTTCCTATCAAGATCACTGGGTAAAAATGCTATGAAATCTAAGGCCAGTTTAAGGTCTACTGTTCAAAGTAGCCAAAAATGAAGTTGTTTGTTGTAATTCTTTGACGTCAGAACAGGTTATTGTGGAAGATTTTTTTTTTCTTCTGTTCATGCCTGAAAGTAACATTACTAGCCATGTTTGCGGGGGGGGGCGGAGAAAAAAAACCCTGGAACTAAACCACATTGTATAAGAGCCACAGCATATGGGAGAAGGGGGAAAAAAGGCTTGGTGGCCAAAAGGTGACAGCTCTGAGTTATTAAGAATGATCTGGATTAGTCCCAGCCTTTCTGGTTTGCTAAATTCAAATATTTCACATCTGTTTCATGTTTGTAGTCACTAAGAAGCCCAGTCAATATACCATCCCAATATTAGACAGTTGTCTACTCCTAGAAGGAATTTAATTTATGTCTAAATAAATATAATTATTCCCATATTTTAGGTTTTCAGATTAAGGTTGCTTCTCTGCACACTTGAGAGCAAGCCCCAATGAACTCATTGGACGTTAGTTGTGTATGAATATACACAGGCCTGAGCTAAAACCATGAAACTGTGGAAAAGGCAAAACTGTCACTTAAAAAAAAGTCTTGATTAGAGAAAAATATTTTTTAAATTCTACCTTGCAATTAAGTTTAAATAGCTTCATTATTATATGGTGTACTCTACTCTGATTTTACATATGGTGTAAAACTGCCAATAAGTTTGGAATGTAAGCACTTATTGTATAGGAACAACAGATTTAAAGAGCGAGCAAGCACACATTGTTTCCCCAAATCATCATAAGGGAGTTAGTGTGTAGTGTTTTATTCACAATGGTGAAAACCAAAGTGGATGGTGAAGAGCTACAAAAGGATCTATCCAGATTGGGCGAGTGGACAGCAACATGGCAAATAATGTTTAATGTTAAGTGTGAGGCTGCGATCAGATGTGGTGTTTGATCTGGTGTCATCGCTGTTCCCTTCCAGATTTAAAATGCACATCCAGACAGCAACATCAGTCTTCCGTTCCCCAGTCATGGGCACTCCATTCTGACCTGTCTTTGAGCTGGAGTTATTTGGCATTTGGGAAAGTCCGGTCCTTCCTGGTGCATGTGGTTTCACCCCACATTTCCAGATGTCTCATCACTACAGTGTGCTCTCAATCCACTTGGAAAGTTTGAACATTCCAGTTTGGGGTGTTGTTGTTTTTTTGAGACAGTTAGGCCACCACGTGAAAGAAGATGTTGAACTAGATGAACCATCTCTTTGATCCAGCAGGACTGTTCTTATGCTGACTCTCAGCAACGATGCTGGCCAAGTCCGTAAGTGATAAATATAGGCATGGATTAAAGGAAGCAGTGTAGAGATGAGGAATGTGTGTGATTGGTCCTTCAGATGAAAGAGGAGAAGAAGGTTGATCCAAAAACTTTTCTCAGAATGCCTTACATGAAATTTGTGTGTGCAGAAAATTAGTCTGAGAAGTTGTAGTTGCGAATTAGGATGGAAGAGCTACCATATAGTCCTGTGGAGTAGAAGTGAAGTGATATTCAGATGATTAGACTGAAGGCAGGTAATTGAATGAAGTTGTGCTCTGAGAAAAGGAGAAATTATATATACTGACTAAGTATTCAATTTAGCTTGTACTTAAGAAGAACACTGAGCACCATCTAGTGATTAAAATGTTGATTTGCATTCATAGGCACAGAATTCAAACAGACCTATTGTGGTTAATACAATTTCCATTTTACACTACATACAATCTACCTTCTTCTGTTGTGTGATTTAAAGAGAAGATGTCCTTGTTTTAATTCACAAAAGCAGCAGCATTGTAAAATGTTAGTTACCTGAATGTAAGAGATAATTATTGCTACTTTACCTGAAAACAACCCAGCACAGTAGAATATAGATTAAACGATTTATTATTATTGATGCTGCTTAGTTTTCTGTTGTTTTTATGTCTTATATGTGAACTACCTTTATTGAAAGGAAAAGTACTATAAAATCTCTCTCTCTCTCTCTCTCTCTCAGATTGAAGTATGGCAGTTTTAAAAAGTTGTAGGTTGCCAACTCTGGGGCTACTCTAAGATTGCCAGGTTGGGACATTTCTAGAGATATGGGACAGAGCCTAGGAAATGCAGAGTTTGGGGAGAGGAGAGAGATCAGTAGATATAGGGTTGCCAACAGTTGGAGAAAAAATGCCCTGCCCCATTAATAGAAGCTTAATGTGTGGAATGGGCAGGTGAAGCTTTTCATAGCATGGAGGTAAATTACATCACCTGGTAAGTAACATCCTATTAAGCCTCTATTAAGGGGGCAAGACATTGTTTTTCCCAATTATTGGCAACCATAAGTGATGATGTGATGCCATGGAGCCCAATCTCCAAAGTTGCCATTTCCTTTAGGGCAGTTGATCTCTGTGGTAGGAGATCAGTTGTTATTCCAAGAGAACGATAGGGTCCACCTTGAGGTTGGTAACCCTAACTTATTTCCTTACGCTTGGTGGTATTTTCAAAGAGATGTAGGGATGGAGCAGGACAACTTTAAGAGACAGAGTGGGATTTCCCTTTGTGGAGGTACCCACAGAGGGGAAGGTAGGAGGGAGTTGGCTGAGCTGATGCAATGTAACAGTTTGGTTTTTCTTCATGATCTTTGTGCAGTCCCACATACAGTTGTTTGCCGATATAGAACCAGTAAGAAAACTTTCTAGAGCTCCGGAAAGGGAACTGGTACATAGCCAGTCATATCATTAGGCTTCTGAAAGAAACCAGGCTTTCAAACTATCTTAAAGGCACAACTAAGTAGTAGCAGCACCTCAGAACCTGAGCTGTTGTGATAATAAGCTTTTAAAAAGAATGTCTTAGCTCAGATCAAATATTCAAAATCACTAATACTATTGCATCTTTTCCCTTTAATGTGTATCCTTAGACACATGTGGATTCTGTAACTTGGGTTTGGATTACTCACCCAGGTCCCGGTCACACAGGCCGGAAAATGCGGGGGGGGGAGCGTGGCTGTTTGCCCCAGAGCAAAGTAATGCACGGCAGCCCGATCACATGTCCCATGGAGGTCCCGTGGGTATGCCGTTAGGTGTCGATCACGCGGCCATCCTGCAGCACAGAAAAGAAGCGGCACGGCACAATCACACTGGCTTGCAATTAGGTGCCGCTTCCGTGGCAAACGGTAATTTTTTTCCCTCACCACAGTGTGCGCATATGCCGGTGGGCATTTGTGCGCATCCTGTGGAGACTTAAAAAAACAAAACATCCGGTTTGCAACGGGACATGAGTGGGTGCCGGATGCCACGGGATTTCAGCGGAAACACGATCAGATGCCCGCCCTTGCCCCGCGTTTTCCAGAAACTAGCACATCGTATGTACTAGTTTTTTACTCTGTATCTTCGGCAAGAAGCCATGGGTTAGCCACGGGTGCACTATGCTTCCCAGATGTTGCGGTGTGATCGTGCACTGAAAATCCACCTATCATCCGTGTCTTTAGCGCAGCAAATGCTCCGTGTGAACGGGACCCCAGAAATGCAATGATTTGAGGAAATTTAATCTCAGTTTTAGGGAGAAACCTCTTCCCACTTCTGCAACCTGGCTAGCTTGGAAAACTGATATGCTTACCAATTAAGGGAAGCAGAACATGTGGTTTAGAAATCTTTGGCTAGATAGTGGGCAAGCAAACTCAAAGTGCCTCTACTAGGCTACCAGTAACCACGAAACTAGATCTTTTTCCAAAATAAGGTTTAGCTTTTGTTTAGGAAAATACAGGGGTACAGGAATGGAAATGAATTTAGGCATAAGAATAATGAAATGGTCATATCCAGAATAATGTGCATCTGAAGAGTTAAAGAAGATAAAAGAAAGAGAAAGCCAAGCCTCTGGCCAAGAAATAGCCACAAGGAGGAGGGGATGAGCAGGGAATTTAAAGGAAGGGAAAGAAGAGAATGTTTTTAGAGAAAAGAAATAAATGGTCCAAGTCCAATAAAAGAGAAATACTCATCCTCATTCTGCTGTGCTGGGTACATTCAACTGAGGGGCAATGATCTAGAAATTGAGCCTAAGCAAGCTCTAACCACACTCATGAAGGCTGTTATGGTGCTGAGCTGCTAGAATGATCTGTAAGGCAGCACATGTCTGGGAAAAACTGGCAGAATAGTAGGGAACCTTAGACAGAGCTCCCAAATGTCCCAAGAAAATAATGAAAATGCAGCAGAGGGATGTTCGTTCATGACAAGGAAATGTCCTGAAGTTCCAAAACTTAGTTGACAGCCTTCTGAGCGAGTAGAAGTGGTAAGACTATGAAATTTTGCTGTTGGAGCACTGATAGTTATAGGAGCCAGCTTAAAAGGTATATCAAAGAAATGATCAGGAAAATAAAGAATTTCAAGGTGAAATCTATGGAATTCCTGGCACTGATTGGATTGGGGAGGTCCCAAGGAAAGATGCTTGGACTTAGGTTGGGAAAACATCCAGGGCTCATAAAGGTGGAGCAATAAGAAGGTGGAGGCTTCAGCCATGTCTGAGGCAGGCTGGTACAGTTATCAAGCCTACTTGGTGGCTTGACAGTAATCCAATTTTGCTATCAGGAAGACCTGCATTTACTGATGATATCACATTGATAAACCACCCTGGGCATCCAGCTTTGCGAGTCTTAGTGGCAACAGATATGCAGATGCCCCATCAGAGGGTATGTCTCCTGCCCAAGGTGTTGACCACTCATTAGCATAACGGAGGAACTGCATAGCCTGATTAAAGATAGCCATGACCTTACTTTCTGAAAAGTGAGGCATTGCTAACTCCTAAAATGTCTGCCAAGATGGGGCTGGCAGCGCACATCTAAGGCAGGGGGTTCTTGATAACATTAAGGCTGAAAGACACAATTTATATCTCGTTGAAGTGAGTGGCAGAATTCCTATTTGTTTGAATGAATCTAAATTGCATTCATAATGGCCAAAGTTAGACAGAGATCAGGATGCTAGAGATTCAAGAAGACCTGTTGTCTAATGTTCTCTCTCTACTCCACCCACTATATGAAGTGTTGTTTTTGACAAGCAACTTAACGTCTGGGTTTCCTCTCCTGATGACTACTATAATTTCTTGTGTGTGTACCTAGTGCTATGCAACCATTACTTGACCAGGTAAATACCGGCAAAACATTATTTTATATATAAAATATAAATCAGTCCAATACTTGGCATGTCCTATTGTAAGGTGAATTACCACAGGAGCCACAGACATTCCTGCCAGTGACTAATAGTGGTACAGTGCTATTCCATGTGATAGGGAAATAAAAAAGAAGCTCAGCAGCACCTTAAAGACTAGTAACATTTATTTCAGCACAAGCTTTTATGAGTCAGAACTCACTTCATCATAAGAACATAAGAACATAAGAGATGCCAATGTTGGATCAGGCCAAAGGCCCATCCAGTCCAACACTCTGTGTCACACAGTGGCCAGAAATACCAGTGCCATCAGGAGGTCCAGCAGTGGGGCCAGGACATTAGAAGCCCTCCCACTGTTGACCCCCCCCAAGCACCAAGAAGACAGAGCATCACTTGCCCCAGAGCCCCTAGCTATACCTTGTGGCTAATAGCCACTGATGGACCTCTGCTCCATATGCTTATCTAATTCCCTTTTGAAGCCATCCATGCTTGTAGCACCCACCACTTCCTGTGGCAGTGAATTCCAAGTGTTAATCACTCTTTGGGTGAAGAAGGACTTCCTCTTATCCGTTCTAACCCGACCGCTCAGCAATTTCATGGAGTGCCCACGAGTTCTTGTATTGTGAGAAAGGGAGAAAAGTACCTCTTTCTCTACCTGCTCTTTCCCATGCATAATCTTATAAACCTCGATCATGTCACCCCTCAGTCGTCTTTTCTCCAAGCTAAAGAGCCCTAAGCGCTTTAACCTTTCCTCATAGGGAAAGTGTTCCAACCCTTTTATCATTCGAGTTGCCCTTTTCTGCACTTTTTCCAAAGCTATAATATCCTTTTTAAGGTGTGGTGACCAGAACTGCACACAGTATTCCAAATGAGGTCTCACCATTGATTTATATAGGGGCATTATTATATTGGCTGATCTGTTTTCAATACCCTTCCTAATAATCCCCAGCATAGCATTGGCCTTCTTTATTGCAGTCACACACTGTCTCGACATTTTCAGTGAGTTATCCACTACAACTCCAAGATCTCTCTCTTGCTCAGTCTCTGCCAGTTCAGACCCCATCAATGTGTATTTATATTTAGGATTTTTGGCTCCAATGTGCATCACCTTGCACTTGGCCACATTGAACCCCATTTGCCATGTTGACGCCCACTCGCCCATCCTTGACAGATCCCCTTGGAGTGCCTCACAATCCTCACTGGTTTTCACCACCCTGAACAACTTTGTATCATCCGCAAATTTAGCCACTTCACTGCTTACTCCCATCTCCAAATCATTAATGAACAAGTTAAAAAGCAGTGGACCAAGTACTGATCCCTGCGGTACCCCACTGCTTACCACCCTCCACTGAGAAAATTGCCCACCTACACTCACTCTCTGTTTTCTATGAACTAGCCAGTTTTTGATCCATAAAAGGACTTGTCCTTCTATCCCATGATTTTTGAGCTTACTTAGGAGCCTTTGATGAGGAACTTTATCAAAAGCTTTCTGGAAGTCAAGGTAAATAATATCTATTGGATCCCCCTTGTCCACATGTTTGTTCACCCCCTCAAAGAACACTAACAGGTTAGTGAGACAAGATCTTCCCTTACAGAAACCGTGCTGAGTCTGCCTCAATAGGTTTTGTTCATCTATGTGCCTACTAATTCTTTCCTTAATAATGGTTTCCACCAATTTACCCGGTATCGACGTCAGACTGACTGGCCTGTAATTTCCCGGATCTCCTCTGGAACCCTTTTTAAAGATGGGAGTGACATTAGCTACCTTCCAATCCTCAGGAATGGAGGCAGATTTTAAGGAAAGATTACATATCTTTGTCAGGAGATCTACAAGTTCACATTTGAGTTCTTTCAGAACTCTCGGATGTATGCCATCTGGGCCTGGTGATTTTTCAGTTTTTAAGTTGTCTATCAGTTTTAGGACCTCCTCTCTCATCACCTCAATCTGACTCAGGTCTTCCAACACCCCTCCTGAAATCAGTGGTTCTGGAGTGGGCAAGCACTTCTCATCTTCCACAGTGAAGACGGAGGCAAAAAATGCATTTAGCTTCTCAGCCATTTCCCTATCATCCTTCAATACTCCTTTTACCCCTTGGTCGTCCAAGGGCCCCACTGCCTCCCTGGCTGGTTTCCTGTTTCTAATGTATTTGAAGAAAGTTTTATTGTTGGTTTTTACGTTTTTTGCTATATGCTCCTCATATTCCCTTTTTGCCTGCCTGACCTCAGACTTGCATTTTATTTGCCATAGCCTGTGTTCCGTTTTATCAGCCTCACTGTGACTAGCTTTCCACTGCTTAAAGGAATTCTTTTTACTTTTTACAGCCTCCATTACTCTGTTTGTTAACCATGCAGGCTTTTTCCTATACCTGTTTGTGCCTTTCCTAACCTGCGGAATATATATTTTTTGAGCTTCTAGGATCGTAGTTTTAAATAGATCCCAAGCTTCCCCAATTGTTTTGACCCTTTCTACTTTTCCTTTCAGTTTCCTCCCCACGTGTCCCCTCATATCAGAGAAATTACCCCTTTTAAAGTTAAAAATGGTTGTGTGAGTCTTTTTGGCCAATTCTCTATTTGTACAAATGATGAACTCAACAACATTATGATCACTGTTTCCAAGCGGTGCAATCACTTTTACATCTCTCACCAGGTCTTGAGTGTTACTTAGGACCAAATCAAGGATCGCCTCTCCCCTGGTAGGTTCCGTGACCATCTGCTCCATAGCACAGTCATTTAGAGTGTCTAGAAACTCAATCTCTTTTTCCCGACTAGAACACATATTGACCCAATCAATGTGTGGGTAGTTAAAATCACCTATTATTACACAGTGTTTTTGTCTAGTTGCTATCTTTAAGGCATTCATCATTTTATAATCCTCCTCTATCTTTTGATCTGGTGGGCGATAACAAACTCCCAGTGTTAAGTTTCCTTTTGGCCCCCCTATTTCAACCCATAGAACTTCCAGAAGCGAATCCAATTCACTTAGCCTCTCAATCTTTCTAGACTTTATACCCTCTCTGACATACAGAGCTACCCCACCTCCAACCCTTCCCCCCCTATCCTTCCGATATAATATATAACCGGGAATCACTGTGTCCCACTGATTTTCCTCATCCCACCAAGTTTCAGAAATACCCACAATGTCTATTTTTCCCTCCGACACCAAGCACTCCAACTCCCCGATTTTACCTCGGACACTTCTAGCATTTGTATAGAAACAGCTGTAATTTCCCTTACAAGTTAAGCCTGCATCCTTCCTCTTGCTATCTCGAGTCGTTGTCCGGCAGTCCATGTCACCAGCCATGGCCTCTGTGGACAATTTCAATCCACCTCCCTGTAGAAAAGCAACCGGTACCCCCTCACCTCTCTCAGATGAGCCAACCCGAACCAGAGACTTTTCATCTCCTGTCGGCTTTCCCCCAATATTCAGTTTAAAAGCTGCTCTGCCACCTTTTTGATTTTAAGTGCCAGCAGCCTGGTTCCTTCTCGGGACAAGTGGAGACCGTCTCGCCTGTACAGCTCCCTCTTGTTCCAAAAAGTATCCCAGTGCCTAACAAACCTGAACCCTTCCCCCCTACACCATCGTCTCATCCACGCATTGAGACTCCTGATCTCTGCCTGTCTCTCCGGCCCTGCGCGTGGAACAGGTAACACTTCTGAGAAGGCTACCTTGGAGGTCCTGGACCTAAGTTTCCTGCCCAGCAGCCTAAATTTCTCCTCCAGGACCTCACGACTGCATTTCCCCACATCGTTGGTGCCGACATGCACCACGACCACTGGCTCCTCCCCAGCACTATCTACCAGCCTATCTAAAACACGCGTAATGTCCGCTACCTTCGCACCAGGCAGGCAAGTCACCATACGGTCAGTACGCGGGTTCGCCACCCAGCTGTCTACCTGCCTAAGGATCGAATCACCCACTACCAAGAGCCCCCCTCCCACCCTGCTCAGGGATGGTTCCTTGGTGCAAAAGGAGAGCCGCTCACCAGCTGGGGAAGAGGTCCCTTCTGAGGGCACATTCCCCTTATCCTCAGCATGGTGCCCTGTTTCCCCTAGACCCTCATGCTCCCTGACAGCAGCGGGGCTGCCAGATCCAGAGTGGGACGAAGCTAACAAGTCCCCGAGAGTCTTTTCTGTGTGCCTAGCTGACTGTCTCTGCTTCTCCAGGTCAGCCACCTTGGCCTCAAGGGAGCACACACGTTCCCTGAGAACCAGGAGCTCCTTGCACCGAGGACACACCCAAGACTTCTGCCCAGTGGGCAGATAGTCATACATGTGACACTCCGTGCAAAACACTGGATAGCCCCCAACCCCCTGCTGGCATTCTGGCTTCATAATTCTTTTAAAATAAATAAATATAATCCCCCTTTTAAACCCTTGGTATTTATGTGGGTTTTGTTATCAAGTCAAATTATTTTACGGGAAAGACAAAGAGCCTAGGGCCTTGTCTTTCTGGCTCTTTTTGGGCTTCTTACAGCGCCCCTAGTCTAAGAGTCCCTAGGCTAAGAGCCACAGGCAAAGAGCCCTTTAGCTCACCCTTCGGCTCGTGCCAGAGGCTCGTGCCTCTGCCAAGGTGCTTCCTTAAATAGAGGCCTCCCCCAGCAGAGGTCAGGCAGCAGCTATTCAAATTCAAATTCACCCAGGCACTCAATCACAGGCAAAACAATGCCCCTTCCACTTCCTCTCAATTACAGGCAATCCCAGTCAAACAATGCCCGTTCCTCTCCCACTCTCAATCAGCCAGGACTCTGCAAGAACTCTAAGCGCTTCCACACACTGCTAAACACAGTTTTCCCACACAATATCCTCAGCTGAATCCTCTCAGCTGAAACCAAGTAAAAAAACCCCACTCACCCCTCTAGCAGCTCTCTCTCCTGTTCCTGCTCAGAGCTCAGCTGGTCTCCAGCTGGTCATGAATGCTTATGCTAGAATGTATTCTCCAGTGGTCCACAATGAGGCAGTCACAACCAATGGGAAGACGTTCCTCCCTGTAGCCAAGCAGGGTTATTAATCTTTTGCCTAATACTAGTGGGAGGTGCTTCTTATTTGGTCTCCCAGTTTCATCCGTGTCTGGCTTGCAAACTGCTCTTGTTAAAGAGCACAGCAACTCCTGTCTCAATAGCCTTTTTATTTTATAGTTGCCTCCTCTCTGCCTTCCCTGAGGGACTTTATTAATCTGTCGCTACAAGAATGGGTGGGGGTCATCTTTTAGGCACCCCCACTCCAAGGTTCTTTCACTGGGAGGGGAGGAACACCACATGTTTTGGCAAGGAGTTTTCTCTGTTGCTTCCTCTAAGGAAGCCGAAGAACGGTCACAGCAAAGATGCCCATTATTCTAGACTAGGTGAAGGAGTCTTCATTCCAGCTGGACTTGGGTCAGATGTAGGGTTGCCAAATGTTTTTTGGCTGGGAGCGGGGGGGCTCCCGGCTGGCGTCTTAGGCACGCGCGCGCGTCACCCGGAAGTGACGTTGCACACTGGGGGCGGGGCCATGCCATTTGAGGGGAAAACAAAGAGTTTTCCCCTCAAATGGCGTGGCCCCGCCCCCAGCATGCGACATCACTTCCGGGTGACACGCAAGCGGGGGGTGGGGTTTTCCCCGGGCCCCGATTCTGTGGGAGCGGAAATTGGGGCTCAAAAGTGGGGAAAATTTCGCCCCCCGGGGGCATTTGGCAGCCCTAGTCAGATGGGCAGGGTGCAGGGCCTCCCTACACTTGTGCTTCTCAGGAGAGGCTTCACCAACGGCAGAAGAACAGGAACTTTTGACATTCTACACTCTGGACTGATGCCTCAGCTGAGTCTATTTGAAACGCTACTTTGTATAGGTCGGATACCTTTGATTTTCCTATAATTCTTGATGAAAGTTGTCTGATGAAGACCATGAAATGATGGCATGATCTGGAAGCCGTGTCATATATAGAAAAGACTTGAATGTCTTTATAGCTTGGAATATAGAAAATACTTTGATGTCTGTACAAAAGACTTTGATCGTCTTCACTGCGAATTTTTCCAGCCAGTTGTAATAACAGATACTTGTGTACAAACCACTAAGGGGTATATTAATACTGGATTGATTGTTGTTCACTTTACATTAACTTATATAACCCACCACATGGGCTGCTATAAGATATGACCAATTGGAGGATTGTTTACCTTTAAAAACTTTTTGTGTATTTGTAAAGCTGATTGATGGATTGTTTGCCTCTAAGATTTTGTGCACCTGTTTGTGTGTGTATGTTAGTATTTGCAAAGATTAATAGACTGAAAATTTGTGAAAAAAATCTTTATTATTGGATTAGTATAACCATTGAAGCATTCCGTATCACAGTTGATTTCCTTTGCTGTTTGGTTTTCATGACTATGGTTCCTCCTGTTGGACTGATTTTGGTGTGAATCAGAGTTGGAGGAAGGAGGGTCTACTTTAGCTACTCCCCTTCCAGGGAACTGGACCACCAGTCCTCTACCCAAAAATGACTGGGGGACTTTTGAATACCTGAATTCTAAGGTGAGATTGCTCACTGTAACCTCCTTGCCTGAATTAAGGGAGAGATGCAGAAGGAGATTAGCTACTCTATTAGTACCATTCTGGCAGACCTCCAGTGAAGAGAGACAGAATGCAAGTACAAATATAGAAGCAAAATCTGGTCCTGCTCCATTTCCAGGTCTGCTAGGGGAAGTAGAGAGGACAGGCATGCCAATCCCCACCTCGGTTAAGAGATCGGACTCCCTTGAGTGGAGATCCCCTTCCTTGATATGTCATAGAGACCATAGCCCTTTCTTCAACACAAACTTGGAAGTCTTGAAGCAGTCCCCCTTCTCCTCATCTAGGGATCAGGAAGAACTCTCTGAGGAAGAAAAACCATAGGTGATGACCATGCAGACTTCCTTGTTTCTTAAGCAGATGTTCCCCTAATTGCTTTCCAAGGTTCTCTGCACAATGGAGATCCTCTGAAGCAAAAAGGAACCAGAAGAGTCAGATCAGCTATATCATCAGGATCAGCTAGAGCTAGAGCCTTCCCAAGGTCTTCTGTTCCCTTCAGTCTTTGGTAAGATCATCAGGATAGAATGGGAATTCCCTGTGAAGCCTAAGGCCAACCCCCAGATTATTTCCAGTGTCTAGTTCTGAAAGCGGTAGACTATTTCAAGCTCCTGGTAGCCGATGCTCCAGTGGCAGACCTGATTTCCAGCACAGTCATCTCACTCAAGTCAGACAGTGTACTCAGGTATCCTTGCAACAAGAGGATTGACCTGACCCTGTAAGAACATTGAGGCTTCCTGTAAAGCCATCCGGGGTTCCTCAGTGGGCTCACAGTTCGCCAGAACCATCTTTCTCTGGGCCTCTGACCTTTCTGCTTCTGATATCCCTAAAGAGCTGGAAGATGATTTAAAGAAAACTGGCCTGACATCTGGTGTTTATGATGAACACCAGATACCATCCAGCCATCAGTCAGTGTGATGTGATGGCATCAAACTTCATGGCATGCCGTAATTCCTGACTGCATGATTGGGAAGTGGACTCTACAATTCAGGCTCAGGTTGCCAGTGTTCTGTTCAAAGGCCTCAGCTTGTTTGGGGGTGCCATGGATAAATCCTTGGTGGAGGATGAGGATAACAAGAAGACACTATCCAGATGCAAGAAAGAGGGTAAGAAAAGAAAAAAAAGGTTCCAGTCTTTTTTTGGGACTTCAGACCTTTGTGACTCAGCAGCCCATGCTGCACGGAATATCCTGGGGGCACCTTCTGCGATGGGTCCTGCAGGGTCAGGGAGAACTCTTGACAGCTCAAGACAGACAAAGAAATGCCCAGGAGCAAGAATGACAAGCTGGTGGGAAGGCAAAGGGCAAACTTGGAGGATGATGGAAACATTTTTACAATGAGATAGATCAAGATGGGTAGCTGTGTTAGTCTGTCTGTAGCAGTAGAAAAGAGCAAGAGTCCCGTAGCACCTTAAAGACTAACAAAATATGTGGCAGGGTATAAACATTCGTGAGTCACTGCTCACTTCTTCAGATACAATGATCACATTTACTACTTTAAAATTAATGCATAATTTTACTGTTTCAAATGATATACACATTTATGAAATGCAAATTCACATTTAATTCCCAAAAGAAGAAACATATTGCACTATGGCCACAGATTAGAGATGTAAAAAAATTGGAAATTTTGAAGCCATGAAAATATTATGGGATGGTAGAAATCTTGGGGGGAAATTGAAGGATATTCAGTACTTTCCTGTGAGAATAAGAAGAGATTGGATTTAAACCCTGCCCTTCACTACCCAAAGGAGTCTCAGAGTGGCTTACAATCCCTCCCCCTCCCCCTCCCCACAACAGACAACCTGTGAGGTAGGTGGGGCTGAGAGAGCTCTCTCGAGGACTGCTCTTGAGAGAACAGTTCTGAAAGAATTTATGACTGACCCAAGGTCACACCAGCAGCTGCATGTGGAGGAGTGGGGAATCAAACCCAGTTCTCCCAGATTAGAGTCCGCGCTCCTAACCACTACACCAAACTGGCTCTCAAACTTAAACTTATATTTCTTTAGCAACTTAGTTGGCATATAAAATTGCACTATTTGATATATTTGTGAAATTAAAAAATATAAATGCCTGAGTTTTCTGCAAGCAAAAATGTGACTATAATGCGTATTTGAGAGAGAAAGCTGTAAATTGTTGTCCATATGGTAGCTAGACTGATTTACCTTATTTTTTTGACATCTGAGAAATAGGGAAAAATAAAGAAAAGGAAGTATGTTATTTCAACATAAACACTTTCATATAAGTCGTAAAAGGGCTAGCAGCATATTTGTATATCAAAATGTATAACATTAAAACATTGATGTATTCAGTACAGTATTATACTATACATTATAGCATATTAATTGTAGACAAAAGTAGTCACATTTAATCAATACATGTGTCTTTCAAAATACTTTGTATATTATACACAGGAATTAATATATCTATTTCTGAAAAGCACCATAAAGAATATGATGGATAGAGCCACGAAATGGAGCTGGGGACAGACTGGGAGGGATTTCTCTACAAAGTTCCAAAGTTGCATAAAAATCTGAAATCTTTAAAAAAAATACTTCCAGGGATTAAAAATCACCAAAATAGCAAAAAACAACATCTGTAGTTTTATGAAAAGAGTGTCCAGTGGCTGTTTGGGGGTTGCTAGGCAATCACAACAATATTGCTAAGCCGTCCATCTCAGTTGTCAGCTTGCATGACTCAGTTGTCAGCTTGCATGACGCCCAACCACATGCGACCTTGATCCGTGCCCCTCTTGGCTCATTAAAATGGGGCGCGAGGGGTTTCGAGGTGCCCTACGGGAGATTATTAACAAGTCCCTCCTTGAGGGGCAGTTCCCTGGGGCACTCAAGGAAGCGATGGTCCGCCCTCTCTTAAAAAAGCCATCTCTGGACCCGGCCGAATTGGCCAACTATCGGCCGGTGTCCAACTTGCCCTATTTGGGCAAGGTGATAGAGAGAGCAGTGGCGGTGCAGCTACAGGCATTTCTGGATGACGCTTCTGTCCTCGATCCCCACCAGTCCGGGTTTCGCCCGGGTCATGGGGTGGAGACGGTACTGGTCGCGCTGACTGACGATCTCCAGAGGCATCTGGATCGAGGCGGAGTGGCGGCACTGGTGTTGTTAGAGCTGTCGGCCGCTTTTGATACGGTCGACCATCAGCTGCTGGCCCACCGCCTCGCCGACATGGGGATTCAGGGGCTTGCCCTTCAATGGCTGGTCTCTTTTCTCCAAGGTCGGGGACAAAGGGTGGCGATAGGGGATCAGCGGTCCCAGAGGTGGGCCCTGGAATGTGGCGTTCCTCAGGGGGCAGTGCTATCCCCGATGCTGTTTAACATCTATATGCGCCCCCTTGCCCAGATTGCCCGGAGTTGTGGGCTGGGTTGCCATCAATATGCTGATGACACCCAGCTATATCTGATGTTGGGCGGCCAGTCAGACTCCACCCCAGATGACTTGCATAGGGCGTTACATGCTGTGGCTGGGTGGCTCAGGCTGAGTCGGCTGAAACTAAACCCGGCAAAGACGGAGGTCCTGGGGCTGAGTCGGATCGGTTCGGGGTTGGGGCTCCCTCTCCCGGCCTTCGATGGGACACCTTTGGTGCCAGCGTCGGAGGTTAGGAGTTTGGGGGTGCTCCTGGACTCCTCACTAACGATGGAGGCCCAGGTAGCGGCCACTGCCAAGTCGGCATTTTACCATCTTCGGCTGGCAAGGCAGTTGGTTCCCTTCCTCGACCGGACTGACTTGGCTACGGTGATCCACGCGACGGTCACCTCAAGGCTAGACTACTGTAACGCTCTCTACATGGGGCTGCCTTTGTCGCAAATTCGGAAGCTGCAACTAGTGCAGAATGCTGCAGCCAGGCTGTTGATGGATCTTCCTAGACGAGATCACATCCAGCCTGTGCTGAAAGCGCTGCACTGGTTGCCAATAGCGTACCGGGTTCACTTCAAAGTGCTGGTTATCACCTTTAAAGCCCTATATGGCCAGGGACCAGCCTACCTAAGGGACCGCCTTACCCCACATGTTACCCCAAGGGCACTACGGTCGGGGAGCCGGAGCCTATTGGAGGTACCGGGCCCCCGGTCCATCAAGTTGACTATGACCAAGAACAGGGCGTTTTCGGTGGCGGCTCCTATCTGGTGGAATGAGCTCCCGGAGGAGATCAGGGCTCTGCGGGACCTAGCACAGCCATCTTGGTTTTAGCTAGCTTTGTATTAGATAGGTTATAAATTATGATGTAATTTTAATATTTTGTATTGTTTTTACTGTTTTACTGTTTTACTGTTTTATTAATTATATGTTGTTAGCCGCCCTGAGCCTCCGGGGAGGGCGGGGTATAAATACAAATAATAAATAATATAATAAATAAATTGTCTGCCTTGTGTGTTTATAAGCCTAGGTATAACTATTGGCTTGGATCCAGACTAAATTGGCAATTTTTGCTGATTCCTTCTTCCTGCTGCACACTCCTCTCATGTCACTCTTATGCCTCAGGTCCCTTATGCCTCAGGAATAGCTTTTTGTGGAGACGAGTGGGATACAATTGGAGAGGGAAATTTCTGTTCTGCTAGTGGAAAATTTTGTCTGAATCCAATCCTTTAATATGAAATATATAAATATAACCTTTTACATTATTGTTGAAGTTTTGCCCTTGTGTATGGAAAGGGAATGACATCTGTCTCTGTCTTCCTGCTCAACATGAGGAACAGCAGCTCAGATGACGGTCAGATTCCCAAGGCATCTCTAAGAGAGCAAGCTGGTCATGGAACAAGGGGAGTACAACCTCCACCACCCCACTGTTGCCAGCTTCCTTTTTTCCTGGGTGGCTGCTGTGGTGGTGGTGGTGGTAGTAGTTGTGCTTTCTTTTCTCTGTGGGCAGCTTACTATTCCCTGGCTGCTGCCTAGGTGCTGGGATGTCCAAGATGCCAAGAAGGGTTGGAGGTTTGTAGCAGAGGACAGGCCCATTACTTCCATCCCTAACATGAGACCTTCAGTTTACACATCTTCCAGTCCCCGTTCTAAGGCAAGAACCACCTGCCAAGCACAAGCCCTCCCATGCAATGGTCTTGTATACTTTCCTGGAACCCAGGGCAATTGCCACATTGGGGAACAGCACTCAGAAGAACCGCAGGTGGCACATGGCTGAGCCATTGAGTATTACTGCCCTAGACCTTGATATAACAGTGACATTCTGGTTCTGATGGATCTGAGCAACTTAACCATAAAGTGACCTGTGATATTGCTACAGTAAGCTGCAATGCAAACTTTTAAAAGGTAAAGGTTTCCCTTGCTCGAAAGCCAGTTGAATTCGACTCTAGGGGGCGGTGCTCATCTCCATTTCCATGCCGAAGAGCCAGCGCTGTCCAAAGATTTCTCTGTGGTCATGTGGCCGGCATGACTAAATGCCAAGGTGCACGGAATGCTGTTACCTTCCCACCAAAGTGGTACCTATTTAACTACTTGCAATTTCTTGCTTTTGAACTGCTAGGTTGGCAGGAGCTGGGGCCAGGAACGGGAGCTCACTCCATCACACAGCACCAGGGTCTCGAACTGCCAAACTACAGACCTTCCGGCTGCAGCTCAGCGTCTTAACCTCTAAGCCACCGTGGCCCCTATGCAAACTTTACACTAACACGATTTAAGTCTTACTGATTTCAAAGGAATGTAAACATGAATCTCTGATTTGCAGGATTGCAGTAAGATCGACAGTAAACTCAATATCATATTTTGGACAGGAAAAAAACAATCCTCCAGTCAAGAATTTTTGACAAATCTAGAAGTAATACATATGAAATATATTTTTGGAAATGTACATAGCATTTGGTTATGTTTACTTGGAATATGCTTTATTTTAATACTAACAGTTTGTAAGAGGGATCCATTAGTTGACTATCCACTGTGTTTTATAAATTACATGTCCAAAGATTGAGTACTTTAGAACAGAAATGATCATTTGGACGCTCAGCTGACAAAGCAGGTTGAGGGAAGCATTAGAGAATGTGTCTGAAAGTGAAAGTTCAAAACTGTCTCTAAGTGTCAACTCAGTGTGATAACATCAAAATTGGTATTACTATTTTTGGACCAGCCAAATACATAAAGGCTTCCATTCTATTAGCGGAAGGAACCTTCTGTTGGACAGAGTCTTCCTTCAATGAAAAGAGGGAAGAACCAGCATGGAGTGGTATCTCCAGGAGGTCAGATGAAAGATACAATGCTGTTAATTCAGCACTGTATTAGGACAAAACCAAGCTGTCCAACTACAGTGCAGAACCACTTACTACAGATCTCTGAAGGGAAGTGCTATTTTACTTACACTTATTTCCAAGCCCTATGAGGAAAGGCTGAGAGACTTGGGAATGTTCAGTCTGGACAAGAGGAGGCTGAGGGGGGACATGATTGCTCTCTTTAAGGATTTGAAGGGCTGTCACTTAGAGGAGGGCAGGGAGCTGTTCCTGTTGGCAGCATAGGACAGGACTTGCAATAATGGGTTTAAATTAAGGACAGGAAGGTACCGGTTGAATATCAGGAAAAACTTTTTTACAGTAAGAGTTGTGCAATAGTGCAATAGCTGTGCAATAGCTGGTGGTGAGCTCCCCCTCACTGGCCGTCTTTAAGCAGTGGCTGGACAAACACTTGTCAGGGATGCTCTAGGCTGATCCTGCATTGGGCAGGGGGTTGAACTAGATGGCCTGTATGGCCCCTTCTAACTCTGTGATTCTGTGATTGTCTCTCCCCTTCAACACACACTGACACTTGTTTGATGATCCTGTACTGAACCTCAGGATATTGCTAATAAGCACATTCAGATCCATCTGGAAGATTATAAAATAATGACTCTAGGCATTAAGTCAATGGAAAGTTTCTCTGTTGTAGACATGCCACCTTTCATTGATGTCAACAAGGTTGCAACAATTTACCCCAAATCTAACTTTGGCCCTAAATCTGTAATTCTCTGGGGAGTCTCGTATCAGTTTTGGCCCAGTTCATGCAACATCTGTATCCGGCTTCAGTGTGGCAGACCGTATTTACTGCACATCATATCACACCTGCTGACACTGTCATAGCCAATTGACATTTTAAAAAATCTTGTAGCTGCATATCAGCAAGAAAAACAACATTGTTTTAGAACCTCTTATCTCTTAGCTCCCAAATATCCTGTTTCTTCAAACTTCAGTAGCCAGGACCAATAGAAACCTCTTCCTGTCACTGGCTGACTTCATTTCCCAGAGTTAGCACAATCTCATCCGCTCTAAATAACTTCATTAAAACTTCTTTCTGGTCAGAGCGAAGCAATAATTATTATTGACAATTATTAGCAATCAATAAACTAGATCACATTATGGCGAGCACTATTAAGGTAAGAAAGGGAATATCTTTTTATTAGCCTCTTTTAAAAAAATAATACTATTTGATTTCCTTTCTGAGTAGCAATAAGTAGAACTGGGCAACACCCCCACAGCCACAATAGAGGACGAGAAGATTTCCTTTGTACTGCCTAGTAAATTTCCTTTTTCCTATTCCAACTGTCCACAAGGCTTAAAAACTTGAAACTCAGGAAAAAAATTGGATGCTTTTTTTAAATTCACTGTTCGGGGCTGTGGATTATACTTGCGAAGCCTTTCTGAGGGAAGACCTTCTGAATTTTCTTGTTGACATCATTTGAACAAATTTGGATATGTATCTGAATTAGAATCTGGACAGCTGTAAGGGGGCAAAGTAATTATTGGGAATTTAAAATGACACAATTTTGGATAATTTTTCCTTTCTTTATGTAGCTATAAGTATGGGTGCATAGGAATAAAGGAACGCTAGCTCTGATTTTACTGTTATTCAGCTATTGTGGATTTAGTTTTATTGGTATTGTTTCTAATATAAAAGAAATGGGATAAATGTTCATGTTGGTAATAATTCACTTGATGTCTTAGGGTTTGTGTTTTTAAGGAACATCAAAAGTAATTTTAAAAATCTCCTAAATTGGTGATCCATTTCTGAATCACTTCAAAAATAACTCTTGTGTGATAGTTTTGCTGAGTTTTAGAGTATTTTGTTGTTCAGTTAGATTGATCTTTGGATAGCGTGCATTTCAATTAATAGTTACACATGTTGCAATAAGCTGTGATTAATTGCTAAAGTAACAAGTCCTGTGTAATTTAAAGTCTGATGTACAGGATTTATAAGAATGGTTTTTTTTCCATCATCACTTACAGATTTCATTCATGTAAACTATTAAACACTTTCACACATTTCTCAGTGCATTGGGATATTTTTATTATAATAACAGCAACAAAAGTAGAACAATTGACTGTGATCCTAAGAACACATTACTGGGAGTAAGCTCCATTGAATAAAATGGGTCTTACTCCTGAGTAGACCACTTAGGGATGCTCTCTAAGGCTGTACTCCTAATACACTTGCTACACTCCTAATATACTTTGTTGAACTCAGTGAGGCTTAGTTCTGAATAAACATACATATGATGATTGCACTTCAGTTTGTTTAAGATAGAGTGTCTTTATTATTCTTTAAGCTTCACTACATTTTATGATGTAATAGCATAGTCTATCAAAGCTTTTGTAATGTGAAATATTAAAAATCTCATCCAGTGAAATTTTAATTGTATGGCTTGAAAGATCTTTTCTCTTTTATAGTCAGTGATATTTGCATAATTCTTTTTACTGAGATCAACATCCAAATTTGTTTTGAATGGCAATCCCTGTGTCTATTACTAGCTCTAATTCGTTGGGGGGTTTAGACCACTTGTGCAGGGTTGCACTTAAAATTGATAGTACACGTGCATATAGTTCACTCTTTTGGCCATTTACTAACTCTGATATATAGAAAAAACTAACTGCTAACAGGACAATGTGATGCTTTGGTATTTTGTTAGCCTATGCATTTGTGTATAAAGCTACATTCTAGGTTACATTTTTGTGTGTGTGAACAAACTGTAGGTGTTTGGCACCTGTCCATTTGTAAGTTATTTTTCAGACCAACTTTATTTACAGTTGGATATTGCAGATGTATTTTGTAGACATATAGTTGTAAAATATTATAGTAAAAATAGGAAACGTTTAGAAAATATTCCTGGAAGAAGATAATCTCCCTGGATAAATTATATTCTTATTCCATGTACTATAGTTATCAGATATTTTAATAACTGCTTGTTTTAAGTCAATTTAGTCTTATTAAAATCAAAGATGGCTGAAACAGCTTTTATTAAACTGCTTTGGTTTTATTAGAATAATGACAACAATATACAAAAATTGAATCAATTTCTGTTGGTTCAAAATAATCTCTGCTCTAAAAAGTACAGTAAGACAGATTCTCAGTTTATATGCTTTGGACCTGATCATTTTTAACATGACTGCTGTCTACAGAAAACTAAAATCCCAATCAGTTGCCCTTGAACATGCAATTTACTTTGATTTTAGTGTCTCAGAAATATGATTATGCTGTTAATACTGGGATGCTAGAATGCAATAATAGACAGGTTCTGAGACAATTCCTAAGTGAGTTACAAGCTGCAGCCTTGGGCCTAGTGGATACAGGGTTGGATCCTGCCTAGATTTCCTCAGGCACAAAGGTGGGTGTGAGAATTTTCTCTAATTTCTCTCTCCCATGGCAGCCCAAAATGCTTCCATCCATGCGGCTCCTGGGAGATGGGAAACCCCTAAGGAACATCTTAGGGGGGATCAGCAAAAATTTCTTGTGTGTGCCAAAATCTAGGCAGGATCCAAGTCTTAACCACTCAGACTAAAGAGGAGTCATCTGTGTTTTACCATTATGTCCCTGAAAAATGTTTCGCACCACTTGGTTTGGAAGGGCTCCATGCTTCCTCCTATCAGATGATCATAAAATAGTAGTAGTTTGAGAAAAAAGGAAACAGAACTCCTATTTCTTCAATGGATTGCTATATAACCTATACTTATCTGCTTTATAACATCAAAGGGATATTCCTATTTTCAGGGATGCCTACCTTCTATTTGATTTCCCCCCCTGCAGCTGGCTCTGCTACTGTGTTTCTTTTGCTGCTTCTACAGTTACAGTTTTGTAGTAAAAGTCTGTCTAGTTACTACTTCATATGCTGCAAATTGGTTACTGATTACAATTGTGGATAGTTGGGTTATCCTAATCTGCCTTGGACATATACCCAGTCAGCTTTTAATTGCTAGTTTCCTTCTTTTGTGGTTGGATTGGAGATTCTGCTATCTAAAATAAAATTCTTGCATATTTGTAATGGGAATATTTGAGGTTTGAATGGTACTATATAGCTGATTTCTGTATAAATACTAAGGTATTGCAATCAATTGATGGATTTTAGATAGTAAAATCAGTAAACTATCTCACTAATTTTTGTCATATT
Source organism: Gekko japonicus (assembly GCF_001447785.1). Classification (NCBI taxonomy): domain Eukaryota; kingdom Metazoa; phylum Chordata; class Lepidosauria; order Squamata; family Gekkonidae; genus Gekko; species Gekko japonicus. The sequence goes on from NW_015159717.1 coordinate 170,105, forward strand.
CTTTTATAGAAAATGTGTCCATAAAAAAACCTGTCTGTATTTCTCAGGGTCTACTGAATTGCATTAAGAAAAGCAGATGGCACTGCATTATGAGAGCTGAAAAAATACTATATTTAGAGGTGTAATTACAATACAGAGCAGAGTTCGACATTCTCAGTTCATTCTCTTCCCTTATTTCTAGTGTTACTATATATACACATTTACATGAAAAACAATTTATACACTTTCTCCTTTATTTTTATAATTTTCTCCTTTAGTCCACCAGTCCAGTTACATGTATATTTAACTTTAACAAGGTAAATGTCAGTCACAATAACATCAATGGGTACAACTCAGAAATAGCTGGATTTTGCTACCATGGAAATATGTATGCACACCTAAGCAGACAAGGCTTCCTCTATGGGCATAGAGGGCCCACAGGTGAGACAGACAACCTTGCCTTGTAAGATAAAGAGGCCACAACTTTTACTGATTACACTGTAGGAGCATTGGCACAACATAGGGACGGATCCCAGGGTGAAGGATCGTGCAGCACCTGAATAAATAGGGGAGGGGCATGCAAGTAGGCACCCAAGACACCTACCCCTCCCCAGCCCACCTGACATGATCCTACCAGGGATGCCAGGCTCTTGCCCCTGGAACCTAGCTCCCCCCACACACACCTGACCATGTGGCCCGCCAGCCTCATGGCCACCCTGCCGGCTTCTCCTGAACCCTGGGGCCACAAAAGTGGTGACAGGGTAAGTCCTGACCATGACTTCCCTTGGTTTGTAAAATGTTGGTCACATCACAGCTAGCAGGAGTTTGCTCTTCAAGTGAGTAAAATTGCTTTCATTTCATTTAGATGGTGTGCTTGCTTTGACGTTATGCAATTGTTTGTTATGGGCCTGAACTCTAAGGATCGGGCCATAACTCTTTCCTCTAGAGGCCACAAGCATAAATCTTCAGCTCTTCATTTTATATGTGTAGCAAGAACACATGAGGTGTTTATAAAATAACTATTAAAATTTAGTCCTAGTTTATTGCTGATTACACCTATGATGAATTTGATCCAGATTCTTGACTTTTCAGTTAAAGTGATATTCTCCAAGTAGAGAATAAACAATAAGAAATGTCTACTGTTTGATTTATGTTTTAGAAGAACTAACACAGTATTTATGCATAATATTTTTCCAAGAGGGCTAAGAGATTTCATCAGCCCTGGAATAGCAAGTTCACAAGATTAAACTTTCCAATAATACACATGAAGGCTCTTAAAATGTTGAAGGGAAAAACTTCTTCTTTTTAGATGGTTGTTCGTAATATAAATAAATGTGATTAGCCGAGTACAACTAAGTACTGCTTACCATGTTAAAGTGATTCTTGTTTAAAGAAAATTCGATAAGGGAAAAGAAAACTAGGCAAGGAGGAGAACCTCACAGCTATCCCATATTTTAAAACTATTGAAATAGCTATTTGTGTTCAGGATCTGAAGATATTTTTGTTTTAGAAGGAATCATCACAGCTTGGGAAATCTTACAGATGATTCCATTCTATATTTTGCACCACCATAGGTAGTTGGAATCCTAAGCTCTTCCAGTAGCAAACTCAAAAGCACAATTATAACAGTAGACAAAGAGGCAACATAATAATGTCAGCAATTTTCATAGAAGTCCTACAACTGTGTCACCATATATCACTTTTGTTTCTCTCTGTGCCCTTATAACAGCTGTATATTGAAGACATTAATCAATCTACAGTGATTATCTGAACACCATAATAAGGTCACTTGTTTGTTACATAACTTTTACACACTCCGCAGCTTGGAATTGCCTACAGCACAACTAATGTCATAGTTCAGTGATTAAGAGGGAAGGAACATAGGCCTGAAGCAAACAAGTGTTTGAGTTCTCCTGGCAGCCCAAACAACAACAGCCTCCAAAGCCACCATTTTCCCAAAGAAAACAACAAGGCCACACAAAGAAGCAAGGAATGCTGTTCTAATCAAAACAGCTCCATAACCCATTGGCTTAAAGGAAGTTGCGTGTAGAAAAAAGGGGCAGGATTCACACACTAGGGAATGCAGAGGTTGGGGCCAAGGTTCCCTCCCTTTGTCCTGTGCAGCAGTGACATGTGATTGGCAGGTTGCCCTCAGTACCTGCATGGGAGGTACCCAATTTAAATAGGGACTGTGGCATCTGTGAAGAAGGATTTCCCCAATAGGCTCCCTCTTGGACCATTTTAGCTTAGGAAAATTATGCCGGGCGGGGTGTGTGTGTGTGTCAATGAAGCTCATTCTCCGTGCTCCAAACTGGGCATCACACATTCAGGAAATGAGGTGAGAGCACAACTTACATGTGATTGTTACATAGGACTCTGAGTGGGGACCCAAACAAAGCCTGTGTAATCTGTAATTTGTCCATTGGCCCCGTTTAGTCAGTCTTTATTAACAAGGATTCCATACAGACAGTGGTGATGAGATTGCATCTGCCTGTTGTGGTTTCTGTGTGAAGGAAATATTTTGTTTTGCAAGCAAGAGGGAAAGGGATCGCTAGGATAGGGAATAACACAACAATAACTCATTCCACTTTGGAAAAGCTCGGGCTTTAATCAAAGAGCCATGAGGCAGGTGCTCAGCCACTGGTCTTAATCAGCTGGCTAAGTGTCCCTGTCCCAATTCCCTCCTCTCCTGTTTTGTGTTGGGCTCCATCCAATGTGTATCTTACCCTCTGATACAGCTGGGTGGGTGGAAGATAAATTCTCTGTTTATTCCTGTGGAAGTGTTTTTACCCACTTACAAGAGTCATTTTGCGTTCATAATTTTATGTTGCTGGGGAATGTGGTATATAACCTTTGGGGAGAATAGCATGCCAATTAAACTGGCCACTTCTTTAGTCCCCACACACACCACACACCTTGTGACTCCTGTCCTTACCACACTTATGTCAACAAAGTTATAACATGTATCTCTTAAACAGACTGAGGGAAATGACAGTATAATGATTGTACTATGCTGCCATAGTGTTACACTGGCTTAGGGCATTATTAACAATTACATTCTAGTTATTATTACCAAATATATATATATATGCCCCCTTTTAGAGCCGGTTTGGTGTAGTGGTTAAGTGTGCGGACTCTAGTCTGGGAGAACTGGGTTTGATTCCCCACTCCTCCACTTGCACCTGCTGGATGACCTTGGGCAAGCCGTAGCTCTGATAAGAGCTGTTCTTGAAAAAGAGCAGTTTCTGTCAGAGCTCTCTCAGCTCCACGTACCTCACAGGGTGTCTGTTGTGGGGAGGGGAAGGGAAAGGAGTTTGTAAGCTGCTCTGAGACTCCTTTGGGTAGTGAAAGGTGGGGTATAAATCCAATCTCTTCTTCTATTCTGTGTTCTTTATCATGGAAAGTATGGTAGATAATGCAAGGCTTTCAAAACAGAATTCATATGCAGTGTATTGTCTTTACTCTCTACATTACAAGTAAGCAGGAACATCTGAAGAACACTAAACTTGTGAACATAGACAAAATTCAACTAATACACTGCTTAGCGGATTCATCAATCCTGTGTTCAAGCTTGGTGGTGGTTCTTTTAAAAAAAAGTTTTCTCCACTTTTTATCAACATCCTTACAAAAAGGCCCTCATAAAGCAACGGCAAAATAGTTGCCTACGCTGGGAACAGGAGATAGTTAAACAGGGAATCAGTAGTCAATCGTTATGTTCAGTTGATTTCCATGGGAGAGTTCTGCACTTGCTTACATTCCTCCTACTGAAATTAACAGGACAGAAAGTGCTAATATTTGGCTGGGTTTTTAATCAGCAATGTTTTAACCCTTGTTTTCTGCAAGCTTTTGTGTTGTGTCAGAAGTCAGAGGCCCATGTTTAGCAACACATGCTGCTATGAACAATCCGTCCTAGCACAGCTATAGCCCACTCTCCATTCATTTCAGTAGGACCATTAGAATGAACAGCAATTGTTCTTGATCAGGCCAATGGCCTATCTTGTCTAGCCTCCTGTACAAGGTAGTGGCCATCCAGATGTCCCCAGAAGTCCTACAAGTAGGTTGCTGAAGCTAGAGTCTCCCCAGTTGTTGCTCTCCAGCACTGGTTACTGTCTCTGGGTATAGTAGTTCCATATAGTTATCATTTACTTATTTATGTAATTTATAGTCTGCCTTTCTCACTGGAATTCAAAGCAGATTACACACTGTGAGTCAGTGCAATCAATAGAATTAGGAGACATCTAAAAATGTAATAGGACTAGGACTGCAGAAATCTTAAACGAGGTTTAAGTATTTAGACATGACATGTTAAACAATTCAAGAAATGGTATTACATAAGCAGAAATATGTAATTTCTTGGAAATATATAGCAATGGATAATGCATATTAGTAGTGTAGGCCATAGTCCTGTTTCCTGGACCTAACCTCCAAGAATGTGTCTAAAAACTTTTCCTATATAACAAAAGTAGCAAAATAATAGCTATTGCAGCACTCATCTTTGAGTAAAGAAGTTCTTCCTTTTTGTCTGTCTGGAATTTATTGCCCAACAACTTCATTAGGTGCTTGCAAGTTCTAGTATTATGGATCAGGGATAAAAAGTTCTCTCCGTCCACTTTCTGTACCCAACGCATCCTGTTATAAATCTCTGTTGGGTGCCCCTTAGTTACCTTTTTTCCAAACAAAAAAGCCTCAAACTCCTTAGTCTTTCCTTTTATGGAAAGGACTCCAGCCCCTTTATCGTTGTTATCCTTTTCTGCACTTTTTAAATATTTATTTATTTGAGATATAGTGATCAGACCTGTACACAGTATTCCAAATGCAAATACACAATGGAACGACAGAAGAACTGTTACATTGACAGCTTGGTATCCCTATTGTAGAATTGCACTTTTTCATCACCGTCACACTCTGAGCCTGCATTTTCATAGTTATCTACCATGACCACGTGTCTTTCTTTGTAAGTGACTGCCAGTTCATACTGCAGAGTCCCGGCCCGGAGGGTCCAGGACGTGGACCCCCCCCCTCGGCACCCCCCTCTTGCCACTCACCTGAGAATCCATGGAGCAGCAGGAGGGAGTCGGCACCTCCTTGTTCACCGGGACAGGGACCCGGTGACAGGCGGCTGAGGGACTCAGTCATGGTGGCTGCTGGCGGCGCGAGGGGGAGCGGCGTTGTCCGTGCACAACCACAGAGCCATGACCCACGAGAAGTGGCAGGAGAAGACAGCTGGACGGGCTCCACTCGGAATTGGCCAGGGGTGGGCACACTGACTGGGAGCACCCCGAACCATGGCAGCGGTGTACCCCATGGGCCGCCGGTGGTGGCTCAGCGTCATCCCTGCCCAGAACACTGGGACAGCGTTTGGGCTTATCAAGGGGGCAGGGCCAGGCTGGAGGTAGGTGCGATAAGGAAGACTGGTGGTGCTGGGAGCTGGAGGGGGATTATAAAAGAGGGAGAAGGCGAAGGGGCCAGGGAGGAAAAGCGTGCAGTGGAGACAAATGAGGGCTGTGCCAGAGAGAGAGAAAAAACAGCCGAACAGTTAGGCTCCAGGGCGCTGAGACAGAGGGACTCTAGGGGTGGTGTTAACCCGTCCCCTGTCAATCTGAGGCCACAACGCATCCTCCAACTTTGAAACCCCCAGACTTCCAGGACCATTCTCCCGATACGGGCATCCAACGTCACGGCTACCGGAGGGGCCTCGTCAGGAGCACAGCGGGAGCCCGACAAAGTGGTGGAGAATGCGGGCACAACAGACCTGCTAGGTAGGCCGCTTCCCTATCTGCCTGCTTCACCCGGTTGGTGACCTCCTTCCAACTGCCTGGAACAGACTGCAGCCACTGAAGCAGCTGATTCCCCCATCTCATCAAAGGAGTCCGAAGAGTCAGACGGTAGCCAAGACTCGGTGAAGGTCCGCCCCACCTCTGCGTCAGCGTCCAAGATGGACTTCACCCAGTTCGGGCAATGACTGGCCGAACATCAAAGCCAGCTCCTGCGGGACCTATCTCAGCAGCATCAGGTGGCCCAGGTGACTCTGGTGCATGAGCTGCAGCAAGCAGTGCTTGCCTGTACGGCACAGGACAGGGCTGGGGGAGCCGGAGGACTTCCTTGGGGGCCCTGGCCATCCCTCACCAAGCTAGGGCTGGAAGACGAAATAGAAGCCTACCTGGAGGGTTTTGAATGAGCTGCTGAGGCTGCACAATGGCCACGGGACCAGTGGGCCCACATCCTTGGCCCATACCTCAGCAGGGAAGCGCAAGCTGCTGTGAAAACCATGGAAAGGAGCGAGGCCACCGACTATGCAGAGGTGAAGGCCGCCATCCTCAACTGGCTGGAAGTCACTCCAAAAACATACCATCAACGCTTCCGTGCCTTCCAGATCCAGGGGCTGGCTTGCCCGAGGACTGTCATTGCCGCGTTGAAGGATGCCGCCACCCGCTGGCTGAATCCCACATCCAATGATGGCAGGAGAGTGGTCGAGGTACTGGTAATCTAACAGTTGCTCCAAATCCTTACCCCCTGCACCCGTTACTGGCTTGTGTGCTGGAGGCCAAGAAAGCTCAACAAGGCCCAGGAGCTCTGGGAAAATTTTCAAGCCGCTGATGGACGGGAGGCCAGACTAAAAGGGGAAGGCGTTCGCCTGGGGCGGGGTGGGCCCACCTCCAGCAAATCACCGCCCAACCCACCCTCTGTCTGTCGAGGATGGAGGGCGGCCTGGGAGAGCTGGAGGGGGATTATAAAAGAGGGAGGAGGTGAAGGGGCCGGCGAGGAAAAGCATGCAGTGGAGACAAACGAGGGCTGTGCCAGAAAGAGAGAGAAAAAAAACAGCCAAACAGTTAGGCTCCATGGCGCGGAGACAGAGGGACTCTAGGGGTGGCATTAACCCCGTCCCCTGTCAATCTGAGGCCCCAACACATCCTCCAACTTTGAAATCCCCAGACTTCCAGGACCGTTCCCCCGATACGGGCATTCAACATCACGGCTACCGGAGGGGCTTCGTCAGGAGTGCAGCAGGAGCCCAACATCCACCAACATATATTTAGTTAGGATCAGGGCTCTTTTTGTAGCAGGAACTCCTTTGCATATTAGGCAACACACGCCTAATGTAGCCAATCCTTCAAGAGCTTACAGTAGCCCCTGTAAGAAGAGCTCTGTAAGCTCTTGGAGGATTGACTACATTAGGGGTGTGTCGCCTAATATGCAAAAGAGTTTCTGCTACAAAAAGAACCCTGGATTTTTACCACAGTGTTCAACAAATTATACTTACACTAGACCTCATTTGCCTTACCTCATTAGGAAATATCCTTTTGTGAGAGACCTTCACAATTTGCTCTGTTCGGGGGCGGGGCATCGCTGTGGTAATGGCAGACGCATTTTAGAAGAGCTCCGTTAGCCCTCCCTGACTTCCTCATAAAATGCCAATAGAATAAATGATTTTTCGCATCACCGAGGAATGGGAAAACTGAACAAAGATCATCTGGCTATAAAAAAAACGATCGGTCCGCATTTTAAAACACCTAAGAATCGCTCAAAAGCCTCTCACAAATCGGTAAGCGCTAATAACGAGACTGTTAAAATGGCGACGGGAAGCGAAAATACTGACAAGAGACCCCCCGCTTTCACTAAGCAAGACTTTATGGAGGGTCTTAGAGTCTTTAAGGCAGAAATACTGATTGATATAAACGTGATGATAAAACCGCTGGCAGATAAAATGGAGGAAATGCAACTATCGATCCAGCAGGTAGCTCAAACTGCCGAAACGGCTATTGATACTGCTGTCAGTAATCAGGAAGACATTCGATGTCTACAAGATGCAGAGACATGGGCACGAGAACGTATAATATTACTAGAACATCGTTCCAGAGAAAAAATTTTAAAACTTCGCAGCTTTCCTGAAAATGCGGAGGGCCAAATGGATCTGACAGTCTTCCTTGCCACTTGGCTGGGTGAAACCATCCCCTTCGAAGATGGGGCAGAACCAGTACTTACCAGAGCATACAGGCTGGGAAACATTCAAAACAGTAAAAGAAAAGGTCCTCGAGACATCATCGTTGAATTCTTAGACCTTAAGAATAAAAACCGGATCCTTCAAGAGACACGCAAACAGTGGAATTTTAAATTCAACGCTGAGGTAATCACCATATTTCCTGACGTTGCGCCTGAAGCCCTCCAAATCCGAAGAGAGCTCAAGCCCATCACAGCAGTACTCGCTGAAAAAAACATCAAATACCAGTGGGCCATTACAGGCTGTCTTCAAGTTCATCATAAAGGCGTCCTGCATCAGGCAGCGGATCTCGAAACGGGTGAAGCACTGCTGATAGCTTTGGGGCTCCGGCCAGCAGAAGAGATGGACACCTATGCCCTTGACCGCAAACATAAAAGGTCTCGAGAAACTTCGCCTCGCTGGCACAACGCGGCATCGAGAAAGCGTATAAACTTATGATTGCACAACTTAAGCTCTGTAATGAGGTGATTCATTCCCCTTATGCTGCTCAGTTTTAATTTTATGTTATGCCTAACACTAGCAAAAGGTTCATTCGTGCTTATAGCAGTTCGTTCTGATTAAAGTTGTAGCGAATTTACATTAGAAACTCAGGAGGAAGAAAGGGAGGGAGAGCGATCTACGGATCTCTATCTAAAGCCCTCTTCAAGATGTTATGGTTAACAATTGTTTGTTTTTTTACATTCTCTCAAGTCTCGATAATTGAACCCATTAGGTTCAGTGAGTGGATTTTCCACTCACTACGAGACTCAGGGGTTAATGGGAAGGGTGGGGGAGGGGGGGGGGTTATTGTTATTTTTTCATGCTGTTTCCAATTTGAAAAGTCATATCATTTTGATTACTACGTTTACACAGTCCTTATGCAATTTGAGTTATTGGAGGTTTCCTGGTCTTCAGAGTGTTATTTTAAAAATGTAAATGTATTTATTGGTTGTCATCTTTTGAAAGCATTGATTATACAAATAGATTACACTTATCTTGAAATCTGTTATTGCAATATTCCATTAAGTATAAGCATGGTTATCAAAATTTCTCATGGATAGTTTGAATATTGTTACTTTAAACTGCCGAGGTTTAAATAATTATACGAAGACCAAACGTATAGCTAATCACCTTAAGAGACAAAGGGCTCATGTTGCCTTCCTTCAGGAAACATACATAAAAAAAGACCGAAAGCCCTATACTCAAACTGGTTTTCAGAACAGTTTCTGGCTTTCGGCACCAATAAATCCAGAGGTGTGGCTATTGTTATTTCTAAAGAGGCGCACTACTTTCATGAAGATTCCCAGATTGATGAAGGAGGAAGGCCAAATCAAAGGTGAAAAAATGACGTTTGCTACACTCTATGCTCCTAACTGTAATCAAATTCATTTTATAGCTTCAGTTTTAGCCAAACTCAAACTTTTCGCTGAGGGACCAATAATTCTTGGGGGAGATTTTAATTGCTTAATGAACCCCTCATTAGATAAAGCGCCTAAGCCCTTTTCAAGAGTAGCTAAAACTGTCTCCCCGTTACAAGAACTTATGTCCAAATATGACTTACATGATGGTTGGAGGCATCTCCACAATAAAGAGCGAGACTATACATTTTATTCACCCAGACATAAAACACACACTAGACTTGACTACTTATTTTTTTCCACATCTTTATTAAACTCTCTGGTATCGTCCTCAATAGGTGCTCAGTTATGGTCCGATCATGCTCCTTATACGGGTACCTTGGAAAAAAACCAAAAGAAGAATTTTAGTAGGTACTGGAAATTTAATAACGCCATGTTATATGAACCTGCCATCAAAAGTGCATTGCGACTGCACTTACAAGAATTTTTTAAAATTAATACCACACCTGATGTTTCGGCAGCTACCATTTGGGAAGCTTCTAAGGCCTATATTCGTGGGCATAGTATTTCTCTACTTGCTTCTAGCAGAAAGGAGAAAAACGCCCTCAAGACAGATCTTCGGCATAAAATTCAGGATTTAGAACAAAAACATAAGGCAACAAATAGCAAAAGAAGTTATAGAAAACTATTTGATGCACGTAAACAGCTCGAGATGCTTGAAACATCAGAAATTCAAAAATCAAATTTATATTATCGCCAGTGTAATACTTCTAAATCTTCCAAAAGATTACGCTATCTCTCGTGGAAAATACAAAAAAGACAAACAGAACGCCACATATTGGCATTACGTAATACACAAAATGATCTAAAGCGATCGTCTAAGGACATTTTAGACATTTTGGAGTCTTTTTATCGGAACTTGTACACTTCAACTAAACCAGATCCTGGGCACATTCAACAATTTTTAGATTCCATTACGACCATTAGAAAACTATCTAACAAAGACAAGGAGGCTCTAGAAGCACCTTTCAATTCTCAGGAACTAGAGTCAACAATTAAGTCTATGAAAACTAAAAAAACACCTGGACCTGATGGTTTTAGCTCAGAATTTTATAAGGCTTTTCTTCCTGAATCAGTCACTCCATTATTGAATGTATGCAACACAATACAAAACTCTGGAATCATGCCAGAGTCCTGGAAAAAAGCAAATGTAATATTAATTCCTAAAAAAGACAAGGATCTCACAGACCCAGCCTCTTTTAGACCTATTTCTTTGGTTAATACTGACTACAAAATATACACTGGAATGCTGGCAAATAGGCTCAAAAACATTATTGCAAAGTATATTAGCAATGACCAAACTGGTTTCATTCCTACAAGAGATATAGCGGACAATATTAGGAAAACACTCAACATCATTCACGCTGCTAAACATAATACTGATGCACACTCACTCCTTTTTTCAATAGACATACAAAAGGCGTTTGATTCCCTGGAAATATCTTACTTAAATGAACTAACAAAATTTTTGAACTTTGGTTCAAACTTTAGAAATTCTATTCAAGCCATTTACGAAGCACCCACCACATGTATATTAGCAAATGGCCTTACTTCAAATCCTATTATGTTACAAAGGGGCACTAGACAGGGTTGCCCCCTATCCCCGCTACTTTTCATTATTGCTATGGAACCGTTAGCCTGTTTGCTTAGAGAAAATTCTGCTTTTACAGGCATCAAGATTGGCGATAGGGAATTTAAGTTAAGTATGTTTGCTGATGATATTATTTTGTATATATCATCCCCAGTTAATTCTCTTCAAATAATTTTTTCCTTATTAGAAATGTTTGGGAAATGTGCTGGTTTGATCATAAATGCCTCCAAATCCTCAATATATCCAATCAGAGTACCTCTTAGAATTAAAAAAATAATAAAGGATACTTACCCATTCCATTGGATTGATAATCATTTTACTTATTTAGGTATTAAAATTCCTATTTTACTTAAAAATCTTATCAAAATAAACCATGTTGCATTACATAAAAAAATGGTGACTACTATGTCTAAATGGAACACAAATTCTTTTTCGTGGATAGATAAAATACAAATCCTTCGCACCTTTGTCTTGCCAAGGTATATGTATTTGTTTCGTACGTTACCAGTATTTATTCCCAAAAATATGTTTAGAAAATGGCAACATGATATAAACAAATTTGTGTGGAATAACAAACCTCCAAGAATAAATATTAGAACAATGTCCAGATCAAAAAAAGAAGGAGGGCTAGCTTCTCCAGATTTAGCCTCCTATTACAACGCGGCCACTCTCGCATCCCTTGTTAGACAATATACTTCTGACTCACAGTTGGACTGGATGTGGATAGAGGAAAACTCCACAAAGGGTCAAAACTTCCAAGCATTGCTTTGGAGGTCCAAACGTAACTCACTTAATAAGGATTCTACTTCACCATTTTTGAAACACACTCTTAAAATATGGGATCAAAATAAACACAAACTTACCTCTTCATCCTCGAAGTTAAGTACTTTCTGTGGGCAACCCTGGTTCCCACCGGCAAATGACCCAGCCAAATTTTTGCAGTGCAAACAAGCAAAGGTTACAAGAATAATTGACGTTCTTCAAAATAATAAAATGCTAGACAAGATAGACTTAGAATTGAAATATAATTTTCATACACAGTGGTGTGAATATCTTCAACTCCGCCACTTTCTTGAACATTCAGCGTTTAAAACCTCTTTGACCAGACCTTTAATGGACTTTGAGAGACTCTTATATGTAAAACAACCAAAAAAAGGTTTAATTGCAAAAATTTACAAGATATTACAAACCTCACAACTTCACAAGGCTCTTAGTTACCAACAAGCCTGGTCATTAGATCTCCAAAGACAAATCACTGAGGAACAATGGGACAAAATTTGGAAAACGCTTAATAAACAATCTAGCTCATTATATGTTTTTGAAGCAAACATGAAAGTCCTCACGCGTTGGTACCTTACACCGGCCAGGTTGACTCACATGAATCCGCAAATTAAACCCCAATGTTGGAAACAGTGTGGTGAAAAAGCAACTTATCTTCACTGCTGGTGGACCTGTGATATTATTAACAAATTTTGGCTTCAGATTATTCAGAAAATTAAGATCTTTACTGGATATGACATTCCACCAGATCCAGCTTTAATTCTGTTAAATTTGTGGCCCACTGATTCACCTCCTATACGCTCTGTGAATCTGATTGGAACTTTGCTTACTGCGGCAAAGATAGTTATTGCCAAGCAGTGGAAAGACCCTAACCCTCCAAATCTACAACACTGGATCAATAAAGTTTGGGATTTATTTCTCTTAGAAAATTTTAATACATTCTACTCAGAAACGCAAACGGAATGCGACCTAATGAGCCCACTTCACGCTTGGTACCCATTACTAGACAAGATTCATATAGACAAGTTTGATTGGGAAACCCTTAGTAATGTAAATTTCAAATTGTTATTGTATAATTGACTTCAATTTTGTATAACAAATATGCTATTTGCTATATAATATTGTTATGATGTTTCTGGTTGTAAATGTTTTGCCTGTTTACTTTGACTTTTCAATTGGAATTATGTTTATAATATACAAAAATTGTTAATAAAATATATTTTTTTAAAAAATCAATAGATACAGCCATTATGTGGGGTAATTTTTAATCTCAGTATTGGGTTTTGGGTGCTTCCAATGGGAAAGTGAGAGTAGTGCAAATGCCAGCTAATTAGCAAGGCCCAGTTCAAATCCTGTATCTGCTGTGAGCTAACTGGGAACCTTAGGCAGGCCACTGGCTCCCCCGCAGTGTCTCAGCTGTAATACGGAGGTAAGACTGACATTCAAAAGGGCTGGACGAGGCAGAACAAGCCTGCTGAAGCACTCTCAGCAGCCCTCTTCCATGGCAGACCTTCTGTTGCTTTAGTTCTACAACCAGCTGTGACGCCAACTGCCCCGACAAGCAGCCTTGCAGAGGAAGGGCCAGCTTTTCCACGGGTGGAAACAGGGAACGAAGGGGTTCCCTTTTGACCACCCAAAAGGCCATGCTGGGAACCAGGGAACCTCCAGGGATAAGTTATATTTTATGGTTCTGATAAATAAAAAATTTAAAAAACAACAATTTGCTCTGTTCTTCACGTTCCTCAGTAATTTGGTGTCATCCACAGACTTGATTATCTTGCTGGTCACCCCCAACTCCAGATATTTTATGAACAGATTGAAAAGTACCAGTCTCAATACTAATCCCTGTGTAACTCCTCACCTTGCTTCTCTCCAAAGCAGAAAGTGGCCATTGACTTAAACTCTCTGCTTCCTATTCTTTTTAATCAGCTTCTATGAGAGGGCCTGTCCTCTTGGTCCTTAACCATTATGCTTACTCACTAGCCTTTGGTGAAGGACTTTGTCAAAAACTTTTTTGAAGTTAAAGTATGTAATGTCTAACCAGCTCATCTTTGTGTTCACTAATATAGGGTTGCCAGCCTCCAGATCCAGGCTAGGGATCCCTTGATTTCAGGGGCTTCCTTTTGCAACAGATCAGCTGGCAGGTAGAGAAAACCCCACCCCTAAACAGGGATATCGCTGTGCAATGGTGATGTCCCTGACGTGATGATGTCACATTGGGAACGTCACATAGGAATGCTCTGGTATTTTGGCAAACTCTATGGTTTTGAGGGTGAAAAATCATAGTTCCACCCAAATCCCAAAGCATCCCCATGCAATGTCCCCACTCACCCTCAGAATGCCCCCCAAATCCCCCTGCCAGAGGAACAAATAGACCTTGCAACTCTACTAACTTGTCGAAAACCTTCCAAAGCTTTGTGATGCAGGACTTCACTTTCTAGAAGCTATGTTGATTGATTCTTCTGCAGTAAGGTTTGTTCCTCTCTGTGTTGAATCATTCTATCTTTAAGTACAGTTTGTGTCATTTTACCCAGATCACTCATTAGACTATCTGAAGAAACAATGTCAAAAGATACTTGACCAATGAGACTAGTTTTATGAAAAGTGTATGTTGAATTATGCAAAAAAAAATGAAATTTGAAAATTATCCCAAGAGGAATATAATAATTGTAAGGGGTCAAATTTGGTTTTGAAAAACAGCAAAGATGAAGTAGAAGGCAGGCCAAACTTCCTTTTCCTGTAATGTAGACCAGCAGCAAATCTGAGTGTAGCTAAGGCCCCGGTCACACAGGCCAGATAACACGGGGGAGAAGCATGGCTGTTCACCCCGGAGCAAAATAAAGCGCGGTAGCCCGATCACACGGTCTCCCGAGTCTCTGTGCTTAGGCTGTTAGGTGGCGATCACACAGCGATGCTGCAGTGTGGCAAAGAAGCGGCGCAGTGCGATCACACCAGCGTTTTGCGTTTGTGCGCATGCGCAGTTCCACAGAGCAGCACTGCTTTCAGTTTCGTGTTTGTGCGCATACGCTTACGAAAAACATTCGGTTTGTGATGGGACGTAGACGGGCGCCGGATGCCACAGGATACTAGCGCTCCTGCGATCAGATGCCCACCTGTGCCGCGCATTTTTCGGATACTAGTGCACTTTCCTTGGTACTTTTTAACTCTGCATCTTCGGCGGGACACCATGGGTTGGCCATGGGTGCGCTACGCTTCCCAGATGTTGCAGTGTGATTGCGCCCCAAAAATCCACCCAACATTTGTGCCTTTCGCGCTGCAAATTCTCCGTGTGACTGGGGCCTGAGTAAGTTTTGTTTTTTATAATCAAGTTGCAGCCAACTCATAGCCACCCCATAGGGTTTTCCAGGCAAGGGACGTTCAGAGGAGGTTTGCCATTGCCTTTCTCTGCAAAGCAACCCTGATATTCCTTGGTGGTCTCCCATTGAAATACTGACCAGGGCCGACCCTGCTTAGCATCTGAGATCTGAGGAGATTGGGCTAACCTAGGCTATCCAGGTCAGGGCAAGTACTATACTTAAATAGCTTCATGGCAATTCTGTCATAAATGAAGGGGTGGGGAACAACCCTAGCATACATATATGAGAGGGGAAAGTTAGCTAGAGGAAAGTATTTACAAAAGGCTTAGGATGAGACCTTTGTTTCAGATAGACATTTGTAGTTCTTGGGAGCTGAAAAACATTTATGTTTTACAAATGTGTTTATTACTTTAATAAACAGTAAATATGTTGCAATAGCACTCATGGTAATGATAACAAAACCATAGGCAGATACTTCCTGCCACCATTTCCTATTCTGATAGTTTACCAGATCAAGGATTACCAATACAGGAAGTGCTTTCAACTGGAACTTCCTGTCCACTACTCTTTAATTCATTTAGAAGAACAAACCTTTTACTGTTGCGTATAAAGCTCTCTATTCGCTTGTTAGACTGGGTATGGAAACACAGAAAATATGTTATTGATTCCTAGGGATACTAGAACAAAATACTAGAACAATGCACAGGTACCTTCTGGAGAGTTAGTGTGGTGTAGTAGCTAGGGTGTCAGACTAGGATGTGGGAGACCCAGGTTCAAATCCCTGTTTTGCTATAGAAGCACACTGGGTGACTTTGGGCCAGTCACATACTCTCAGCCTAACCTACCTCACAGGGTTGTTGTGAGAATAATATGGAGGAAAGGAGAAGAGTGTAAGCTGCTTTGGTCCCCTATTGGGGAGAAAGATGGGATACAAACTAAGTAAATAGATTTTTAAAAACTGATTTGTGTTATGCAGTTACTGTTATACAACACATATTGATTGACTGATTGATTGATTAAATTCAGTAGCAGTATGGATGGGGACAGTAAATGTATTTTATTACTTTGGTAGTTAGAAAAATGGCAGTTTAAAGGATTTAAGAAGAAAAGGTGAAAGCCTGATTCTGTACAAGAGAATGGATTGTTAGTTGTTTACCCTGATCATAGCTACAGAATGTACTTACACAGCATGATAGCCAGCTAGAGTGTATCGAAATGGTTCCTCAGGAGACAAAAAGAGGTGCTCTAAATGATAGTTTAGTCAGTATGGTGTAGTGGATAGTGACTTGGACTTTGGCAAAGGAAATCCTAGATTTGAATCCAGTTCAAGGCAAAACCAGACAAGATGCAGAAAGATCTATGATCTGATCTTCCCAGTTGTTTTAAGGTAATTTGAAGCTGCAGAGAGCCCTAATTCAAATTAAATCAGTAGCATGGTTTTGCTGATCAAACCATCAGTGAGATCCTAAACAGAAATGCACCCTTCTAAACCCATTGTCTTCATTGCACTTGGGTGGATGTCACTCTACATAGGATGGCACTGTTAGATTTGTATGACTTTGTATGTCCTTTCATAATTTAATATTTTTTCTCTGTGATTGTCTTTAGTACCTTGTTGTTCATAACTGTAATCACATTATTCAGATATGATTGTGTAGTCTGCAGAGGAATTGGGGAGGAGTCTTAAATGTTGTTTATATAGTTTGGATAGAACTTGTCAGGTGAAGGTTATATGCCCATTAATTGCACTCCAGTTAAAGCAGTTCTCTGCACAGATGGGTTATCAGGGCTGAACACTCATTACAAGATTAATCTCACTTCCGACAAGACTTCCCTTTCCTTCAACTGATTTTGCTCAGACATTGGACCTGTCATCAGCCGTTAGGGTGGATTACCTCTGGGATATTTAATGCTTGTGTGCCATGAAACAATACAAAATGTGTGTCATATCGGCAAAAAACATCTTTAAGAGACAGCACATTTTCATAGCGTTATGAAGGTCGAGATTCATAAACAACTGAAACAATTGTGTGGCTTTGAATTAATCCAATTAATGAACACAAACATAAGCAGATTCATCTCAAGACCTCCTTTGAAATGTCAGCACTGTCAGGGGGGAAAAAAACTAAGGTTTCAATTTTAAGACTACATTTTGTTGTCATTTCCTGAAGTCTTAGTAACAACTCTGGACTACTTCAACTGGGGGGGGGGGATTTAGTATTCCGTTAACAATTTTTTTAATCAGAAGCAATTTCATAAAGTATGGAGTATAGGGATCTAATGTACCACATACTGTTTCTGTGCTCCCATCATTACAAATGCCTTTTGTTTGTAGTGGAGCAGTCTTTGAGAATTTTATGTTAAGGTAAAACGCAAAAAAAGAGGGTCTCTACATTTGCATATCTGATACTGGAGCTTTGATTCCAATCTGGGCAGGTGACTTTTTTCTCCCTACAAATAATGAATGCACATTAGACGCAATATTCACCACATAACGTAATGCATAAAATAGTTCAAAAATGCAAGGGTGTGCGCGCCTGATAGTGCTATAATCTAGCCGGCTCACGGTCAGGATATAATCCATTCACTGTGCATTTTTCATTGTTTTGTTCAGATGAATGGTTGCTCCACAAAACAATGCAGGCTGGCAACGCAGAAGGAAAATATGCAGATTTCAGGACAGCTTACAACATTTTGCTCAACAGGCATATTTTCTTCAGTAAACAACTTTTTCACTTCTGATATTAATTTTTATGTTTCTGTAGAAACCTAATAACTCCTTTCCTCTTCTTTTAGTATATCTACTCTAGAGTAACCGGATGGTTTTTATGTCCTAGAAATTATGTATAAAAGTATACTAACGCAACCTTCCATAATTATATCTGGGTATCAGATCTTAAACAAAGGGGAAGAAATCTAGCAAAATCTTTAGGATCATTTCTATTCTACCCAGTCCTTAAAAGCTTCATGTTCTAGCCACAACAGTTAACATAGGTGCAGTGGCAAGAGGAAAACATTTATTGACATAATCTCATTGGTCTGGGTGAATTCATATGTATCTTTGAATCATATCTATAGATATATGGATTGTGCCTACTCATGCCAATAATAAGCCACCCTGACCCAAGGAGGAGAGGCAGGGCATAAATGAATAATCTGGGAATTTTAGGCAAAACTAGACTACTGTGGTAAATGAGATCACTCCTTGAAACAAAAAGGCTATCTGCAGAATTCCAGATTTATTTTAGGAGTTCTGATATAACAAAAATAACACAACTTGGCAAAGGTGATGAGTATTTTGTTCCTTCCATGTAACTTGTGTAAATTCTAAAACCAGGAAACAAATATTAATACCAATCAGTGGACTAGCTTTTATGTTTCCACAGTACTTCCTGTCCTGGCCTTTAGTCAGCATCAAACTTGGTTGCTGCACGAAGCCTTTCTGTGGTTTAAAGAAAGTAATAGATCTCACAAAGAGGGGGAAAAGCTTTAAGCAGTGTTTCTGGCAGCTTGCTTTTGTATATATTGTCCTGACAAGAGAAATAAACATGGAAGGCACAGCAAACTTCTGAAAACAGGCTGCAGTTTTTCATTCGATAAAAGTCAGTAGATACTTTTTCACCAACAGGATTGTTTAAACCACTGTGTGATTCTAGTTGGTTGGACAAACATAAATTCTTTGAGGATGAGCCCTTGGAGAAGTGCAGTCTTCTTGCTGCGTGCTTCATCTTTGGTTCACAACATCTACAGAGGAGGAGTAGCTAGTTGGGTCTAGGAGGTGGTCAATGCCTCCTCAAGAAAGGGGAGATAGTGGCTGCTCTTGAGAAAAGCTGTTACTAGACCCTAGTGGTAAATCTCCCATTCTTGGACAATATACTCAGCTCCAGACTCTCCTGGATGGAACCACAGTTATCTAGAGCCATTTCAATCCGGTTTATTTCTCCTTTTCACCTATATCCAATAAAGCAGTGGCCATTCTGAACAAAAAATTTTTGTTGGTAATGGGTAGAATGATGACTAATAAACTAGGGATTTATTGACAAGACAGTACTGCTCATAAGTGATCAATTAGCAGTATTTGTCTTATTTTATATGAAGTTGCACTTCTCCTTAAGGATCAGCTGGGCAGTTTGGAGTACTCTTTGTTCCATAGCTGGATGTTCAGGTAGCATACCTTGCATTAAGTACCTTTCACCAGCTTTGTCTGGTATGTGCCAGCTACAGACCCTCCTGGTTAGAAACGATCTTGGAACTTTTATCCCTGCTCTGGTAACTTCCAGGCTTAACAATTATAATGCATTGCATGTGGGTTTACCTTTGAAGGTAGCTGATGAATCCAGAGCATGGCAGCTAGGTTGTCAGCAATTTAGGCTGGCTCTCTGGAGCATGTTCTGCTATTTTTGAAAGAACTTCACTGGCCCCTAGTCTGTTTTCAAGAACAATTCAAATTGCTAACATTACAAATAAAACACTAAATTATCTGGCACCGATATGTCCTAAGAATCACTTGCTCCCATATGAATCTTCCTGTGACCAGGGCTCTTTTTGTAGAAGAAGCCCAGCAGGAACTCATTAACATAATAGGCCACATCCTACAGCAGAAACTCATTAGCATATTATGCCACATCCATGACAGTGCAGCTCATTAGCATATTAGGCCACACCCCATGTTACCAGAAGTGTGGTTATCCAGCCGTCTCTTATGTTCTTATGTCAAGCCTTGGTCTTAAAGGTGCCACTGGACTATTTTGGATTGCTAGCTATAGGGGTGGGGGGGATGACACACAGATCTGCTCTCACAGAGGAGGAAGAACTTATACCTGAATAAACTTTGGTCTTAAAGGTGCCACTGGACTGCTTTGGATTTCTAGCTATGGGGCAGGACACATGCAGATCTGCCCTCACAGAGGACGGAGAGCTTATACCTGAATAAACCTTGGTCTTAAAGGTGCCACTGGACTCTTTTGGATTGCTAGC
>NW_015159717.1:190179-195942 GCF_001447785.1 Gekko japonicus
CACTAACAACACCTTAGCAAATAGGGGAGACCCAGGGGAACAGTTCTCAGAACATTATCTCAAGACAAGTACTACAAAAGAAGGGTCAGTTGGGCTTTGGAGAAATTAGATAAAGGACTGTCATTCTCAGAAACATTCACAGGAGAAAGAATGGGTAGCAAATTTCTAAACTGAAGTGTAAATACTACAGGCTCCAACCAGCCAGATTCTCCAGTCAGTGTTGACAGTCAGCATTCAGTCAAAGAACTGAGTCCCCTCCCCAGATTACAGACAACACAGGGATCTCTTTTCTGGTATGAAGTGGGTGAAACACTGATATAAATGGAACGAACTCACTCTTAAGAGTAAATTTAGGATTATATGCCCAAATGTCCTCCCTCAGACAGGGCAGAAATGGTCTGCAACAAGATCATAGCAGCCAGGCAAGTATCTGGGAAAAGGGAGGAAAGGTGTTTCAGTTCAAGGATGGGGCAAGTTCCCAGCAGATTCCTTCAACCTAGGAGCTGAATCCTAGCATGCTTTTTGAATGCTGGGGGCAGCCCTGAAAACCCCTGAAGGAAAGCTGGGAGCCTCAAGCAGGCTCGGGGGTCTGTCTAGATGGATGCCAACCCACTGATACACACTTAACAAACTGGCCACAAGTCCACCAAGACGATTGCTGAAATTTATATATTTTGTCCCAAGGGATGGAGAAAGCAGCACCAGATCCAGGCACTGCGACACCAGCCCGGCCAGGTCGACGCTCAGGAACGACGGGGGCAGCTCAGGCTCAGAATTCCCCCCGGCGGGCCCAAAGTTTGGCCCAGGGGATGCCTGAGGAGGCGGCGGTGGAGGTCCCCCGGGGCCACTCATGGTCTCCTCTGGGCAGCCGCTCAGGCGGCAGCTGAGGCACTGGTGGAGGAGGGCAGGTGAGGAGGCAGGGCATGGGTGGGCTTGGCTGAGGCAACTCCCTGTATCTCTGTCCCTCTCTCGTGCGCTCCCGCCTCTCGGGCACTGACTGACAACAACTGTCCACTTCTGGGTTCGGGGGAGGAGAATCCCACCCACCTGCTTCGAGCCAAACCATTCTTGTGGCTGCGGGGGGGTGTTTGACATTGAGACAGACCAAGTGATTTAGGTGGGGGGAGGCTGCGCGGGTTCTTCCCCGAGGAACCCGTCTTTGCCCGGAACTTCGGCAGAGGGCCGGAGTGGCTCGCGGGCCGCTGGTTTTGTCCGAACGGGCTGCGCCAGAATACCCACTCCGGGACAGCCAGCCCCCGGCAGCCGCGGACGTGACCCCGGAACCAGAGGCGGCTGCAGCAGAGGCCCCGGCACCACTTCCGAATTCCGGCCTGGAGGTCGGGACCCCGGGGGTACCAGCACAGACCCCCAGACGATCCGCGAGGGTACGACGGCCCCCATCGTACCTTAAAGACTATTTCACATAGGGGAGGTTCCGGACTATGGGGGGAGGGATGTTGTGTCCGCTGACCACCACCAGAGGCCAGCGCACACGCCTGAGCTTCAGTCCAGAACAACAGTAGGGACTAGGATCCTAGTCCCTCCACTGGGGGAACCAATGGGACCGTGGCGGGAAATTCAAACCCGCCAATGGGACCCAGGGGTGGTCCCCTGGCTGTGTATATAGTTGGCCTGCCGGCCGTTTGTTCAGATCCTTGTTGTGTACCAATAAAGCGTGCTATGCACTACGTCGTTGTCTGTCGTCCATCCATGCGGCAACCCACTACACAATAATGTCATATAGTAGAAGTAGTCTTATTCATTCTAATATAAAGTAAACTCCAAAGCTGTTCTGGTTGAATAAAAAGCAAGATAAAAATAGAGTAGTTGAAAGCAAATGTTAATTCTCACTACCTCTTATACTACCTCTTTATTTTGATTCTTGTCTTGGAGAAAGTGGATATTTTAAAACCTTTTTCATGTATCAATGCAGGCTCTATGCAAAATGCATGCTAGCAACGATCCAGTTCTTTCCATAGTCAATTGTTTTACATGTTTTGACAAAAAAGAGCCTATTAAACATCAGTGCCATTCAGAAGTGATGTGAGCTTCGTGCACTTTATATAGGCTGTCTATATTAATACCAAGGAGCTGCGGTGGCTCAAATGGTTAAGACACTGAACTGCAGGCTGTGGAAGGTCAGTAGTTCAGCAGTTCGAGACCCGGGTGCCGCATGACGGAGTGAACTCCCATCTCTAGTTCCAGCTCCTGCCAACCTAGCAGTTCGAAAGCAAGAAATTGCAAATAGATAAATAGGTACCACTTCGGTGGGGAGGTAACAGCGTTCCGTGTGCCTTGGTGTTTAGTCATGCTGGCCACATGACCACGGAAACGTCTTCGGACAGCGCTGGCTCTTCGGCTTTGAAACGGAGATGAGCACCGTAACCCTAGAGTCTGATTCGACTGGCTTTCGAGCAAGGGAACCTTTACCTTTACCTTTATATTAATACCAAATGTCTATATTAATACCAAATGACAAGCAAGCCTTAGCAATAATTATGACCCAAGCTCGAACTTTTCCGGACAGTTACACTTTCTTTTAACTACAGCAGAATTATGTTAAATTTAAAAGGGGAGTATACAAGTATAGGGACTATTCACACAAGTACTTGGGAGGCCACATTCCCAATAAGAGATGTTTGGATCAAGTTCTTTATGTATGAATGCAGAGCCATTGGAGATTCAGTTGTTCGAAAAGTCTCTCCAAAGGATCTCTCTGAACGGGTGCATTTGGAATGTTTTGTACAGTTTGGTTCACCCATCTTAAACAGAGCTGGAAAAAGCAGATCAAGGAATATGAGCGTCATCCATATGGGAAAGGTACACCGAGTCTTTTTTTAGTCTAAAATAAAAGGTGATATCATGAATGGTGTTGAGAGGATAGATGAAAAGAAATCTTTCTTCTCCCCATTACGCTAAAACACAGAGTTACCCAATGAGAGTGACTGACTCTAGATTCAGCACAGACAAAAACACAAGCATTTCTTCATTCAGTGTATTTAGAAGATGTGGTGCTACCCACTAGCCTTACTTAGATTACTTTAAAAGATTTTTAGTCATGCACAGTGGATATGTCTAATCAGTGATGGTAACCAGGATAGTTAAATGGAACCTCCATGCTCAGAGGCATTATACCTCTGAATACCATTTGCTTGGAATCAAACATGACAAGAAAACTATTGGCTTCTTGTCTTGGTTCTGAGTTTCCTACAATCATCTAGGTAGCTAGTGTTGAAAACAGGATGCTGGACTAAAGGACACATCCTGATCCAGCAGGGTTCTTTTTATGGTCTTAAATGTGGATTCAAACTAAAAGATTGGGTATGATAGGCTAAATATTATTTTCAATTAACATTTGAAAGGATGCAGAGCAAAGCTGACTTCAAGGTCCCCAATATGGCACCCATAGGCACCATTTATTTTGGATTTTTTTAAAATTCCGCCCTCCCTGCAAATGGGCCCAGGGCAGGTTACAAGGTCACACAGTCTCAAAAACAATAAATGATTAAAACAATAATGTAAAACAATAATACAAACAGCCATCAGGCTTCATGTTGCGATACTCAGTTTAGGCTGATCATAGAACCAGCGATTTCAGTAGGAGAGACCAAAGATGGATTTTATATGTCTGCCACTTCAACTGAAAGCTCAGTGGAACACCACTGTTTTACAGGTCCTGCAGAATTGTAGTAACTCCTGCAGGGCCCTGATCTTGAGTGGGAGCTGGTTCCACCAGGCTGGGACCAGGGCAGCAAAGGCCCTGGCCCTGGTTGAGGCTAGCTGGACATCCTTGGGGCTGGGGACAACCAGTAAATGTTGGACGATTGAGTGCAATGCTCTGTGGGGTGCATATGGGGAGAGGTGATCCCAAAGATATGCAGGTCCCTGGCCATATAGGGTTTTGAAGGTTAACGCTAAAACCTTGAACTGGATCCAGTGATTTATTGGCAGCCAGTGCAGTTGGCACAACACTGGCTGAATGTGAGCCTGCATAGGCATCACCATCAGCATATCTTCCACCACATTCTGCACTAGCTGCAGTTTCCAGGTCAAGTCCCACATAAAGTGAGTTAAAATACCCATTGCATGGGTCACAGTAGCTAAATTCCTGGGGGGTGAGATAGGGAACCAGTTGCCTGACCAGAAGGCCAATCAAGCAACAACAGTGACCTGGGCCTTCATCAAAAGACAGGGATCCAGGAGCACCCCTAAGCTCTTCGCCCTCACTGCCAGCACCAGCAGTGTCCCACCAAGGGTTGGGAGCTGGATTCCCGATCCCAACTCCACATGACTCAGGTACAGGACCTCTGTCTTCATTGGATTCAATTTCAATTGACTCTGTTGGAGCCATCCAGTCACAACCTATAATGCCCTTTCCAGTACCTCTGGGGTGGAGTCCGTCTGTCCATCAGCAGATAGAGCTGGGTATCATCAGCATATTGGTGACAACCCAGCCCATACCCCCAGACTAACTGGGTGAAGGGGTGCATGTAGATATTGAATAATATCGGGGAGAGGATAGCCCCTTGTGGCACCCCGCACTTTAGTGCGTGTCACTGGGAAAGTTCCTCTCCAAGTGCCACCCTCTGTCCCCGACTGTGAAGGAAGGAAGAAAGCCATTTAAGGCACCACCCTCTGTCCCCATATTCTAGCATCAGCAAGGCGGTGGGTCAGAAGATCATAGTTGACTGTGTCGAATACTGCTGTTAGATCAAGAAGCAACATGGTGCCCACCCATACTTTTTGTGGTGCCTGTCATGTGTTTTTAGAAAGTGGGCAGGGCCAGGTAGGGCTTTTGTCCAGCAGGGCTTTTGATAGGACATTGGAGACCTGATTGGCTGTGTAAATTGACAAAACAACGGCATTACTTTGGCACTGTCACCACAGCACAAAGATTATCCTGAATATGCTCATTTTGAAAGGCATTCTGTTAAGCAGAGCTTTTACCTGAAAGATTGAACAGTTACTATTAGAGTTAAGCTTCACCTCACTTCCTCACGTTTCAGGGTCCCCTGAACTAATTTATCGTGTAAAAGCAATGTTCTGTGTAGCAAGGAATGGCTGACTCAAATGTTATTCTTGGGCAGAGGTCATTTCCCCCGGGTGAGGGGCAGGGGGCAGGGCACATGACGAAGCCCTGCCCCCTGCTTCCGGCCACCCCGCTTCCGGACCTCATTCAGCCAGGAGGAGGCAGGAGAAGAGGGAGGGTAAGTTGCTTCCTCCCCGCCTCTCCCCACCCCTGCCTGTCATTTTGAAAGGCATCCTGTTAAGCAGAGCTTTTACCTGAAAGATTGAACAGTTACTATTAGAGTTAAGCTTCACCTCACTTCCTCACGTTTCAGGGTCCCCTGAACTAATTTATCGTGTAAAAGCAATGTTCTATGTAGCAAGGAATGGCTGACTCAAATGTTATTCTTGGGTGTATTTGAAGTCTGATGTTTTTCAACTCACAGGTTAACATACACTTTAAAGGACCTTTCTTAATGGAACTTACAAAATAGAGATGGCACAATCATTTTCTCAGCTTTCCAATAATTAATTTGAGACAAACTTGTTTTTCACAAGATTTTTTCATTTTCAACATTTATGAGATTTTATTACAAAAACCTAAATCCTAGCAGAATTATTTTGTCTCTCTTCTCTTATTTATTGAATATCAGTGCTGCTAGCTGTTTATACATTTGGCTTAAGACCTCTGGTCAATGAAGCTAATAGATGAAAGGAAAGGAATATAAATGCTGCTTCATTAATACAATAGCATTT
>NW_015159717.1:195999-222825 GCF_001447785.1 Gekko japonicus
GGGTTACATCAAATTTGATAAAAATACAATATACACAATTAACACACAATTAACACAATTAAAACACTAGTAAAATACCACAATGGCCTTCATACGGTGTCATTGTCATTGCCATTAAAACCTCACAGATGCCAACTCTGGTATGCCGTTCTGACCTGTTGAGGGGAGGCCCAGTAAAGAGGGAGGGACATCCGTCACCCTAGTTTAAAGCCTGGCGAAAGAGCTCCATCTTGCAGGCCCTGCAGAACTGTAAAAGGTCCTGCAGGGCCATGATCTCGTATGGGAGCTCATTACACCAGGTAGGATCCAGGGCTGAAAAGGCCCTGGCCCTAGTTGAGGTGAGGCGGATGTCCCTGGGGCCAGGGACCACGAGAAGATGTTGACTGGCAAATCATCAAGCCCTTCGGGGCTCACAGAGGGAGAGGTGGTCTTGCAGATATGCAGGCCCTTGGCTGTATAGGGCTTTAAAGGTAAGCACCAACACCTTGAAACAGATCCGGTACTCAATAGGCATCAAGTGCAGTTCGCATAGCACCGGGTGGATGTGGGTCCGCACAGGCAGCAACATCAGTACCCGTGCTGCTGTGTTCTGCACCAGCTGCAGTTTCCAGAGCAGAATCAAGAACATGGGAATATAGGACAAGTTAAGCAGACACTTGTTCTGTATAGTGCTGACTTTCTTAGGCACAATACGTTTGTTGTTGTGGCGGTGGTGGTTTCTGCAGTATAAGAAGATTCACTCCCCCCCCCCACTGTTCTGTATGTGAAATTCCCATTTTGCTTTTATTTCCATACATTGTATTGATTTTAGAGCTGTTTTACCTTTTCTAATAATTTTGGAGCCTGCGATGTATTTGATCTGATGACAAGAAATGATAGATGTAATAGTAAATAGAGGAGGAGAAGAAGGAGGAGATTGGATTTATACCCCGCCCTTCACTCGGAGTCTCAGAGCGGCTTACAAACTCCTTTCTCTTCCCCTCCCCACAACAAACACCCTGTGAGGTAGGTGGGGCTGAGAGAGCTCTTTCGAGAACTGCTCTTTCAAGAACAGCTCTGACAGAACTATGGCTTGCCCAAGGTCATCCAGCTGCTGCAAGTGGAGGAGTGGGAAATCAAACCCGGTTCTCCCAGATTAGAGTCCGTGCACTTAACCACTACACCAAACCACTACGCCAAATACAAATGCATAAAGTAGATTAGTGGTATGTCTCATACTAAATGTCTTTTGATTTTACTATGCACTATTATACATAATACTCAATAGTATTAAATATCTTTTGGGTGGGATTAAGACAAGGACTGCTTAAGTTTTATGGAAGAGAATGAGACTTGCTAATTTATATAGTATGGTGTATAGAGAAAAAGTTAGCGGACTGGGACTCTCTAGTTCAGGGGTGTTGGACTCACTGGAAATGTGTTATTTAAAGTTTTAAAAACTCTTTAATTGTGTTTGTCTGTGTCCTTTATAAAGTTTATATCTCCACTACCTGGCATTACCTTTTATGACACACATGGCCTGGTCCAACATCTTATTTATGTCTGATATGGCCCTCATAACAAATGAGTTCGACACCCCTGCTCTAGTTAGTCTGCAATTTAGATGACATAGACCTGCTTTTTCACGGATATTTTCACAGATTTGTGAAAGTGCCTTAACTTAAAGAGCATCTCTTTCACTCCAATATCGTTATCTTGAATCTAAATTTCATTTTTAGTTAAGCTTACGTGCACAGAGTGATGTGCTATACAGCATGATCTAGTTCACTGTATCAGTTTTACATTTAAATTGCTTATATAAGTAACTGCATTTATGAAACAAGTACAACCTCCTTATCAACCAGAAAGTTATGTGGGTTTCTGGTACTAGTACAAGCTACCAGAGCTTTCCTGGAAATTCAAAACCTCTAGTGAACTTCAGTTGGGGTTCTGGGTAATTTTGAAACCTCAAAGCCTTTGAAATTGTTGGCAGTCTGCCTGTGGCATATTTACAGTTACACAACTCTGCCCATTTAATTTTTAAAATCCCTTCTTCCTTTTTTCTTTTTCCCTGGGCCAAACAAAAACAACAAGGTCTTTATATTTGGTGGGGCACATTGTTCTGTGGAAGTGGGTTGCTTGGAGTTCACACTTCGTTTTCCTGCTGGTTTACTGGGAAGTTGGCTGCAATGCAAAAGACACGGGAATAGTTTAGAGAAAACAGGTATGTATAGGGAAGCCATAAAATAGCAACTGTTTGCATGCTTCCCAAATGTATGTCTTAATGCATATTTAATTCAGTAGCCTGCAAAATAATCCTTAATCCCCCAATCTCAGTATTTTTAAAAAAAATCCTTCCTTTTTAGTTTCCATTTATTGTTTTTACACATAACCAATTTGTGTTGTATTTTACAAACAGATTATTTTACAAGGTGTAGAAAAAATTATGATATTATTATGATTAATTTCTTCATTATTAGTGTGCTCTGAGCTGTTTGGAAAAGGAGGTATCTTAACATTTTGTTTGACTACTCTGATAGACCTATGGCATTAGTATAGCCAGCATAAATCCCAGGCTAAGATCCCTTCTGCCTACTCAGAAAAATACATGGCAAAGTTCTCTTGGGACTGTATCACTTCAGAATGCAGGTGGGGACAATGTACTGGAATGTTCCTCTGGGTTAACAAAGAAAAAGAAAACTCTTTACCCATGGAAAACAAAGGAGAAGGCTAGCTTCCACAGATGGGAAGTTTTTGATGTGGGGTAGCTATTCAAATCCACATTTGTGATCTGAAGTGATACAGTAGGAGGGGTGTATCGTATACTTTCCCCTCTCCTAAAATAACCAGCATATGATATGCTGATTTGGAGAATCACAATTGAACAATATGATGGTGCACTTCAGATGGTGCACTTCCAATGGTCACAGACCAGGTATGTGTCCTAACTCTGAGGCCTTGGAGGGATGGTGTTTTAAGTCTGGGCATGGGCTTGCATCTGGACACACAGCCTGTTGGGCTGGCATAGCATTCCTAGTTACATCGTCTTATTATGGCTTTTCTGATATTTACTTTGTATTTTCTAATTTCATTTTGACACAAGTCTAAACTTGTAGAAAATCAACTTTGAAATATTATTTTATATTATCTGTTTAGGTGTCTCTTGCCTAGGTGTTTACTGAATTAATCACTTCTATGTAACCAGTTTAAGTGAATATTTTCCAAAATGACAATAGTTCTTAGGAGGTGAACACAACCATGATTTGCTTCACAAAAGTTGTTGTTGTTCATCACTGCTGTCATGAGTATACTATGGGGCATTTTGTATCATTTGAAGAATCAGTTTATTTGAAAGAGAATATATTTCAGATATGTGCTATAATTCTTGACACAGGTGCTTGCTTTTTAAACTGTATCAACAGCAAGTATGCCGGTTGTGGGTCCCCCCCCCATTTCTCATATCTGTAATTCAAATGAAGAATATACACTGGATTTTAAAATGTTTGTCCCCTACTTTCTGCCCTGTGTGAACAATATTCACAAGTGACGCGTTTCAGATTTAAAGGGGTTTTTATAGGGTGACATGGCAGAATTAGCCCTTTGTTGCTATAGGTAAGATCACTGGTGGAAAGACAGGATTTTAGTGTCCTAGGCTAAGTGGTAAAATTACTAAGGGTGATCAGTGCCATCCTAAGCAGAGTTACACCTTTCTAAACCTATTGACTTCAATAGACTTAAAACACTGTAAGTCTGCTTAGGATAGCTATGTAAGATAATTCACAGACTTGTCCATAAGCCTAATTCTGGTAACGCAAAATTTGAACAACATGCCCATGATGGCATCTGCTGCAATGAATGTGTATG
Source organism: Gekko japonicus (assembly GCF_001447785.1). NCBI lineage: Eukaryota > Metazoa > Chordata > Lepidosauria > Squamata > Gekkonidae > Gekko > Gekko japonicus. The sequence continues at coordinate 199,843 of NW_015159717.1, forward strand.
TATTCTTTAGTTTGCTTGAAATCCAGCACTGCTCATCTCTGAAGAGCTTTCATAAGCAGTTGAATGTTTTTGTTTTACTTAAGGAATGCACGTGAAAGGCAGAGAGAGGAACAAACAGCAGCCAGTCATGTCAGTGCTTCACAGGCAAAGAACCAGAGATGCCGTTTCCATATTGGAGAGCCTCATTTCCAGCATCTGCTGCTGGTTAACTGACTCATTTTAACACCTTCAGAGGTGTTTTGTTTTGTTTTTTAAAAAAATCCTAAATGCATTCTAAGCATATGAAAGTCCAGCTTTTTCAACTGGAGTAAATTACATAACACAGAACAATTTGCACACAGTGATATGCATACTTTGGGTGCCCTTAATATGGGGTATTTCTCTTGTTTTCATTTAGACAGGAACTTACTACTAATAAGATTTTTAAAAAGTAGTGAAGACAGACTAGAGAAAGCCTTCACAAAAGTAATGGTGCATGGTCATTCTCACCATGCCAAGAGAGTATCATAAAAAGTCCAGAGTACTTGTTGGGAAGCTTAAAACTCAGGATTTGTGGGGAAGAGACCCACCAAGGAAGGAAGGAAGGAAGGAAGGAAGGAAGGAAGGAAGGAAGGAAGGAAGGAAGGAAGGAAGGAAGGAAGGCATCCCTGAAAGCAGCAGTTTAAAATAGTTTAGAGTCTTCCTTTCTCTCTCTACCGTCCAGCTAGAGTCTTCTAGGCAGGGAGGAAGATACACTTCCCATTTTTCAGCAAAATAATATTTTATTATATTGTAGGGAATATTAATAACATTACGTATCTTCAACTGCTAGTTAGAGAGATGTTACGTGAATGTGAGTGAGAACCTTACATACAGCTAGGGCTTTAGCCAATGTTGCTACAGCTGCTGAAGAGACGTTGTTAGGTTTTTTAGTTGTTTCTCCCAACTGTATATCACTGTTGTTTGGAAGAATGCCGGAATAAAGTATATGCTCAGTGCAACTTGCCTTTCTGATTATCATCTTTTTCCTTCTCTGACTTTCAGGAAGCATTATCAGTTGTGAGTGAAGATCAGTCTTTGTTTGAGTGTGCATACGGAACTCCCCACCTTGCTAAGACCGAGATGACAGCTTCCTCTTCCAGTGAATATGGGCAAACATCAAAGATGAGTCCCCGTGTCCCCCAGCAGGATTGGTTGTCACAACCACCAGCCAGAGTCACCATCAAGATGGAATGCAATCCAAGTCAAGTTAATGGCTCAAGGTAAAGAAATGAATTAAAGACTGGAAGTGAAGCTCTCTTTGCACCTGTTTGAACATGATGTTTCCTCTGAGGATTCTCCCCAGTCAGGGATGGGGAGTGAGCTGCAAGCTTACATGTTCCCTCCCTTGAGAACAGGTGAATGGTCAAATTGGGAGATCTAGCAGTTATTTAAACATGAGCTTTCTCATAACCTTGAAGGGTGAAATACTGATTGAAGACACCCGCTACCAGTTCTTTCTGGGAATGAGAGGAAGTAATGTTCCCCCTAAAAGACCCTTTGTATCATCTTTTAATGGTGTGTTTGTGCAGTCCAAATAACATAATTTCTGTTCCTCTGGCAAATACAAAAAAGTCTGTATTGATCTACCGTGGACTGGCGGGGAGGGCGAGGTAAAGATCAAAATAGTAGTAGTAGTAGTAGTAGTAGTAGTAGTAGTAGTAGTAGTAGTAGTAGTAGTAGTAGTAGTAGTAGTAGTAGTAATAATAATAGGTTTAGCAGTTAGGATTTCAGAAGCTTACATCTAATTTAGCTTTTTTTTTTTTAAAAAAGTGCCCCACGTTTTGTTCTTCAGATTGCAAGGCTATGCATTGTAAACCAACCACAGCCTGATTTTTCAATGTTTTTCTGAGAAGTGGGCTTGCATTAGCAAAGAACTTTCAAAATCAGACTGTGAGGCAATATATTTAACTGGTATCCTCCCCCCTCCCTTTTTTTTTTGAGTTACAGGAGCTGAGACAAAATGCCTTTTAAACCTATATGCTGTCTTTTTTCCTTTAGTGCAAAAGGATGCATTTATATGCTTTAATAGTAAAACAATACTGATGCTAAGTCAAAACTTGTCTTTTAAATTTGCACAGCATGAAAATATTTGTAATCACCAAATTCCACAGTATATTAAAACTTTCAGTATCCTGAGATCTTTGTAACAAAGTTGATTTCAGAAACTCATATCTTTCTTTGACTTTATTTAGCCAATCACTTCTGAGTGGTCCAAGCTTTGATTTCCAGCCTTTAGCAAAGAGCAGTCAGTAAATGTAGAGCAAAAACCAGATAATGTTGTGACATAAAAGGCCATATAATTAAACAAGACAAATTCAACCGATTTCTTCAGATTCCTCAAATATGACAGACATCAATGTAATTATTGAATCCCAAAAGTATTCTGTTCTGCTGTAATACCACATATTTAAAAAATGGTGTTCAGCTGTTGAGAAAACAAGCAACAATATCTGCGATTTCTATAGATTCTAGCAAATCAAACTGATATAAGGTGCCACTCTGTGAATTTATGATGCACCATCTTACCAATGTTCCCTTTGAACACTGTAGAAACTGAGAAAGAGGGACCATAGGTAAATATGTTAGACCCAATTCTTGAATCTATGCCATAGCCTAATGACTTCCTCCATTTCTTAACATAACTAGGGGTCAAATTACTAGTATTTTCCAATAAATAACTATAATGGGTTGACATTGTACTTTGATTTTGTAGTAAACAAATTTAAACCTTGTTCATCTCAGCCCCCAGTTCTCAATGATATAACTTCTGATTTACTGGGTTTTTTTCTCATTGTTATTGTATCCTGTATGGTGGTAAATAAAACAAAAACCACAAGAAAAAGTAAGCTTTAATAGTAAAGTATACTGCCGTCAACATCCATGGACTGGTATTACCTGAATGTAATAAGTATGATTTCTTAATTCATTTTTGATACTCACATCTGACAGAAGCCACTTGGGCTGATACTATTTCTACTGGGGTATGGGGGAAAGTGATGCAGCTGTTTTCATATTCCCAGGACTGGAAGAAATGTACCTTTATTCAAATAATGTAATTTGTTTAATTGATCAGTCTTTAGAAGGCTGCATGAGAAATTTCTGCATCCATCAGAGGACAGAAGGTTAGTGTTATTCATGCATGCACTAGTATGGTACTAGTATGAAGCAGAGGAAGCCAGAGGGGCAAGAAGCCTAAATCATTTCCAGGTGTTGCTTCCCCTTATCTTAAATTATGTCTAACAGTGACTTCAATATACATGTGCAAGGTTAATATTCAAAACCTTAGTTTGATGGCAGGCGTGTAGGAGCTGTGTGAGTTGTTGTCTAGTCCCAATAAGGTTTCATAAGATGGAAATTAGCTTAGGGAAGGAAGAGGCTCAAACAAGGCTGCTAGTCCAAGCAGTGGTTAGTAGCATCTGTTTGATAAAATTATTATCTGAGTGCAGTCTGAACCTATTAAAACTGGGATTGCTGCTGATTTCAAGGAAAATGGGGCTTATACCCAACTAATAGAAGATCTTTATGGGACCAAATTCTTAGTAAAATGTAATCGTAAATTCCACAGATAACCTTGCTTCACATTATTTTGGCTATTTTGGTTCACATTAAAGGTAAAGGTTCCCTTGCTCAAAAGCCAGTCGAATCCGACTCTAGGGTTGTGGTGCTCATCTCCGTTTCAAAGCTGAAGAGCCAGCGCTGTCCAAAGACGTTTCCGTGGTCATGTGGCCGGCATGACTAAACACCAAGGCGCACGGAACGCTGTTACCTTCCCTCCGAGGTGGTCCTTATTTATTTACTTGCAATTTATTGCTTTCAAACTGCTAGGTTGGCAGGAGATGGAACTAGAGACGGGAGCTCACTCCGTCATGCGGCAACTCGGGTCTTGAACTGCTGAACTACCGACCTTCCAGAGCCTGCAGTTCAGCGTCTTAATTGATGACACTATTTTAAAGTAAAATTTGCAGAAATTCTACCAAAAGCATAGAATAGATTTCCATACAATAATTCATTTTTCCTTATGATCAGCATACTGTTTAGCAACCTCCAATGACAAGCAATTCCTACCCACAAAGGCAGGCATAGGGCAGCTATGACTTCCAGTGTACAGCTATTTTTGAAACCACAAGAACAATATGCTTACAAGTTCTTGAAATGAAATACAACATAAGAAATATAATCCAATGTCATAATAATAGGTTTTCTATCAAAATAATGAAGAGCAAAATAAGAGAATATAGATTTAGAAAACTGTAGGCCAACTGAAAGCTATTGTGGTTTGTTGCTTGGTATCAGTATTCCAGAATTCTCCCATCAGTAATTAAATTGTAAATAAGGTATACAAGAAACATCATTTTGTAACTGGCAATTAGGGTTCCCACCCTCTTCACCCTTTCTTCACTTTAACCTTGCACATAAGAAATATTGAAGTGTCTGCAGACTGCTCTCATGGAGAAAGAATCAAATGTAGTAAAACTTAAACCAGCTGTTTCCCTGCACTGCAAAAACAAAGACCAGTGCTGGTAATATTTATAGCTTGCTTGGCCTCTAGTGAGCCAGATGTTGACTGCCTTAATTTGCTGTGATGGCCTTAAGGCTTAGAGCAGCTGGAGAATGCAAGAGAGCCAATGAAATGGAGTATGAGTGGACTGTTTTCACAAAGCTGTGTTGCATTATTAAAAACACATAGCTTTTTGCCTTTGTATCTCAATATATCTTGCTTTATATTATTTGAAGTGACTGTTGCTGGTGTATAGCATTTGCTTGTCATTTCACTGTGTGATATTATTTCAAGTCATCCATACAAACAGGTCAACAGACAATGAAGATAGGATTCAAGGGTGCTAGGCTGACATTAAGCATTTTGGTACCTTACCCAACATAGAAATTTGATTGCTTCATGCTGAATATGAGTTCCTCAGTTATCTTGCCTGGCTGAGCTCCCACTCCCAGTCTTATAACCATGGCATCCAGATCGTCCATGCTGGGGTCATAATCTCACTACCCTGTCCTGTATGCCCCTTGGTGAATCTTGGCCCTCATGCTGAAATTGGCTGTTATAATTCATCCACTGATACTCTCTCCCAGCCTAAACACCTAAGCAACTCCTCCACTCCAATGCAGAAATTCCCTTTACCTGTTGATTCAGTCCTCACAGTCTGATAACTCCAAGTAACTTCTCACCCTATAAACTTTAAAGTTCATATTGAGGCCCCGTTCATACGAGGCAGTTTGGGCCGGGAGCGGGCCGGTTTGGAGGCGCATCAGACGGGCGCGATCCCACGGCAACATCTGCCTGGCATCACGCTCCCGCCTCCAACCCGGCCCTTCCCCCGATGAAGCGCGTCAAAGATGAACCACCTACTTCGGTGGTTCATCCGGTTGAGGCGCTTCATCCTGGCCGTGGGATCGGCGGCGCGGCTTGCCGCCGTCGCATCCCCGGCCCCCTGCCGTACTGCGCATGCCGTGTGGCAGGGGCCATAGATAGGTATTTATATACCACCATGAATGTGCATGGGGCTTTATAGAGAAAATTAGTCATGTCCTGAGAATCTTACAATCAGAAACTAAAGCCAACAAAGAAAGGAAAAAATAAACAGGAGGAGAATAAAACAATTGTAATTCTATCTTGTACCCAACAACAACCTTTTTGGCATAGCAGTTTAAAGAGAAACAAACAGGAGGAAAATGAAATCCTAACATGTATCTCTCCTTTTAGAAGCCAGAAAATTTGCCACCATTTCAATAATTACATCATTGTGGCTGGAAACAAAATAGAGGGACTTATGTTCATCAGGTTGGCTTATTAGAGCCAATAATAACTGATATTTTTGTAATTTGTGGAAAATGTGAAAAAACACTTTTTTTGTTTTAAAGACAAGCCACTTTAGGTTTAGTGTTTTAATTTTTTTTTTGTAACCCACTTCCTAGCAGACTTCTTTGCTTATTGAACACTTTGTGCTAAGAATTTAGGGAGCAAATTCCCTCCTGCATACTGGAGTCTGATAGGTGTATTGAATACAGAGCAATGTTGGAATAAATCAGTCATGGAATGCAATGATAGATAACCAAATTGGCCTGTGGAGCCCCTGAAACAATTTCACACCATGTGGTTTAAAAGAATGAGAGTATATAACAATTACAGTTCATGTAGGGTTGCCAAGTCACTTACTGCTAATAGCGGGGAAGAGTTGTTCCTTGCTGGGACATGCGTATGTGTGCTTCACGCACCGCAATGACATCATCTGGAAGTGACATCATCACATTGGGCACATCGCCGGCTGATGCTCTAGCAATCACCCTGGAAACGCTATGGTTACCATAGAGTTTTCAGACTGATTGCTAGAGCATCAGCCGGCAATGTGCCCAGCGCGATGACGTCACCTCCAGGTGACGTCATCGCGGTGGGCACGTCGGCCTGAGCCGGGCACTTTGGGGGCGGGGTTCCCCCCACCGGCCTTTTCTGGACTGGCGGATTGGAGACCCTTTTAGCGGGGGAACCTCCGCCCTCCTGGGGGACCTGGCAGACCTAAATTCATGATATCTTTGGAGTCCAGAGTGCCCAAATGTTTTTTCAGCTGGCCTCTCAGATACAAATTTATTGGAGGTTTTTGGACCCCACATCTAGAGTAGCCAGAGAACAAGAATACAGTTGAACACCATAGGATGTAATCAGACATGACATAAGGGATCCATGAGGGGATCTCCTGTGAGTTTTTAAAAGTACAAATAGCAGTTATAGGATCCTCCAATGCAGATTGGGACTGTGGGGTAGGGAAGGGAGGCTAACCTCCCATATGATTTTTAGAGTCTCGGTCCCACCCCAGGAACTATTTTTCTGTGTGGGGTGGAGGAAACATTTAAATACTATATTGATATCAGTAAATCTTTCTTCTTCAGGGCAGAGGTAATTTTCATGGGGAAAGTGGAAAGGGTTAACTGCACCACCCCAATGAAACACCTGTGACAAGGTTGCCAGCTCTGAGCTGGGAAATACCTGGAAATTTTGGGGGTGGAGTCTGAGGAGGGCAGTGTTTGGGGAGGGGAGGGACGTCAATGTGGTATAGTGCCATAAAGTCCACTTCCAAAGCTGCCGTTTTCTCCAGGGGAACTGATCTCTGTTGCCTGGAAATCAGTTGTAATCCCAGGAGATCTCCAACCAGCACCTTGAGGTTGGCAGCCTGCTGGGTAAATTAAACCCTACTTATATCCTCATGGATAAAAGTTCAGGCTTTGTTGCTTTGGAGGCAGTGAAGCTAGGGTTGCCAACCCCCCGCTGGGGGTGGGGAAATACCCACTTTTAGAAGACCTCCCCCGATCTGCAAAAATTAGGCAGCAGGGGGGAATGGTGACATTAGGTGACGCTCTAGTCCTAGTCTCTATAGTAAACATAGAGGAGGAAGGTTAGAGCATCAGCTGCTGGAGGACTCAGAACTCACTGTCTGGTTCCCTTTCTACTAGCTGCCTGTGCTAGCACAGTAATTCCCCCCACCAGCGCACAGCTTTTCAGCCCAGAGGATAGCCATGCCTGGGCTGCCACACTTAAGGAGGCTCAGTCAAAGCCAGGTGGGGGGATGCAGCAGCGGGCTTCTTCTTACCTCCACTGGTGCTAGGAAGTTGTCCTGGGCTGGCCCCTAGTCCAGGGCCAGGTGGGTGGCAAGTCAGTGCAGCCACGGCAGCTGGCCATCCATGCTCCAAATTGGTGGATAGCCCAACCTTCCCTGGGCTGCCGTGCTTTGGAGGCTCACTGTTAGTCACAGTCATGGGGTCAGGGAAGCAACTGCAGGCTTCTCCTTGCTGGTGCCATCAGGAAGCAGTCCTGGGTTGGCCCGTGGTCTTGGAAGCCAGATGGGTGAGAATCAGCCGGCGTGGCCAGCCAGGCAAGCTGGTGGGGGCTGGGGTGGTTTCGCTCCCCGGGCTACACTGTGGAGGCTTGGAGTCAGAGCCTTGGGATGGAGGAGGTACATGCCACCTGCTTGCCGGCACTGCTGGGAAACTGTCCTGTTCAGGTCCTAGTCAGCACAGTGTGGCTGGCCATGCCTACTCCAAAGCTGCTTGGGTCAGGCAGTGGTGGCATCCCACATTTTTGCTGATCTCTTTGGTCCTCATCTAGCTCTCTTTTGGTGTTGGATCTTCAGCTCAGTTAATATAGGTAAAGACTCATTTCTTGTATTTGATCATTGTGCTCTTTTTGTGTTTTTGCTCCCACATTTGATTAATTTGTTCCTTTCCTTCGGGTTTGCAGAGGGGTGGGACCTCAGACAGGTAGAATGCCATAGACTCCACCCTCCAAACCAGCCATTTTGTCCTGGGTAACAATTGCTGCCAATCTCCAGGTGAGGGCTACAGATTACTCACAATTACAACTGCTCTTCAGGTAGCAGAGATCAGTTCCTCTGGAGAAAACAGTGGACTCTGTCATTATACCCTGCTGAGGTCACCACAGCAAATTGACACTGTTTGCCCAAAGCCAGAGCACTGCCCCAGAGCCTCTTTCTAGATCTCGTTGTATTTATTTCCACAACGGGCTTTACTGCTAGTGTTTTATAAAGCAGCAGCATATGATAATTTTGTGGGTTTGATCCTCTGGAATACTCAGCCACTTGAAAGGAAAAACAGATGAGTACACTCTATAGGCATTAAATTGAGTTTATGCTCTGATCTGTGTAAAGTTGTTATTTGATTGGTTGAACAAAGTTTGTGTCCAGTGCAGCTTTAATACCAACAAAATTTTATTCCAGGTATGAGCTTATTTGGTCCATTTGTCTCACTGAACTATGTAGATGTACTATTGTTTGTAGAGGTATTGTATTATTTATATAGAAGCCCTAAATCTATCTGGGAAGTTTACCATGTGCTTTTTTGGAGATGGGGGAGGAAGGCTAAGTAAAAGAGTTTGCTGTTCTGAGATTAAAGTTATTGGGGAGTGTGCCACCTCATCCCCACCCTCTGCTTGGCATGCAGAAGGTACCAGGTTCAGTCCCTGGCATCCCCAGTTAAAAGGACCAGGCAATAGTAGGTGATGGGAAAGACCTCCCCTGAGACCCTTGAATGCTGCTGCCAGTCTGAGTTCGCAGTACTGACCTTGATGAACCAAGGGTCTGATTCAGTATAAGGTAGCTTCATGTGTGTTCATGCTAGAATAACCTATCCTGCAGTCACTCCATCAGTTGCTGGGTCCATTCAAGGTACTGGTTACCATGTAGAAGGCCTTTCATGTGAGACTGCCTCTTCTACTATGTCACAGCAGCATTGGTTTTCTGAACAGAGCCTTTTAAAGGTGATTCCTCCTTGTAAATTGGTAAGATCAGCAACCACCCACTTGGAGTCATGGTAGATAACTCACTGAAGATGTCAACGCAGAGTGCAATTGCAATTAAAAAGGTAAATGCCATACTATGCTGGGGATTATTAGGAAGGGAACTAAAAACAAATCAGCCGGTATCATAATGCCCCTGTAGAAACCTATGGTGTGACCCCATTTGGAATACTGTGTACAGTTGTGGTCAATGCATCTCAAAAAAGATATTCTAGCATTGGAAAAAGTACAGAAAAGGGCATCTAAAATGACACTTTCCCTATGAAGAAACGTTAGAGGGGTTAGGGCTCTTTAGTCTGGAGAAACAACAATTGAGGAGTGACATGGTATAGGTTTACGAAATTATGCATGGGATAGGGAAGGTCAAGAAAGAAGTACTTTTCTCCCTTTCTCACAATACAAGAACTCATGGGCACCCAATGCAATTAATGAGCAATAAGCTTAGAACAAGTAAAAGGAAGTACTTTACCCAAAGAGTAATTAACATGTGGAATTCATTGCTATAGGAAGTGGTAGCAGCTACAAGCATAGACAGCTTCAAGAGGGGATTGGATAAACATATGGAACAGAGGTCCATCAGTGGCTATAAGCCACAAAGTACAGATGGAAGACTATGTCTGGGGCAGTGATGCTCTGTAATCTCGGTGCTTGGGGAGCAACCTACCTTGCAGGATGGTTTTTGAGGATAAAATGGAGGAAGAAAGTAAAATGCTGAAGACTAGCTGGCCATCTCACAGCAATGCTGGTTCCGTGGACTTCAGCAGATCATGAGAGGGAAGGCAGGAAGGGTTGCATCAGTGCTTAGTTTTTGTGGGGGAGGTACTTGTGAATTTCCTGCATTGTGCAGAGGGTTGCACTAGATGACCCTGGAGGTCCCTTCCAACTCCATGATTCTATGATTTTAACCTTCCAGGACATTCAGTTGCTGATTTAAAAGTGCAGTTCTCTTACAAAGGAATTTGAAAGGGAGATTAGAAAGAGAAACTGCTGAACTGCAACTAAGAATGAAGCTCAAGACAATGGACTGAATTGAGACCTAGGTTTCCTGTCTCATTACCAATGCTGATTTCTCCATGCCTACCACGCCTCTGCATATCACACCTAATCCAATCATGCCTGCTATTGTCATTCACTTGCTATTGTCATTCAGCATCTGAAATCACTCCAGTCTCCAAGATATTAGGATATACCTGGACTCACATTGTAGGTGTATCTGAAGAAGGAAGCAGTGAGTCATGAAAGCTAATTTGTTGTTGTTCAGTCACACAGTCGAGTGGTGCTACTGGACTCTTGTTGTTCTCTATTGGTCCATCAGGGTCAGTATTTTCTACTCAGACTGGCAGCAGCTCTCCAGGGTTTTGGGCAGAGATCTTTCACAATTGTTGTTGTTGTTCAGTCGCACAGTCGAATCTGACTCTTCGCGACCCCATGGACCAGCTCCCCAGCAGCTTGCGCAAACACAACAGGCAAAAATGATGAGAAGCTAATGGGACAGCAAATAGTGAACAGCTTTTTATTTATTTTGACAACTTTGACATCAGTGACACCATTAAATATATATATAACCTACATAGAAGGGAGCTGAATCTGAAAGTCCCACTGACGTCCCTGTCCTCTCCAGGCTCCACCCCCAAGTCTCTAGGAATTTCCCAATCTGGAGCTGGCAACCTGAATGGGAAGAGATATATGGCAGTATTTAAATTTGAATTTTGAAAGAAGCAAGTTACTTCAGAGGAAGAGGCGGGTTTGGAGAGTGGCCTGAAAGTGACATCACAGGAAGGGGTGGGGTTTTGGTGCAGTGTGCTGGAAGTGACATCATCAAAAGGGGGTGGATTTTGGGAAGTGACATCACTTGACCTTTAACCTGGAAGTGACATTACAGGGCATAACATCATAAAAGGGATGTCACATCCTTGCTAGGCACCAGCTCAAATTTACAGACCTTTGAGATTTTGACAACTTTGTTCGGTAAATTTAAACATCCTCCAATATGGCGATCGGAGGCGTTGAGGGAGACGGAGCCAAGCTTTCCTCAGGAAGAAGGAGATCGGAGGGCTAGGTCAGGTGACCTAACTATAGACTCTTCCTACAGTTTAAAATCGTCTGCCCTCTGCTGGCTAAAGTGATGTACTGGACGGAATCAGCTCTAAATGTTGCTGTATTTTTAAAGGGACAGTGTTTACACCAAGAAGCAGCAAATCTTTGATCATTTTTATTTATTTTATTTATTTTTTTATTTTCATTACATTTATACCCCACCCTTCCGGCGAATGGGCTCAGGGCAGCTTAGAGAAAATTAAGATTGTATGGAGACTCTAAAGTTTAGTTTATATTGGATGGCTGCAAGCAGATTAAAAAGCAATTCCGGAACAAAGGGCTTGGCCACCCTTACTTCATAAAATCTGCCTGCAAAGTGAACGGTCAGATTCTCCAACCAGTATGCGTCAGAAGCAACAAAAGGAAAGACTCTTATGATCTAAGACAAGCAAGGAAGCGAATTAAAGTCCTGGGGAAAGCGGTTTAATTGGACAGAGCCTGTTACATTGAAACTGATAGTGAAAGAAGATTCAACAGAGAAGGAAGAGGATATTTGTGTGATTGCATGGACTGAGGGAACCTTGGCTCCACAATGTTATGTCTGTGGGGGGGAGCATATAGGGCGATGTTGACGTCTCTCAAGGTCTATATTTTTGCTAATTAGCTATGGATTTATTCTCTGTCTAGCCAGATAAGCTGGATCTGATAATTGAAATAATGAATGATGATACTCCTCATGTCTGAAAGTAATTGTTAAGAGTAACAAATCTTTTTTATAAGCAGTTTGTAACCTTCAACACTTGGGCTTTTAGTGCCTTCTTTTTCTTTCTCCCATAGTTGGTAGTTTTCCCTTCCCTTTTCGTTGTAGTTTTGTAGTTTTTTTAGAAATGCAAATAAAGTTTTTTAAAAAAATGCAAATAAAAAACATCCCCTGGGGGGGGGCAAAAAAAAGAATTAAAACTGCTCTCCAGATGGCAGAGATGAGTTCCCCTGGAGAAAATAGCTGCTTTGCATGGTGGACTCTGTGTCATACTCTGCTGAGGTTGCTTCCCTCCTGCTTGGGTCTCCACTATGGAGAAAGACTGTACTTTTCCTAGGTAGAGGCTGCAGGTGGGGGGGGAGGGATAAAAAGCTGAAGTCAGAAGGGCAGATAAAGGTAGGTTGATAGTTGGCTGGGAAGATAGGGTTGTCAACTCCAGGTTGGAAAATTCCTGGAGATTTTGATTGACAGTCTAATCCAGCTTTCCACTTTCTCCCTTCATTTCTCTGATATTTCCACAGTTTAATAGCTAACAGACATCCAAAATTCTTTACCCACATATCTTATCAGTTCATTCCATTCTCAAAGAAGAGAGGGGGGGAAAACATACAGATAACACATACATAGACAGTTCAAATACTTTAAATCGCCTTCTAAAATTTCTAAAGCCTCTTTTAGATCATCACTCTCCTTTCCCTTTAAGTTGCTACTTTACTTTTAAGTAGTTTATATACACATCCCTACTCATATCATTTCATATCAATTCCTTCTCTTTTATCAATTTTCAAGACTAAATAAAGAAAAATAAAAATAAAAAAGAAAGAGAAACAAAAAGACTAATGTGCAGAAAACAAATACCATTACACTCCATTTTACCTGCATATCTTATCAGTTCATTCCATTTTTAAAAAGGGGGGGGGGGAACACAGTTCATTTCATTTTCAAAAAAAGAGGGGGGGAAGCTCATTTTACCCAAATCATATCAATTCATTTCATTTCAAAAATAAAAATAAAAAAGAAAGAAACAAAAAGACTAATGTGCAGAAAACAAATACAAATACACTCCATTTTACCTGCATATCTTATCAGTTAATTCCATTTTCAAAAAAGAAGGGGGGGGGACATGCAGAAAACCGATACACAGACAGTTCACACATTTTAAACCACCTTCTAAAGTTCTGAAGCCATGTCCAAATGTTTTCTCTCCTTGTAGAGGCAACAGGTCATTTTAAATCCTTTCTCCCTGCCATTCCAAAAAACCTCTCTCCCTCTTACGCTGTTCTTTTTCATCTTCCTGCCGACTCTCTCTAGTCTCTTTCTTTTCCCATTTTCCTTCATTTTGGTGGGAGATCTTTGTATTCCTCTTATTACCTCTCTCTTCACGTGGACCTTTCTGGTTGTCTTTTTTTTCCCGTTTTTGAGTCGCTATAATTCCCTTTTCCTGTTCTGTATAAATCTTTACCAAACATTGTCCATTTTGTTTTGACTCTTCTCCACTCTCACTCTCCGTTTGGGGGGCGTGGAAGCTTGCAAACGCCTGTTTGATGCCTTCCTCTATCCCTTCCTTCAGGATCTTTAAAAACTGCTCAACCGACATTTCTCCTATTAGGGTGTCGTCTCCTGTTTCCTCCTCTTTATCAGTCTCCTTTGCCAACGCCATTTCTTCACAAGTTTTTCTTTCTTTCGCTGCTGTTCTAGTCCAAATGCCTTAAATATATAAATAAAAAGAACGGGAGGCAGCAGCTAACAGGAACATGGTGGCCTTGTTCCTTCTCTCAAACCACTCCGGCTTCGGGGCAAGAAGTGGGCACCCCCCGCGTTGCCAGTCGCGGGAGGGGCCACAACAGAGCCCCCTGCTCCAGCTCTCTCTCCAGGAGAGCTGGCCAGGTGCTCCCGAGAGCCCCGGACAAAGCGGAAAGGAGTCGGGCATCCTGAGCTCGATCCGAGACCCGCCCGTCGCCGTGCCGTGCCGACCGGAAGACCTCAAATCATATCTATTCTTGAAAAAAATCTCTGTCTTTCTGAAAAATATGTATATTATCTTGAATTACCATTTTTCTGTCTCCATAAATCAACCAACCCCAAATTGTCCATCAGCTCAAAGAAAAGTTTTGGTAGTTTACGTTGAAGCATTTTAATATTTTTTTCTCAGTGGTCCTGTCCATTTGTGGGGAAATCACTCCATTCCAATCTTCCATCAAACACCAACTTTGGTAAGGTAAGTCTATTAAACTCTCCATGACTCTTTTGTAGAACACCATTTTATTTTCATTTGGAGCATATAGTCCCACCACCATGGTCTTAATTCCATGTAAATTAACTTCAGTGCCCACAAACCTGCCATGATCATCACTCAATACCAATTCTGATTTTAGATGAGATTTAATATACAAACAATTTCGTTTCTCTTTTTAATGTCTGCCAGAATAAATTCCTCACCCAAGGTTTTATTAACCAAGTATTTTATATTTTTGTTATATGCGTCTCTTGTAAACAAATAATATCTTGCTTTAATTTTTTTTCAAATAATAACTTTTTTCTCTTTTGAGGAGCATTTGCTCCATTGATATTCCAAGTTAAACATTTGTAGTCCATATTCTGATCAAAAATTTAAAAAATAAAAAATATAAAAATTTAGTTAGTATTGACATTTGCTCAGTATCTCCCTTCTCCAATTCCTGTTGTTTCTGTTTTTCTTGCATAAATTCTGTTGAATTCTCCATTTGCATCACCTCAAGATCTCTTTTAAATCTTTCTACAGTCTCTGACCTTTGGAACTGAGTTCAATCTAAATCTCTGTTTCTCAGAAGTAAAGATCACACCCTCCAAAGTGTCAAATCAAAAGGCAATCTTTTTCTGCCTTAATTTTTTTCAGAAAGGCATAACCTTTTCTTTTACACAGAATTCTAATAGAGATTTATTTCAAAACAATTATATCTGTATTGTCAATTTTTAATTTTGTTGTAAAAAGTTGTTGGAGAATTTGGTCCCTCGTCTTCTTTCCCACAGAGTGAACCAGAATATCCCTTGGGACACTTCTTGGCCGAGTTTAGACTGGCAGTTTGCCCCAATATAGGCATGTGTGAGGAACATTTCACAAGCTGATTAAAGGGGCCGTTCAACAGGCACATCTGTCCGGCGTTCCCCACCCGTACTCAACCCGTCTTCTAGCGCTTGCCTCCTGGGTTTAAAAGATACCTGGTGAAAGTGGTAGCAAACCCTGGAGAGCCCGTTTATCCCACTTCATTCCGCTTCCCGGAAGTGTAAACGCTAACTGCTAAAAGCCGGGAACAGCCCGCATTAATAATGTGCACCAGCTGTTTATGCTGACTGACCTCCTAGCCTCACTCTGGCACCAGGAAGGTGCAGGTGATTGCCTTGAAGAGGGGTAGTGATGTCGCCAGATGTGCCTATGGCCCACAGTGGTTGGATCCTGCCCTATTTGCTGCTGTGCATAGATTCCTAGGCATCTGCCACAAGGAAAACGCCACTTACAGCTGCGCCTCCAGGCCACCAGTGTGAACGCTCCCTCACACCTCCTGCCAGTATGCTCCCACATCAGTCCGCACGTGTGCCTGGGAAATCCCAGAACAGTTTGTTCCAGCTCTTTTTTGCAATGACTCCCTCCCGCTTCAAACTGCCAGTCTGAACTCGGCCCTTGTTTTGGCAAACCTAGAATTTATTCTATAAAGTTTGCCAATTTCTGTCTCCATTGCTTCCCGATTCAAAAAAATTGCCAAAAGTGAAATAATCCTTTCTCTAGTATCTTCATCAGTAACCTCTGGGATAGCTCTCAATGTCAAACAAAATTCTTTCTCAGTTCCATTAAAGCCAGATTGTCTAATTGTCTTTGCAGTTCTCTGACTGTGACTTCTGTTTTATTCTGTAAAGTCACAACCTTGTCATTAATATGCTTGAGCTCTTCAGCCATTTGTGTTATATATCTTTCAAATTTTTAACTTTCTGTATCATTTCCTCTTTTAACTTTACAAGTCTTTCATCCATTCTTTTCTCAAATGCTTCTATTTTATTTCCAAGATTTTCAATTTTATTTCCCAATTGTTAAAATAGTTTCTGAATCAACTCCAATGTAACTATTTTTTCCTGCAGGTAGATCTATCAAACCTTTCGTGTGTAGGTTTTTGTCTGGTACTCATTGAGGCAGAGTGAACAATAAAAATAGTTTATTTTATAAGAGGTCAAACAAACAAGGTGCAGAAATATAACAGTAAGTGGGTGAAAAGAAATCAAATGCCCTAACCTAAATATGTACTGTCCCTAGCTCACTATCTGCAGTGGCCTTAGACTACTCACCCTTCCCTCAGGATGAGGGTTTCTTCCCTGCAGCAGCCTTCTTTCTGACTCTGCCCTCTGGGAAGAAGAACAACTTTTCCTGCTGCTCCAGATCTTTTATTCCAAGCCCTCCTCTTTTCCTATTGGTCAATTTTGGCTCCAAAACCTCTCAGGGGCTTCTGGGAGTTGTAGGCCCAGCCTCACCTACTGCTAGCCAGGCTCCCTGGGCCTAGTAGGCCTCTGGTGGCACAGCCCAGATCATGACATACATAAAGACCAGAGAAGAGTTCATACAGGAAATAGAAGAGACACAACAGGAATGAAAAACTAAAGCAGGAAGAAACAAAAAGAGACACAACAAAGGACTTTGAAATAAGTCTGGAGAAATTATCATAACTTTAATTATCTCGACAGACTTAAAGATATATAATGAGCTTCAGGAATGGTGGTGAAGCTAGGTTTCCAGGGATCCCCCCCCAACCCTCCCAATGGAAGAGTCCACAGCACTTCCATGGGAGGAAGAACCATGGGAGACGGCAGAGACTCGTTCAGTGAACATGAACTCCAATGAGGGAAGCTCTTCTTGAGAATTTTTCCAAGAAATAAGATATCGTGTAACTTGTGCGCCAACTTACTTTGTTTGTAGTTTTTATATACAAACTAGATGTAAGCTGAACAGATATATAGTTTAATAATAAGCAGAATAGAAAAAAAGATAGATAAGCCTCAATATACTAGTTTAAGTTTAATGGTTTACAATAGTTTAAACATTAAAAAGTGAAATGACAGTGTTTAAAGCTATGGAGGAAGAAAAGCCTCAAGAAGAATGGTAGATAGAGTAATACTCTTTCCAAGCCCATAGTAAAAGAAATATCAATATTTAGATTTGTGACTCGCCAAAACAAAGGGTTTGGACTGCCTGTAATAATCAAAGAAAAAGTGTTTAATGTAATGATTTCCTTTCAATTTATGAAACGAGTAATTGTTTTTTGTGCTTGAAAAATAACAATAATAATAACAATAACAATAAAAAAGAACATTAGAGAAGCCAATGCTGGATCAGGCCAATAACCCATCTAGTCCAACACTCAGTCACACAGTGGACAAAAATACCAGTTGCCATCAGGAGGTCCATCAGTGGGGCCAGGACACTAGAAGCTCTTCCACTGTTGCCCCCCCCAAGCACCAAGAATACAAAGCATCACTTTCCCCAGAGTTCCTATTTATACCTTGTGGCTAATAGCCACTGATGGACCTCTGCTCCATATGTTTATCTAATTCCCTCTTGAAGCCGTCCATGCTTGTAGCCACCGCCACCTCCTGTGGCAGTGAATTCCATGTGTTAATCACTCTCTGGGTGAAGAAGTACTTCCTTTTATCTGTTCTAACCCAACTGCTCAGCAATTTCATTGAGTGCCCACAAGTTCTTGTATTGTGAGGAAGGGAGAAAAATACTTCTTTCTCTACCTGCTCTATCCCATGCATAATCTTATAAACCTAGATCATGTGACCACTCAGCCATCGTTTCTCCAAGCTAAAGAGCCCCAAGTGTTTTAACCTTTCTTCATCGAGAAAGTGTTCCAACCTTCATAGGGAAAGTGTTCTATTGCTTAACAAAAGCAAGTTTCTTTTCTCTTAAGAGTATTTTTCTATTACCTTCTAGCTTCTGAGTTAACTCATTTTTTGTCTTTATACTAAAACACCACATATGTAGACAACTAGATTAAGCATCTAATATAACTCTGGCAGGAAATATGTACCACCATTAAAATGATATTAAGGGATTTCCTGTGGAATCCTTAAAGCTGTCTTCAGTACATTCAAAGGCCCACTACACATAGACATTTTACTGCACCATTCTTTTTCCTTTGAGGTATTTATTCTGCAGCTACAATTTTAAAAACACACTTTTATAAATTGATGTGGAACATCACTACTGATATGTGAGGGGTGGTGTCCAAAGTTGTTGTTTTTTTAATTTTCGCAATTGCCCTATCATAGCTGCACATCCTCATGGTTCAGGTTTTGTGCATCCATTTCATTCATTGAATGAAAGGGAACTGAAAGGAACACAGGCAAAGGGGGGAAACCCACTCTTGAAACTGTCTAGACTTTTTCTGAAACTGACAAGCAGCTGTGAAGCCCTGTTTTTCATATTGCTGAGCACTAGAGGATTCTCTGTTGTGTTATCAGCTACTGTTAAAAATGGGAAAGAATCACATGACCTCATAATATGGGGAAACATATTGAGTGTACAGAATGCATGGTAGAACCCACTGACACTAGCATTGCAAACTGTGATCACTGGCAGTGTGTTTATGCATGCACACCTGTGCAAAATCAGCTGCAATTCTACCACACTTTGCACAGGGCTGCAATTTATATGGGGTAGGACTCCTCTGGTAGAAGGAGAGCTTTTTTAGGCTTGTGCCACTAAACTGAAAAAAAATGGGGCAGTATTTTCACTGATGCCCTAGCACAACTGCATAGTAACACTAATTTCCTGCCCTTTCTTGCAAATTTGCATGGTTTCTTTGTGATTCTCTAATTTGATCCTGATCGTGACCTTGGAAGTTTTTTAAAGCCTGTCCGGTGTGGATTACATTCTTCCTTCAAATGGATCAATCCCAAGCGATTCTTAATTTTGGCAGTTTGCAGAAGGTCCATGTGGCTCAGCTGCTATTTTAATGTTAGGCTTCCAGAGACTGTCAGAATGGTCTGTCCCCCCCAAAAAAAAAATCCCTTTGTTCACTAAAGTGTTAAAGGGAAAAATGTTTTTAAAGCTTTAGGCTTCCCATCCCAGTGTCTCTCTCTCTTTACATCTCATGTCAATTTCATTCTGCACTGATGACCCCCCCTTTGTTTTGTTTGCATGCAGCACTGAAATTCTTTTTCTTTTTTGCCATTTTCTTCCTCTCCAATATCTCTTTCAAGTCAATACCAGCAGGGAACTAAACCTCACACAGCTCCTTTTAAACTTCCCCCCATCATTAATTTTTTTCTTATTTGGTGATCCGAGACTAACAATACTCTCATGTTGAAAAATTTACAACTTTAAAAATGAGGGGGAGCTTCGTTAAATCTTGTTTAGTTCTCTACCTATATTTTCTCTCTTACCCTGTCCTTCCCTTTTTTGTAATCTTATCTCATGCAGCCTAACAGCTCCTCCTATACGATGGCCTGTTAGAGCTTTCTGGAGGAAAATGTTTCAATTTGCCTTTTCTTTTCTTTTTTTTTACAGTTGTGTTTCAGCATTTTTAAAAATAACTTTTATTGATTTATTTCTCCCCTCCACTTCCCCAGATTTTTAAAAACTAAGATTGGGGCTCCAGCCTACATTTTGCCTATAATTTCCCCACCCCCTGAGTCTGAGCAAGGTGTTAAAGATTCTCCTTGTTTTTATAAATGCATTGATAACTTTGTAATTTTGTAAAAGTCCTATGATGTAGCAAGAAAGGGGTATGGTGGAAGGCAGACTCACTTGATTGTAAAAGGAGATGCTTGTGATTGATCTTCAGAAATCAGAATTTATACCTAGAACTGAAGCTCGCAGAACCAGCAATTTGTTATTTAAAAAAACCCAAAAACGTCTTTGTTTATATTTTAAAAAAACTGGAAGACACACATGTAACTTAATATTGTACTAAAAGTGGTTAAGGAATTCCTGTATTCAGTTCTTTGGCTTCATGAAGCCTATTAAATGCCCTTCTGAAAAAAATGAGGGGGAAATGGAGCTTGTACACTGATGAAGGGGGCAGGATGATGGAAGGTGCAGAGTGGGCAGAATAACCTCGATGTGGGCGGTGAGTGTTCTTCGAGGGGCAGCAAAAAGTCTTGAGGAAATCCAAGGGAATCTGTACGCTTTTGAATTACCTTTGGCTTGGAAATGAAACAAGGGGGAAATCAGCACAACAGCACTCTTAGAAAACCTGGGATAATGGTGACCAGAAAGCAAACTGAGCACTAAAGGGAGGAAAATCAGTGCAGAATGACAAAGAAAACCTGATGGACATGCATGGTGAAAGCAAGGGAAAACACCCATGTATAATAAGCCAAAGAAGTGTGCCTAGCTGCAAACCCTCTGCAGATTTTCATAGCAGACTTACTATCAAGCATGGTGTACTAAAATAAAAATTTAAATTTCACCTCATTGTGCATTCAGCATTGTGGAACATGGCTTCAGTAAAACTCAGTTTGCACTGTAAGTCATACATATTAAGTGATAAAGGCTGGAAGTAATGGGGGCCATTAAGTGTGTGTATCCATCCACAGTTAAGAGATGAGTCGTGAATATCTTTTTTCAATGAAGAGGTTAACATATATATCTATCATTATGATCAATATACCTATACTATTCATTAAGCATAGTGAGCAAACTGTATGCAAGACATCTTTTATGGAAATTTAGAGAATGGCGGGAAATGACTCTATTCTAGCAGAAGAACAGGCTGGGTTTAGGGAAGGGCATTCTACCTTAAATCAGTGTATGGTTTTGGACCACCTGATCATGAAATACTCCTCCAATTCATGTGTTTCACTCTTTGCTGCCTTTCTGGATTTGAAATCTGCCTTCAACTCAGTCTCAAGGGATATTCTCTGGAACAAACTAAGGGATCGATGCTAATCGATAGACACCTTTTGTTTCTTATTAAGGCCCTTTACAACCAAACGTTTGTAAGGGTGAGGTGTACTCCACAAGAGCCTCACGGAGCCTATTAGAACTAACAGGGGGGGGTCAAACAAGGTTGCCTTCTTGCGCCCCTTGTTTTTAATTTTTATATTAATGACCTGGTAACATTTATCAACAAACCTGAGTATCATGATCCAAGGCTTGGCAGCAGATATATAGGGGTCCTTCTATATGCAGTTGATGCTGTTTTACATTCAGAGACCATAGTAGGCCCCAAGAGAGCCATGAGTTCCTTTACCCAGTAATGCTGTGAGAACAAATTAGAATTTCTCAAAAATGAAAATAATAGTTTTTATGGGGGGGACCTCCAAAAATATATCACTGGCTTCTTGATGCCAGTCCTATAGAACAAGCCTTTTGTTTTAAATATTTAGGGTGTCTTCTTCCAGAACAACAGCTTGAGAACCGTTAATATAAATTCTGTCATTTCTGATGCTAAAAGGAGTTATGGGGCAATTCAGAAATGTTACTGGCACAAGGGGGGCAAAGGTGTGCTAGCTTTAAGAGTATTTAAGGCCAAATCTCTGGCCCAGCTTACCCGTGGAGCCCCAATTAACATTACTTCAAACATCAGGAAATTGGACACGGTTCAATCTAAATTTTTCAGAACAGTTTACAAGTGCCTAATGGTGTTCCTAATGCTTGTTCCTGTTCAGAATTGGGTGTGATAACGGTAGAGGCAAGGCTATGGTTAGCAGTGATTCTGTATTGATTAAAATTAGTATTCCTTCCAAGGAGATTGCTAAGGTTAATACTCCTAAATTCCTCTGCTCCTCTATGGATAAGGGCATTGAAAAAGAAATTACCTTTTTATGGGTTTTCCGAGCAATTTCTATTCTGTCTGGGTTATGATAAGGCCAAGGCTCAAACAGAGGGTTAATGATACTGCAAGGCAACATGATTTGAATAGAATAGGGAAAGGGAGACTTTCTAATGAGGGCAACCCCTATGCATTATCTTACCCATTTATGAAATCAAGAGTATAGGAGAGTATTCACGCTAATGCACTGTGACACACTTCCCACAGCTGTCCTTAAAAGAAAGTATAAAAAGATTCCCTATGAAGAAAGTATTTGCCCTTGCTGTAATGAAGGTATAGAATCGCTAGACCACATCCTGTTCAACTGCAAGGTGTATAACGAATTTTGTGAATCCCTTCTTCTTCCTATGTCATTACCTTTAAACAGAAGACAGAGATTGTGCCTTCTGATGAGTTTTCTTTCAGAAAGGCATCACGTTATTTACCAGGTACCTAGATTTGGCTGGTTTGCTGCAAGACATAGGAAAACTCTAATACCTCAAGTAGTGGATTGTTGAGATTTTAAACTTCATAATAGAATTTGTAGCATTCTACTGTATTCTGAATTATTTTATTATGAGGTATCATTCAAATTCTATTGTGAATGACATTATTATTGTTGTATTGCCCCAATGAGGCATTTTATTCTTTGTGATTAATGTTCTGGTCATAGACGGTGAATAAGAACATAAGAGACGCCAATGTTGGATCAGGCCAAAGGCCCATCCAGTCCAACACTCTGTGTCACACAGTGGCCAGAAATACCAGGTGCCATCAGGAGGTTCACCAGTGGGGCCAGGACAATAGAAGCCCTCCCACTGTTGACCCCCCCCCCAAGCACCAAGAAGACAGAGCATCACTTGCCCCAGAGCCCCTATCTATACCTTGTGGCTAATAGCCACTGATGGACCTCTGCTCCATATGATTATCTAATTCCCTCTTGAAGCCGTGCATTTTTGTAGCCGCCACCACTTCCTGTGGCAGTGAATTCCATGTGTTAATCACTCTTTGGGTGAAGAAGTACTTCCTTTTATCCATTCTAACCCGACCGCTCAGCAATTTCATTG
>NW_015159717.1:224582-224737 GCF_001447785.1 Gekko japonicus
TTCCCATCATAGATATTTTTAAATCTTTCCAGTTTTCCAGATCATGTTTAGTTTTTTGAAGTAATTCTTTGTAATTATCTTCATAAAGCGAGCTACATTTATTAGTCACTAATATTCCCAAGTATTTCACTTTCTTAACTATCTGACAATCAGTA
>NW_015159717.1:225178-237343 GCF_001447785.1 Gekko japonicus
TGAAGCACTTCTGTCATAAACATCTGCATCCCAGAATATTATAGCCATCTGTTTTTCACAATGGGCTTCATAATACTCTAAAACATTCATCAAAATTCTCAGGTTATTTTTCATTTGTCTTTTGGGAAGGAATCCCGATTGGTCTGCATTTATGATCTTCACCATAATTTTTTTAAGTCTCTGTGCCAATATGGAGGCGAATATTTTATAGTCAACATTCAATAAAGATATCGGTCTATAGTTTTTCATCTCTTTTTCATCTGGCTGATCTGTTTTCAATACCCTTCCTAATAATCCCCAGCATAGCATTGGCCTTTTATATTGCAGTCACACACTGTCTCGACATTTTCAGTGAGTTATGTACTACAACTCCAAGATCTCTCTCTTGATCAGTCTCTGCCAGTTTAGACCCCATCAGTGTGTATTTATATTTAGGATATATTTATATTTAGGATTTATTTTTAGGATATATATTTATATTTAGGATTTTTGGCTCCAATGTGCATCACCTTGCACTTGGCCACCTTGCACTTGGCCACATTGAACCCCATTTGCCATGTTGACGCCCATTTGCCCATCCTTGACAGATCCCTTTGGAGTGCCTCACAATCCTCACTGGTTTTCACCACCCTGAACAACTTCGTATCATAAAACCTTGAACCTTCCTTATACTATTACTCTTTTACTTGGAAAAGTCATGTATAATGTATGGATGAAGCTGATAATTTTTATGGCTTTCAGTTTAAGTATGTGGCTAAAAACTCAAAATATATAACACCATTCTCAGAGTTTGAATGATCGACATGTTTTATTGCTACAGATCTATCTCTCCATTTCATTTTTATCCTGATATTCTTCCAAGGAATTGAAACGTACATGGTTCTCTTTTTCTTCACTTTGTTCCTTATGAACTCTTTGAGGCAGTTAGATTAAGAGAAAGCAACTGACCCAAAATCACCTAATAAGCTTCATGGCTAAATGGGGATCTGATCCTGGGTCTAGTCTGACATTCAAACTACTACACTGTACTGGCTCACAATGCTATAATTAATCTGTGTGATATCTGAATCACCCCTTGGTATTTTGAATCATAACACTAAAGGACCCTTTGAACTACCCTCACACTGTTTGTGCCTATCTGAATATTTGTGAACAGAAAGTGGAAGAAAACTATAATTAAATCTTCAATTTGGAGTGTGATTTAGGGTTGTTAACGGGTCAGAAAACAACCACGTTTCTGATTTAGGACATCACCCCTGTTTTCAAAAGGGAGGGCCAATCTATCTCTGCCCATTAAATTTTCCATAGAGGTTGGGGTGAATGCTAGAGTATTGCCATGTGATGACCTGATGTCAGTTTGAAACCAAAAAGTTAAGTCTCTATTTCCATAATCTCTATACATTCTCCCACCCCTCTGCAGAGTCAGATCCTCCAATATGTCAGAAGTCATTCAGTACCTTTAAAGACTAACAAAATTTTATTCTGCCAGAAGGCCATTGAATCTGAACATGAGGGCTCTAATCCATGATAAATTATGCTGGAATATCTTGTTGCTCATTTTTAAGGTGCCACAGGACTCCTGATTATATTTGCTGCAACAGATTAACAAAGCTGTCCATCTGGAATCCAGTATTTCAGATTTTCATGAACACAGTTGAGAACCTGGCATGCATTTTTAGAACCAGCAACAAGACCAGAAACAGGTTTATGTGAAAGACTGGGATTTTGAAATGAAAGCCATGCCAAAAATCCTCTTGCAAAATGAGTTCTGTTTACTGAAACATTTTAAGTTGTGGCATATTATCCAGGAAAACCTAAATTGTTTCCTTAGGAATTCCCCTGACAACTGCAGTGTGGCAAAAGGAGGAAAGATGGCCAGCAACTCAGAAAATGCTGGAATGAACTATGGAGGCTATATGGAAGAAAAACATATCCCACCACCAAACATGACCACCAATGAGCGGAGAGTTATCGTTCCAGCAGGTGAGATCTTTCTTTTTTGTAAATAGATATTTAATAAGATCTGCCCCATCACTAAATATGGACTTAAACCGTTAAGCTAAGCTCTGATTTAATAGGAGCCTCAAGTACACACTTAATTCTCTTCCTTTGAAAGCAATGGTATTCGAAGTTCTTAACTTTTGGTTAGACAGTGCCTCCTACTTTTTAGATGAATTAGCTCCCACATTCTGCTGCCAGTGTCATATCATCAGTAATCAAGTCATGTAAAGTCATGTATGAATTAGCCAATATATAGGGTTTGTTCCTGACATTTTGTTGAAAGTAGACAGATCCAAACATTGTGGCAGAGGGAGAAGGCAGGAACTTCCATTTCTTTCATGGCCCTCCTAAAGGTACCTACAAGATACATATAAACTATATGTATACTACTGGGACAGCAGCTTTTATTTTAGAAGTCGTATACAATATTCAAACGCAATCAAGCTTCTTGGTAGTGTTTTACACAAAGATGCCTTATGAGCTAATTTTAGAATAGTCTGGCCTTTAAATACAAATGAGGGAGGTTCAACAATGTATACATTTGTTGAATACACTAATACATAGACTAGGGATTTTATGCTGTGGATATGCACCTACACTATCCACTGTGTACTTCAGGTGGTTGACAAGATGACATTGAAAAATAATACAGAGAAATACTGAAGATCTTTTCTAGAGCAAATAGTGTTGGAGTATGAAATTCAAGTAAACTTGCATTCCAGAGTGGTAGCATTGGTGTGGCAGCACCAATGTGGATAAAGGGGAAACACGCTAGATAGTGGGTCAGCATTCCTACACTTTTGTGCTAGTTACAGTGTAATCCTAAATAGGTATGCTGAGAACTAAATTTCACTGAATTTAATGAGTCGTAGTAAGTATGTTTAGGATTACATCCTCAGACACTTTTTTACCAATAAATTCTGGTTCAGAGATATACCATTCTGCTAAAAAAAGAGATCTTTCAAGAGGACTATAATAGAATGGCTACAGCATCTAACTGTGTGGTGATCTGCAAAGAACAAGCACAGTCCAAGGTAGATGCCTGTAGCACAATGAAGTTTATGAACTTCCAGATATATTTTGATCATTAGGCAATGCCATGATATAGTCAAGCAATGCCATGATTGAGAAATTCAAAAACTGATGAACAGAATATCCCAGAGAATCCTAGAAAATAAAACCTTTGAGGAGTTTGACATGTTACTATGAGGTATGGATATACCATTACCTGAGAGGATTTATCTGTCAATAAAGTATTTATAACCATGTATTTTTGGTATACTTTGGCCCCGGTCATACGGGCCGGATAACGCGGGGGGGGGGGGCATGGCTGTTAGTCCCGGAGCAAAATAAAGTGCAGTATAAAGTGCAAAATAAAATGCACGTGTATTTTCAAGATGAAATATGCACACATAACAACAGCAATAAAGGAATGGCTCCATATATGCAACCTGTTTTATTCCACCTACAATATTAATTCCTGACCTAGAACATCAAATAATGGTCAGTACTTTGGTTGATCACTGCTGATATATTACCTAGGGTAATCATGCTATTATTCTTCAGATGGAATAATCAGTTCCTCTCATTTATGCAGTTATGGAATTGTAAACATGCTACCTTGGTAAAAAAAAATGAAATCAGTAATATTGTTTTATACTTACTTTGCACTACTGGTCATCTATATGAGGCTAATTATTAACAGAATGGAAGCATTTACTTTTATTCCCAGTGTTCCAAAATTACTGAATATAAAATATTTCTGTTTCTGCTGTATCGCTTAATGTTCCTACAGTTATACAGTGGCAAAGATCTGCAAGAACAGTAATTGTGGCTAAAACTGCAACCTGCAGTTCTGTCAGTTATTTGTCAA
This sequence comes from Gekko japonicus, assembly GCF_001447785.1. NCBI lineage: Eukaryota > Metazoa > Chordata > Lepidosauria > Squamata > Gekkonidae > Gekko > Gekko japonicus. The sequence goes on from NW_015159717.1 coordinate 229,053, forward strand.
GCTAGACAATTGTTGCATAATCTTCCACATGTATTCATGCAATGGTTTTTAAACTATAGCAAAACTGCTTTACTGAATGGATATGCATTCACAAACAGCCCTATGGGCCTCTAAAGCAACAGGGGATGAGTGGATTTACCATAGCTACCTTTTTTCCAGTCTTGGAACTATAAGTAATTATAAATAGCTTTCTCCCATCCACATCTCTTTTAAGAAATATATTTGGAAATGAATGCAATAGTTCTTCTGAGAGGAAGAGGTCTGTATGCAAAAACAGCTGTTTGCCGAGCTGCACAAGAAATAATTGAATAAAGCCCTGCTGTCTGACTGCCAGATGTTTTCACTTATACAGGGCAATTGCAGCAAGCAGGATGATGTGGCAAAGCAAAACAAGAGGGAGAAGGCAAGATTTATAATTCCCATCTGAGCTAGTGCACTGCATAGACCTTGGTTTCCATATTAAAATTTTTCACCTGAATAAAAAGATAAATTCACATACACAGAAAGATAACAAAGGGGCTGTTCTTCCTGTAAAGATAGGCTGCAAGTGAACTGACATCATTAAAAGAACACAGCCAGGTGCCCACACTCCCAGTCGTTGTACATGTCAGTGTTCAGCGAGGCATATACCAAGTGCCACTGCACAAATCACTGACTTTGGACCAATTTGGTCCATCAATGTATCTGATTTTAAAAGCTGATGGGAATGGAGTTTATTCTTATACTATTAAACTGAAAAATATTCTTGGAAAATAGAGGCACTTTGTGGGAAAAACCTTTTTTGGCTTGTTAGACAGCTTTTGAACAACTATCCAAACAGGGATGAACAAAACACATATTGTAACATGGGTATTAGCTGGATCCTTAACCACATTCCTTCTTTGATAGCAAGAATAATGCAGGCAAAGATGATGGATTAATCTAGGATTAATTCCTGAAGCAGAATAATTAATACTATTCAGTATTATTTTAGCATGCTTGCTAGGAAAAAGCTAATTCTCCATAATAAAACTTTCTCCTTTTCCAACAGATCCCACATTATGGAGTACAGACCATGTACGCCAGTGGTTGGAATGGGCCATCAAAGAATATGGCCTCCCAGATGTGGACATCTTGTTGTTCCAAAATATTGATGGGAAAGAATTGTGTAAAATGACCAAAGATGACTTCCAAAGGCTCACACCAAGTTACAATGCAGACATTCTTCTCTCACACCTACACTACCTCAGAGAAAGTAAGAACTAACCTATTTTTTAAAAAAGGTTGTGTCCACTATATTTTGCCCCTCTGATACTTCAAATGCTATGCTAGATTTTATGAATATCATTTACATGAAAATTTGTAGTAATGTTTTTTCTGGTCACATGATTTTTCCCGCTTTCCATTACTGAAAAGATCATTCCAAATTAGATGATAGACGTATTGATTTATAAAGAAATGCCAGGCATGATTAAATATATGTTTTCAGTACAGCACAAAGGGGCATTTTATAAGACTCCCATAGAAATGGGATTTGTAGACTTTCAGGTAAAGAGCCCACTAAGGATAAATAAACTGAAACTTGTAGGCAGCATTTGAAAATAAAGGGGAAACGAGTAAATTAGTCTCTTGAAGCATACAGAAAATGTTGAGTAAATGAGTAAAAGATCAAATGAGTAAAAGAAGAAATTCTATTTTTAAAAATCAGGCAATGCAACACCAACATGACATTGTCTTTTCATTAGCCTTACTAATTTTCAGGATATTTCCCTCTGCATTAAATTAACTCCCTGCTAGCAGTGGTATCATAAACCCAGCCCCACACAGAGCGGAATAATGTTAGAATTGCCTCTAAACAAGGCTCTTAGAATAAAATCACATGCTTATTAAGATAATTTTGGATATCTCTTTTTAAAATTTTGGTGTTGCTTTTTGTTTTGTAGCTCCTCTTCCACATTTGACTTCAGATGATGTTGATAAGGCCTTACAAAACTCTCCACGGTTAATGCATGCTAGAAATACAGGTAATGCTGTCACTGCTCCCCTATCTATAGGCCATATTTTTTACATGATAACTGTAAATTAAGAAAGGAAGACAGAGCTTTAATATTACTATAGTAACTAAGGGAAATTTTCATACACACACTCCATACCCAAGTGAGGCCATTCAGAGCAACATGCAAGCTGCAAGTAAATCCATGTGCTTTACATGGGCAGCACTTTACATCAGTCACCTGGAAAGAAATATTGACCCCCAGACAAAGAATGTGTTTCCTAACTTCCCCTATACGTACACACTTGCAGGCACAAACATCAATAAAATTTCACCTCCATTGCTTCTCATCTTTTCTTCATTACTATGAACACTTACCCACATAACATTAAGAAAAAACTTCTTGTGTACCATGGAATAAGATTCAAGCTTAGCCTCATCCCTTAGCCCTCAACAGCATTAGAAGAAGAAGAGATTAGATTTATACCCCACCCTTTACTACCCAAAGGAGTCTCAGAGCGGATTACAAACTCCTTTCCCTTTCCCTTCCCACAACAGACACCCTGTGAGGTAGGTGGGGCTGAGAGAGCTCTGACAGAAACTGCTCTTTTTCAAGAACAGCTCTTATCAGAACTACGGCTTGCCCAAGGTCATCCAGCCAGTTGCAAGTGGAGGAGTGGGGAATCAAACCCAGTTCTCCCAGATTAGAATCCGCACACTTAACCACTATACCAAACTGGCTGTCAAACTGGCTCTATACATGTTGAAGTCAATACACATAGAACAGGAGAGGGCATTTGCTGCTTTTTCAAATGTACCCAACCATATGGGTACATAGTCTCCAGGCCCATGAGCCAGCAGTCATATGTAGGTGGCGTGCAGGGACAGCGTACTCCTCTGTTCACATTGACCAGCATGCATAATGCCCTTTTCAGTTATTACAGTCATGGTGCTTAATCTGCATGTAAGGGGAGATTGTGCTGCCTATGATCTTCCTGCTACATGAATAGGTCAATGTACATATTTTCTAGCTTTGATACATGTGATTAGAAAGCCAGGGGGAGGGGGCGCGGTTAGGGTACTTATTTGCATGTACCATGCATATCTGAGAGGAACATGGTTGGTGCGATCTTCCTTTACATATAGTTTGACCACCAAAATTGTAACAATGGCAAAGGGCTAATTTTGTCTTTAGTGGACCACTGAGAGAGACTATCTCGGGGACAGAGATGTGAAATGAAGCTGAGGCAAAAGAAGTCTCTTTTGCCCACTTGTCTACTCAGTCTGTTTCCAAGAAAAGCAGAAATGTAGGGATCTGCCTGAATGTATCTAATTGTCCAGTTCAGGTCTGGTTTTTTAATGGATTTGACATAGTAGTTATAGTACAACTTGAGCCACTACAGCTACTTCAGTTTTTGTATTTGGCAGAACTGCCTAGCTTTAGCTCTGTGCCAAGTAGATCCTCCTGAATCTCACAGGTTGCCTTAGAAGGTTGCTACAGGGGATTCTTACCCACTCCCATGCCATGTTTGTACCATTGTGATAGGAACAAGGATCAAACAGCAAGCAGTGAGAAGGAATCTCAAGAGACTCATGCTTATCTTCCTAAGCAAGGTGAAATTTCTGCCTATGTAAGGGGAACTGCATATTTCACCTTAGGTCTTCCTGCCATTGTACAAAATCAGAGCCATGGGGTAAGGAAGCACAAGTCCCTTACTACTACTCTTCTTGCCACTTCTCTGTTTCATGCAGAGGTCTTGTATGCCACCTTGGGGGCTGGTATTACATATTGAGACAAAGCCCCTACCAGGGAAAGACTCTGCTGCCATATTTCTTCAAGCCAATTCACTTGCAGCAGTTCAGAGGATTCAATCATTTTTTTTAAAGAAACATTTTATTGGGTTTTTTCCTTGATTAAATTTGGGCTGTAGGTAAGGCAACTAAAATAAACTTCTTGAATTTGTGAATCAGAAGAAAATATAGATTTATATAAATATCTGTAATCTGACTAAATGAAAGTTTGAGATATCTCATTATCATGCCTGAGGGTTTTCATGACTTACAGTGACCAGAAATAACAGCTATATAAGAAACAAAAAAATTAATCCTAACTCTGGGCACCTTTTAGAAACTCACTTAGATTTTCTCTCTGGTAAATCAATGGTGTGTTTTATACACATGTATTTAGTACAACATTAAATAACTTGAGCTCATACTTTCATATTTTGCTGTACACAAAAGTCCCCTCAGAAACTGACATACGTATCCTCACTATATTTTCATGCATCTTAAAACTAAATGTCAAGAAGTACAATTTTTCATGATGCGACTGAGCCTGAAATCCTCCTTCCTTCTCCTTGCATGCCATTCTAAGTTTAAAGACTAGTTTGTTAAGTAAGTCTTTGATATAACCAGACATCGTCGTAATATCTGGATTCTGGCTCTTGAATCATTTGGTGTTTGTTTCTTGTACAAACTAGAATTCTAAATAAATCCTGGTTTACAATTCTGGTTTGTGGACAGAAAAACACAAGTTTGTCAAATTGTCTGAATTTGCACATCTCAAAAGACTGTGGTTAGATCAAAGACTAGCTAAAGTTTCTTCCATCTTTACTATGTTCAAGGAGGTGGAAGAAGAGAGGCAGCAAAAGAACACAAGGATTACAAGGTTTTCATGCCACAAGCAAATTATGATGTTTGTGATGTTTAAACGTAATCCAACCCATGACGTTTTAAAATAACATGGGAAACGAGCCTTGAGTGGAATCCAAAGAACCATGAGGCTAATGACTTCAGCTTAGTGTTTCAACGATACAGGCTTTTTTTTCTTTATTAATCCTCACTGTTTTCATACGCACCAAAGTGTCTGTATGTATGTGAAAGGTAACAGTAAGGACACTATCTGGATGCTGCAAATTAAAGAACTTGTATTTCCACAAATAGATGTCAAAAAGGGTTAAGCTTGAGTTCAGACTTTACAGAAATAAACACTTGTATGCTAGTTGAAAAATAGGTAAAGAAAGGCCTCGTCCTCTATCATACAAGACTCACCCAGCTGCCTCAGTTTGCCCCAGAATAGCAAGCATATGGTAAACCACTACACAACACATGTAGGGTTATGCAGGGTGGGGGAAATAATTGGTGTACCTGATGTGCCTGGCAGACCTAATATGAAATCTGTGGAAAAGTTAGTACAGCTTCTCCTATTTGGATGTGGTTGATTTTCTGCCTATGTATTAATCTGAAACTGACTTTTATCTCATTGAATACTTGTCAGGGAGATCATGCTCTCCATCATAGTCCAACTCCAATTTATTTATTCATAAGCTTTGCTCCAGGTAATAATAGCCAATGCAAAATTATCCTTATTGCTATTGTTGTCTTCTTGTCTCCAGGAGGTGCAGCTTTTATTTTCCCAAATACTTCAGTTTACCCTGAAGCAACCCAAAGAATTACAACCAGGCCAGGTATGCAGGATGCAGGATTTTTTGTGTGCTTGCTTGCTTCAATCTAGCTTACTGGTCTCCTCCCTGTCCTGCTGTCTCTAGGCACAGAACATCAATACTGAACATGTAATATAATATATTATCCTTGAACCTGCACCATACACATACTACTGAGTCAGGACTGCTCAAAAAGTCTGACCAAATCTTGACCTTTTCCCATCTAAAAATGAAATTTTGTTATGATTATTAAAATATTTGGCTTTTAAAAAATCTCAGAACAGTTGGGTTTTATGTTTGTTCAAAATTAAAAATTGTTTGACAAACAATTTTTTGAAAAGGAGCCTCAAGGAATATTAAATGTTGATTACACACTGAAAATGCAATTATATTCAGTCTTCTTCCTCAGCAAAAATTGTGGCCATTTCAGGTTTTTATTACTTATCAATTCAAGCCAGAAAGAAATAAAATATTGTTTATTTTTATTATTTATGAAAATTATTTTATTCCAACATACAGTCATGAAGTTCTGTATATTTCCTGTACTGCAATCCTACATTAATAACATCTATGAATACCTCTAGGGATATGCACTCAAATATGTCTGGTCTGAATATATACCTAAAAATTCCTTAACCAGTTTTTTGCGGGGTATACAGACAGTGTTTAGGATTTTGAGGGATACCAGTTAACTGGGTGTCAAAAAAATGGAAATACTTGCATATATACGGGAATATTTGGGGCTGCCATTTTAAGGCTCCCAAGGCTGTTTTTCTTATTTTTTTTCTTCATGTTCACAGGTTTCCCAGGCCACAGGAGGGAGGGGTAAGGGAGTCAGCTCTCCAGAACTTAAGGGGGAGCATAATGATGATTCTGTTATCTTTCCATGGTTCTCTGAGCATGAGCAAAGAGGATAAAAGGACTGCAACTGGACTGCAGTGCTGTTGCCACTTTTGTTGTTGCTTTCTGGTCTCTGTCTTAGAGTGCTGCCTGCCTGAGAAGACCTTCTTGTTCTGTGCCTGCCTTCTAGACACCCTCAGAATTGTTTTTCTAATGTATTTGTTTTAAATTGACATTTCAGGTTTTTCTGGGTGTTTCCCCCCCCCGGGGGGGGGTTATAGTTAGGAGGGGAGGATGCCCTTTCTTTTTAATTCTTTAAAAAATAGCTTTCCTTGATTTTGTATTGCATTGTTTTTATGCTGTTCTCTTGGCTTGTTTTAGAATTGCTTTGCATTTTTCCTGGTTCTAAAAGATTTGTAATTGTTAAAGGGTTTGTGGTTTGGGGGAAATTGTTTTTTTGCATTCTTCTGCTTTCAGTTTTACAGTTCTTCTATAGTTGTTTTAAAGATATTCCTGTGGCTTTTTGTAGGGGTGGAGTAGTTTGGAGTTTTGAGATTCCCGATGGTTTTTAAAAAATGTAATTCTTGCAGCAGGTTCTGAAGAAAATGTCTGGTTAGGTTTTAATAAGTTAACTGTAGGTGAGGATTTAGGTATTTTAAAAACACATGGTCAGTTTGGCTTGGATTTTCTGGTTTGACATTGGTTCCATTGCGCTTGTTGATTCTGTTTGCAATTTGGAGGCATATGGCCAGTGGTTGCTCTTGTGTACTACTGGATTCTTTGAATTTTCCTCCCATAGTAAGCAATGGAAACAAGTAGGATGTCTTGGGGTGTTACCACAAGTGAAAGGGGACGCCCAAGGAATTGAGGCTCACCTTCTTCCCCGATAGGTACCATCACCGCGGAGCCAGCATGGCGCCCAGAGACGACTGCCGGAGCAAGCAAGCACAATCAAACTTCTAAAAAGACTTCCAAAAGACCTCCAAGGCTACAAACTATGAGTTAAGCAAAGCTCAGGTGAAAATAAGCGAATGAAGCCTTGGTAGTAATTGGAAGCGCCTAAGTTTGAAGCGCAGGGGGAGAAGATTTCAAGGCCCCCCATATGAGTAAACTGTAAAATCGGTTTTAAATTGAAAATAAAAAGACTTTGAGCCAAACCAAGCGTATAAGAAGTTAAGCGAACGCAAAAGCTCTAAAATATGCAAAGCGGAATTAAAACGCATACTTTTGCTTTGTTTTGGAAAACTTACTTCTTGTTGATATTATGGCTGGGAGAGGATGGAGAGGGTCAGAGAAAAAACTGGTGACCGGAAATAACATACCAACGACTCCCTCCTAGAACCAGGAAGCATCTACAGACTTCTCTTCGTTGTTAGCAAGTGCACTGCACGCTCTAATGGATCAGATGACTACTCTCAACACTAAGCTAGATAATGTACAAAAACAACTAAAGCAGATGGATAAGAAAACCTCAGCAACTGAGAAAACGTTGAAAAAGATGGACAAACAGACTGAGAGTATTAATAAAAGAGTGGATGAAGCAGAGAAGGAGAGATCCTCATAATACAGCTCCAGCTGGAAAGATCCACGTATGTTCTACGTTTCCATGGAATACCTGAAGATAAGAATGAGGACTTAAAGGAACTCTTGGTGATTGCCTTGGCCCCACTAATGGATTATAAACAAGAAGACTTAATTAAGGAAATGGATGTGGCATACAGGACTTATCCGGATTTTATAAAGAAAAATAAACTTCCAGGGGAAACTTACTTAAAATTCATGAAACGATCAACCAGAGAACTGGTGCTAAAGTCAACAATGGGGAAATCCTTAAAAATCAAGAATGAAGAGATTAAAATATTGAAAGACATTCCATTTGAAGGAAGAAAACAGAGGAAATTATACAGGATGCTTACCCTGCAAAAAAGGGAACACCGTATAGATGGCTATTCCCGGAAGGGCTGAGTTTTAATTACCAGGATAAAAAATATAAAATTGACTCTGTTCCAAAAGCAGAAAGATTTATAGATCAAATG
>NW_015159717.1:241237-247965 GCF_001447785.1 Gekko japonicus
CCTTAAAGAGTTTTTCCAGTGGCAATCATACGTGTAGCAGTATAAACTCACTTCCAATTTATGGCGACCCTATGAATTAACAATCTCCAAATCATCCTAGTGTTAAACAGCCTTGCTCAGGGCTTGCAAACTGAGGGCCGTGGCTTCCTTCATTAAGTCAGTCCATCTCATATTGGGATTCAACTTTTCCTAGTACTATTGCCTTTTTCAGTAAGAACATACAAAATTAAGAGCCCTGCTGGATCGAACCAATGGTCCATCTAGTCCAGCATCCTGTCTCACACAGTGGCTAACCAGTTCCTCTGGAGGGCCTACAACAGGGCATAGAGGTCAAGGCCTTCCCCTGGATTTGCCTCCTGGCTCTGGGATTCAAAGGTCTAGTACCTCTGAATGTGGAGATTCCTCTCAGTCACCATGGCTAGTAGCCATTGAAAGACATCCTCTATGAATCTATCTAATCCCCCTTTAAAGCTGTTTATTCCTGTAGCCATCACTGCATCCTCTGGCAGCAAATTTCACATTTTATTCACTCTCTGTATAAGTAGTATTTCCTTTTGCCCATCCTGAACCTACTGCCCCATCAGCTTCAATGGATTCCCTTGAGTTCTAGTGTTTTGGAAAACGGAGGAAAAGTTATCTTTGTCAACTCTCTTCACCCCATGCAAACTTCATTTGCCACATTGTCACTCACTCACCCAGTTTGTGGAGGTCCTCTTGGAGCTCTTCACAGTTAGCCTAGGTTTTCAGCACCCTGAACAATTTTGTGTCATCTGCAAATTTGATCACTACACTACTCACCCCTAGTCCCACATAATTTATGAATAAATGAAATCATACCAGGCCCAATACCAATCCTTGTGGGACCCCACTACTTACTTCCCTCCATTGCAAGAGCTGTCCATTGATTCTCTGTCACATTCAGGGCAAAGCCTGGAGCGTTTACTCTACCCAGGATTTCCAGATACACAAATATAATGACAACAAACAAAGAAGATAAAAGAGCAAGGTCTACAAACCAGGTCAAAGTCAGGAAGCCAAAGGTTCGGTCCAGAGGTCAGAGGAAAAGAGGTCCAGGGTTTGGAACCAGTGCAGGATGCAGTGCAGGATGCAGGTCTGGGTCTCTAGCTATGAACACAAGCAAAGGTTAGCAAGGACAGAGTACAAAGGCAGTAAGTCATGGTAGAGCAGGTTGGCTTTCAGAAGTGTGTGACATGCAGTATTGCTTCCACACCAAGTCTTGCTCAGTGTATTCCTGATCTTATAAAGACTCTGCTCCAGGAATTAACACTGATCTCTGCTGGTTTAATCAGACAGGCACTACTCTCTAGAGCTGTCATGCGCTCCCTCCTTCTTCTGCACTCTGCTGGTTCAGGCAAACCCAGCAGTGACTGACACTCTGATCTCTGTGTCATCTCTTTCTTCTCCTGCCAGAATGAGCAGCCTCGCTGCAACTGGAAAGCAGTCTCCCTTGCCAATGTTTTTCTCTCTGGGTCTGCTTCTCCACCCAGCTGCTCAGGTGTGGGGCCTGACCCAGTTTGGTGTAGTGGTTAAGTGTGCAGACTCTAATCTGGGAGAACCGGGTTTGTATTCCCCACTCCTCCACTTGCAGCTGCTGGATGACCTTGGGCAAGCCATAGTTCTGTTGGAGCTGTTCTTGAAGAGCAGTTTCTGTCAGAGCTCTCTCAGCCCCACCTACCTCACAGGGTGTCTGTTGTGGGGAGGGGAAGGGAAAGGAGTTTCTAAGCCGCTCTGAGACTCTGAGTGAAGGGTGGGGTATAAATCCAATCTCTTCTCTTCTTCTTCTCTTCCATTTCCTCATCCTCTAGACACAGTCATTTGACCTTCCCACTCTGCTTCCTGTCATTTAACCAGTTTTTAATCTGTAAGAGAACCCATCCTTTGATCCCATGACTGCTAAGTTTACTCAGGAGTCTTTGGTGAGGTACCTTGTCAAAAGCCTTTTGAAAGTCCAAGTATACAATATCTACCAGGTTACCATTGTCTACATGCTTGTTCACTTTCTCAAATAACTCCAAAATGCTGGTGAGGCGGGACTTCCCATTGCAGAAGCCATGCTGATTTTCCCTCAGCAGGCTGTGTCCCTCTATGTGCCTAACAATTTGATTTGATTACAGTTTCTAGTACTTTGCCTGGGACAGATGTTAGGCTGAATGGCCTGTAATTTCCTGTTTCCCTTCTGGATCCCTTTTTAAAAATGGGTCTAACATTTGCTTCTCTCCAGTCTTCTGGTACAATAGCTGAATTTAGTGATAGATTACATATATGGTTTATAGAACAACTGATTCACATCTGAGTTCCTTAAGAACTCTTGGGTGCAATGCTCCCTCTAAGCTGTGGAATCTTGTGAGCAAAAATTCTACTTTGTGAGCTACTGGCATTAAAGTTGTGAGCTGCTGCATGAATTAGTTTGCTCTAAAGCCATCCTTCCTGAGCGAAGACAAAAATGTGTGAGCCAGAAGCTAAAAAGCTGTGAACTAGCTCACACTAACTCAGCTTAGAGGGAACACTGCTTTGGTGTATGCCATCAGGAACTAGAGACATCATTTTTAAAAAATTTCCCCAATAGGCCTAGAACTTCATCTTTGGTCTTCATCTCAGTCAATGGGGAATGTCACATTACCCTTTTAAAACCGTTATTGTACCATCTTGGAATAAACCGGTACAGGGACTGCCATTTCACACAGCCTTTCCCCTACTGGTAAGGAGCCATCTCTGAAGCGGTTTGTCATTTCAGACTGTACCACTTTGTTTTCCCACCCTTTTTCACCCGCACAGGCAATCTCTGTCTTTTTAAAAAAAAACTTCTTTCAAGAGCACTATGGCGCTGTAACACAGCCCCAAAACAGTGCAATAGCGACCCCATTGGGATGCCTGGTCCACTGAGATACATGAGATCACTACATCTGCCACCTGGAAACAAGTGGAAGCTCAGGTACGCACATGCACACACTTCTGGATTTGATTTCTGGAATGTTAGGAAGGGAGGAGGGGATTCCTGGGTAACAATTGCTGCCAATCTCCAGGTGAGGGCTACAGATCACTCACAATTACAACTGCTCTTCAGGTAGCAGAGATCAGTTCCTCTGGAGAAAACAGTGGACTCTGTCATTATACCCTGCTGAGGTCACCACAGCAAATTGACACTGTTTGCCCAAAGCCAGAGCACTCCCCCAGAGCCTCTTTCTAGATCTCGTTGTATTGCTTTCACAACGGGCTTTACTGCTAGTCTTGGAATAAACCGGTACAGGGACGGCCATTTCACACAGCCTTTCCCCTACTGGTAAGGAGCCATCTCTGAAGCAATTTGTCATTTCAGACTGTACCACTTTGTTTTCCCACCCTTTTGCACCCGCACGGGCAATCTCTGTCTTTTTTTTTAACTTCTTTCAAGAGCACTATGGCGCTATAACACAGCCCCAAAACAGTGCAATAGCGACCCCATTGGGATGCCTGGACCACTGAAATACATGAGATCACTACATCTGCCACCTGGAAACAAGTGGAAGCTCAGGTACGCACATGCACACACTTCTGGATTTGATTTCTGGAATGTTAGGAAGGGAGGAGGGGATGCTGTTTGTAAACTGTCCTGTTCCCCTCCCCTTCCCTCGCCATGACTGCACTCTCTTTCAGGCTGCCTAGAATTTAAAAATCTCTTCCTTTAACTTTTCTCCTTCAGGCACCTTAAATCAAACTGCTTCCCCCCACCGCACACAGTAGTTAGGGACAGGACAACAGGCTGCCTTTTTGTTCCCCTCTTTCCCAGCCTCCGTTTTACAAGTAGCTATCTTGTCCAAGGAGAATTCCAGGAACTCAAAACCTGTGACAGGATTGTAAAATCCCCCCTCCCGCTTTTCCAAGCCACACTAGCTCCTTCCAGCCTTGCAAACCGCATCCTCCTCATGATAGATCCTTTGCACTTACAGCCAGTGTTCCCTCTAAGCTCAGGAAGGATGGCTCCAGAGCAAACTAATTGATGCAGTAGCCAAATCACTCACTTACAACTTTAATACCAGTAGCTCACAAGGTGGAATTTTTGCTTACAGGACTCCACAGCTTAGAGGGAGCATTGCAGAGTTACATCTTATCTCCTGCCTACAGATATCAGTTACCAGGCATAAAGTGAATGCTGTGGACTCCATGGCACTGTACTCCATTGAAATCACTGTTCTCCCCAGATGTAGTGATCTCATGTGTCTCAGTGGTCCAGGCATCCCAATGAGGTCGCTATTGTGCTGTTTTGGGGTTGTGTTGCAGCACCACAGCACTCTTAAAAGAATGTTAAAAAAAAGGCAGAGCATGGGCGAAAAAGGGCAGGAAAACCTCATCATCGGAGGAAGCATTAGGAAGCATTATGGGGGCATTTTACACAGCACCCTGTAGCGCTTCAGGAACAGCAGAAGAAATTGAAGACTGCTTGGAACCAGTTTCCAGGTAAAATGGCTCAGGAAAGCATTTGTGTCTGAAAGGGGAAATATATTCCATCAGGAAACAGTTACTAAAATGGTTCTGTCTGAAATGATAGACAGAAACCGTTAGTGAACAGTTCCTGAAACGGAACATATCGGCTGTCTGAAATTCCCCAATGTATTTCCATGTTGATTTTTCAGCATGCCTAAATTTGCTTTAAATTTCCCCCCTTATTTCCCCCCTTGTGGAATAGATCTCTTGTTCTTCCTTTTTTGTTGTCCTCTTTTATTTCTTTACAATGGTTATTACTGCTCTGTCTCTGTGTGCCAGTTCCTGGAACACTGCATTTAGACTTCTGATTCTATTTCTGTCACCTTTTACTTTTGCCTAAGTACTTTTGTTTTAATTTAGCTTCTTTGGCAATTTTAAAGGTTTCGTCAAGTATCTATCAAGGCTTTTATTTCTTTTGGCTACAGGAATAGTCTTTGCACATTCTTCCTTTATCATATCTCTGGTTTCAACCATAGTGCTTCTGATTCTCATTCACTTGAACTTAGTAATACAAATCTGTTCTTTTCATGGTCTTTAGACTTTTCAGGAATGTGGTTTAGGATGTATTTTGACAGTATGAATGTTTTTTTCAGCTTTATTCTAAGTTTTTAATATTAATATTTCATGGTCTGTACCACAATTAGCTCCTGGTCTTGTTTTAGCAGACAGAATAGAGCTTCTCCATCTTCTGCTGCTGGTTATGTTATCTATTTAATTTCTTTATTGGTCAACAGATGATGTCCACATATACAATCATATGTTTGGTTGGCTGACATATGTTCACAATGAACAACTTGTCTTCACAGAATTCTATGATTCACTCTCCTGCTTCATTTCATGCTCCTAGGCTGAATTTTCCAATGATATTTTATTCTACTTTGTTTCCCACTTTTACATAAGTATATATTTGAGGTGATTTCTCTTCTGTACAGATATACCATATGAACCAGCCAGGAGGTCAGCTTGGACAAGCCACAGTCATCCTGCCTCTCAGTCAAAAGGTAAACTATCTTGTACCATAACTGATGAAGAAGAATCTGGCTTTGTCAAACCCATAGTACCCTCTTTAAGACACTACATAATGGGCTTCAAAAGACATTATGTATATTGACTGGCCTTATTAGATAATGAAACTGATATAAATTATTTGGATCTTGGAATTAGCACAGCTGTAGTTCTAAGGCTTAGTTCAAACAAAATGAATAAATCAGACTTGTTCATGATGGGCACAAATCTGGTTAATTGTTGAAGTACAGTGGTGGAGAAAGTATATCAGCCTACACATATCATTCATATACATATAAACTCCTGAGGCTGTGTCTGAGGCTGTGTCACTGGTGGCCTAACTAACCCTGGCCATGCTGTTAGAAACTCGTGTGAAACTGTTTCCAGTAACATCTACATTTAAGAAGACTAGAAAGTAAATATTAAATTCAGGAACAGAATTGTTTTTTCTTTTCATTCACCTGGCTCCCAGCTCAGTAGCAGTTCACTCATGTTCCAACAAAGGGAGATAAACCACTTAACTCAGCTTCCACTGACAGGGACGGATGGAAGATGAGTTCCAGGAAGGACTCTGTAATTGCCCTTCACCAGCATATTTGGTTGTGCTTAATGTCTTTCACTAAAACATTTATGGAAGACCTGCCCTTCAACAGAGTGAGACTGTCCTATACATCTACAAACAAGATGTTAGAGAAAGTGAATTGCTTGAATCCCCAGGGTTTCTCAAACCAGATTCATCTCCATTCATCTTTCATTCATCTCCAGATTCCAAAAAGTAGAAGAAATAGCAGCTATTAAGTAAGGATCAATACTACCTTAGGTACAAACACTTTAGGCACTTTGTCAGAGACAAGCAGCTGCAGCATATCTTCGGGACCATCTTCTCTGGTATGTCCCTGGAAGAGCATTACACTCTGCTGAGAGTAATCTGCTGGTGATCCCTGGCCCCAAAGATATCCGACTGTCCTTGACCAGAGCCAGGGCCTTCTCAGTCTTGGCTCCGATCTGGTGGAACACTCTGCCAACTTCCATCAAGGCCCTGCAGGACTTAATGCAATTTCGCAGGGCCTGTAGGGCAGAGATGTTCCACCAGGCTTTTGGTTGAGGACAGCGATGGTTTCCATCAGAGCTGGCACCCTCCTCTTTTTTTCTTCTTTCCATCCTGCCCACTTCGGCCTCCTCCTTAACCTGCCCATGAGATGGAAGAACAGTCCAGAGCAGGTTTCAGATCAAATTATAAA
>NW_015159717.1:248199-262456 GCF_001447785.1 Gekko japonicus
TACCCTGCCCTTCCCGCCGCGGCAGGCTCAGGGTGGCTAACAATAATAATTTCATTCACAATCCTCCATCATTCATTCCCAACAGTGGAACCAGATGGAACCACACATTTCCAAACAACATGGGAATCCATCATTATAGACTTCTTGCTTCTCACCATCATTTGGATGGGATACGTTATTGAGCTTAACACTGTGCCGCCACCACCACATTTCATAGCCACATCATTAACAACCTGTATCTTCAGGAATAGGTTCTTTCTATTCTTCAGAAAGATGCTATACATCCAATATCACTCTTTCAATGTGGATAGGTTTCTGTTATCAATACTTCACCATTCTGAAAAAGAATGGAGAGCACCATCCTAACCTAGACCAAAGGGTTCCAAAATGACCATAGCCTCTTCCTTTGCTAAAGTGACTCGAACAAGGGGTGTAAAATCTCTAGCCAATGACTTTGGAAGTAGGTAACATTCACTATTTGCTTATGTTACTAGCGGGCAAAACAGTTCCTGCCACAACCTCCCTAAGCACATTCAACAAAAACTTGTTGTATCATCTGCCTTCATGCAAAATATATCTTTCTAGGAGATTTGCAAATGTGTGGCACTGGCAACTGCCTCTTCTTTTGTATCCTTGTATGCTGTTGACATCTAGGCACAACAGGATGCATTTGGCCAGCCTGTATTTGATGCTGTTTTCTCTTAAATGTGGCTGCAGCTTGCTAATGCCATGTATGTAGTACTGCATAAAGACCACAAAGAAGTAAAACATTACTTACTTGTAGCTGGTGTTCTTCAAGTGATTATTCATGAACTAAACAATCTGTTCTACATTGCTGTTGCTGCTCTTTTTTTCATCACAGAAGTTGCTATATGAAGCGGTCTAAGGGAGCTATATGGGATACAGTGTGACAGTCCCTTCAGGGCATCTGCAGAGCACCAAAATTCTCCTATGGGGAAGCCAAATCTCAATTTGTTAAGGCATTCATAGTTGGATGTCACTACAAGTTAGAGTTAGCTGGTATGCCATGTGAGGGGGAGATGGTAGGTAGTTTTGTTTTTAAATTGGCCTAAAGATGTTGGGCAATTTAATGGCCTAAGGATGTTTCCCTTCCCTTATTTAAAAGGTGAATATGTCACTTCCTAATGCAAATAAGTTCTAATATGTAATTTCAACTGCATTGATGTTTTTAAAAAAGTATTCATTTGTGTTCTTCTAGCTGCCCAAGCATCATCTTCAACAGTATCCCAAACAGAAGACCAACGTCCTCAATTAGGTGGGTCTGCCCTTAATGTCACTCTGTCCATTATGGACAAGCAGAAATTGTCATTAATCTTTCAATAATTTGAACAGATTTGGACAGTTAGCAGAGAAGTCATCACAAATGTCAGTGGTCCCTGGATTATTCTTCTGCATCAAATTTTTTATTTATAAATCACTATGTTAATTTTTTTCTTAGAAAGGAGGACCTGCCATTCAAATGTCAACAATCAGCCAGTTGCACTGGCTAATGTTATGACATCATTGTGAAGCATAATTTCATTTACCATAAAAACCTGAGTTTGTTGTATTATTGGAAATTGTATTGAAATATTTATAATAAAGTATTAGCAAAAGGGAAAAAATCTTAGCTTATGTCAGGAAAAAAGGATTTAATTGCCATTTTGTTTTCATTCAGCTGGCAAAAGTGAAGGACAGAATTTCACTATGTCTGCCATTTTAAAAATATGATTCTGGTATTGTATTAATTGTTTTCAATTGATACAAGAAGTTTTTGCAAAGGGTTGTGTGTGTGTGTGTGTGTGTGTGTACATGATGGTAGTTGATTAGTTCTTCTACCTACTGGCAGTTTTAAATTTATTTTAACTAATGGTTTGTATGTATTTTATTATTATTTATATTGTAAACTGCCTTGAATTCCTATAAGGTAGAATGGTAGCTAGTAAATGTTTTAAATAAAATAAAATATATATCTATACAAACACACAAATAGTGGAAGACCTATAAGGACCTTGGGGGGCACCTCATTTTCCCGTGTATCCACTCCTCCATAATTTTGTTTCCCTTCCCTGGCAGCCCCCATATCCTCTTCCCTTTTCCTGTTTCTTTCTCTTCCTCCCACCCACCAGCCAAACCTATCTTTATCTGCTTCACTTTCTTCAGTTTTCCTTCTTTCCTCCCCCTGGCAGTCTCTCTCTGGGAAATGTCTGGCCTAGTGTCATAGCTGCTGTTGTGCCAGGGCTACTTGCGTGGTGGCTGATTCTGTGCCTGGGTAGTGAGAGTCTAGTGGTCACCACTGGGACTGTCCCCAGCAGTCCTCCTCCACCAGAGCATGTAACAGGGGAATGGGACAGGATTATTTCCAGGGCAGTTTTGGCCCTCAAGTCTACCTCTGCTCCTCCACATAGGGTTGCCAGCCTCCAGGTGGGGCCTGGAGATCTCCCACTTTTACAACTGATCTCCAGCTGAGAAATATCAGCTCCCTTGGAGAAAATGGCTGCTTTTAAGGATGGACTCTATGGCATTGTACCATGCTGAGGCTTTTCCCCTCCCCAAACCCCACCCTCTCCTGGATCCACCCCCAAAGTCTCCAGGTATTTTCCAAACCAGACCTGGCAACCCTACCTCCACATATTTGCTTTACAGAAACCAAAGTTTGGAAGGAACAGCAATATTGTTGTGGTTGCCTAGTAACATCCAAAATGGCAACTTTGAGCTCAGTGGCGTTCTTCTCTTAAAGCTGCAGGCATTGTTTCTATTATTTAGTGGAAGCTGCGTCCACTAATTTTTTTAAAGATTTCTTTTTTTCCTGCAAACTTGGGATTTTCTATAGGGTTGTAGAGAAATCAACCCTGTCTCTCCCTAGCTCCATTTTGAAGATCTCTTAATCCATAATCTATGGCCAATCAGAATTTAGAATTGTGTGTGTGTGTGTGTGTCTGCCTGTCTATAGTCAACACGGCACCATCTATAGATATTTAAATCTGTGAATTGGAGCCACATCGAGAAGGAAGAATTTTCTCCAAACTTGAAGGACTCCCCAGCTTTGCAGAAAAACCCCAAATCTCAAACAACTGGGGGTGATGTAGGGGGGAAAAACCTCACTGTGGGCAGGCAGGGGAAGAGGAGGAGGAGCCTTCTCCATCTGTTGCAAACCCACATCCCTCCCCTGCCAAGATGACTGTCTCTCAGATGTTGCCAACCCATTTCCCTCTGCCACTAAGGCAGTAGCATTGGAGGCAGGCAGGTTGGTGAGGAAGAGCAAAAGCATCTGGCTCTGACCCCCATATCATGCCCCCTCTGCTGACAGATTTGCCAGAGCAGCAACTGCTGCCACTGCCACAGCATGTCACATAGCTGGCTGGCTGCATATGGCATGGGGCCAAGTGGGCAAAGCAGCAGGGAGGGGGCAAAGCAGCAGAGAGATGGGGAAAGAGACAGGCAGGCAGGAGAAGTGGTGGGCAGGAGGCAGGCAAGCTAAATTTCCGCTGATGGGTCTTGCAGATTCCCTCTTGACAATATATGTCAACATGGCACCATCTGTGGGTACTTAAATCCAGAGGCCAAAGCTATGGACAGAGAAGACAAATGTTCGTACAAACCTGAGAAAAGCCTCTGTGTTGCAGACAAATCTAAAATCTAAAAAAAAAAATGTGGGATTAAGCCAGTCAAAGTAAGAAAAGCAAAACCTGTACATTTGAGAAATGAATGTTCTCTTAAGATTTCAGTGGCCATTTTGGAATTTGCTATGCAATCACAATGATATTGCTGGCCTTCATAACTTGGTTTCTGTCTGTAAAAGGCAGAAGGAGGAGCAGGCGTTTTATGGGGCCATTTTGGACTCTCAGTCCACCCCTACTCCCCCCTCTTGTCCTGGCCCAGCAGCAACCAAAGGACAACTTTCCCAGCATGACTTGCATAACTCAACCAGGTGCAGCAGTGGCTTCCAGACAACTCAATGCCACACAACTCACCTGAGCCCAGCAGTAGCCTTTACACAACTTACATAACTTAGCTGGCCACCACCTGAATTACTCGTGCATCTGCTACCAAATGTCTTCTGAAGCTTGGCCAGACTTTTCCCAGAGAGGCTCTCAGGGGACAGAAAGAAGAAAAGCTGAGAGCCAGTGTTATGTAGTGGTTAGATTGTCAGAACAGGATCTGGAAAACCCACGTTCAAATCCTCACTTTGCCATGGAAGCTTGCTGGGTGATCTTGAGCCAGCCACCACTATCCCTTAGCCTAATCTATCTCACAATGTTGTTGTGCAAATAAAATGGAGGAGAAGAGAATGATCTAAGCACTTTGGGTCTCCATTATGGGAAAAGGTGGGGTATAAATGAAGTAAATAATAAAATTGAAGACTGCAAAGGCAGATAAAAGGTAGATTGGTTGGTGAGTAGGAAGGAAAGCAGGAAGCAGGGAAAGGGGAGAGAATATGCGGAAAGAGGGGAAGAGGAAATAATGTGGGGAAGGGAACACAGAGAAATGAAATGACCCCACAAGGGCTTGTGGGTTTTTTTTTGCTGAACTAATTTATGATATTCTAATCTTACACATATTAGCATATGACCTGTATTTTAATGTTAAAGTCTTAATGGCCTATCTTTCTTTTTGTAGACCCCTACCAAATACTTGGACCAACCAGCAGCCGTCTTGCAAATCCAGGTATGAAGAAGTATTTCTGCTTTAGATTTTTATCTACAAGGTTCACAGGGAAATGCTGATGAGAGTATACTGCTGACTCAAGACTAGAGTGATGGAATTAGATATTCTTGGGTTCTCATGAAGTCTGTCTCACAATATTTGATCTCAATTAACCAAATGCAAACAGAAGTAAACTAGAAAACACAGTTATCTATGAAAATAATGGAACATTACCCCCACACACACAATGCCATATCACAAACAGTTTTTGAAACTTCCCGCAGTTCCAAAATAAATTTTCTACATGGAATGGTGGCAGCTTTCAAAATAAAAGCAAACTATAATTCCCTTGAGCTCATGAAATTCATAGCATGGCCTTGTGGCACTACACTTGATTATCCTTGATTAGTTAAAATGTTATTGTTGTCATGTCCACATTTAATAGGACGTATGTCCCATTTAAGTAGGAGCTGCGGTGGCTCAAGTGGTTAAGACGCTGAACTGCAGGCTGTGGAAGGGCGGTAGTTCAGCAGTTCAAGACCCGAGTGTGCCACATGACGGAGTGAGCTCCTGTCTCTAGTTCCAGCTCCTGCCATCCTAGCAGTTCGAAAGCAAGAAATTGCAAGTAGATAAATAGGTACCACTTCAGTGGGAAGGTAACAGCGTTCCGTGTGCCTTGGTGTTTAGTCATGTCGGCCACATGACCACGGAAATGTATTCAGACAGCGCTGGCTCTTCGGCTTTGAAACTGAGATGAGCACCGCAACGCTAGAGTCGGATTCGACTGGCTTTCGAGCAAGGGAACCTTTACCTTTTTATGTACCATTTAACTCAATGGGCTTGCTTCCAAGTAACCATATATAGAATCAAGGTATAATATTTCTTACCCACTGTATTTCCACACTGTTGAAATTGTTAGTGAATGTAAGGTAAAGAATTTTTCATATAATTCATGGGATCATTCTTACAATACTTCAGTAATCTATTTCTCACATTGTTTGTGAAATAGAGACGATTCCAGTTTTTGTCACATAACATATAACTGTTTCCTCTCCAAAACAACCTGTCTATGCCCTGTGTTTTGCCTATTTGGGAAGACTGCAATCCAATTAATTTTTAATAAAAACATGTTTAACACAGTTCTGGGGCTAGATGGGTGATGGTAAAATTTACATAATCTTTGGAGTCTGGTCAAAGACATAAAAGAACATAGCTTTTACTTAGATAATATTATTATTTGTCCCAAAATACTATTGTGAAATTATTTAGTAAATTCTTCAATTGGAATCAAAATTTATAGTACAAAAAGAAGTTCATGAAAATTTTACCCATTTCCAGTATTTCTGAGACAGTAACATTATGACCTACAGGGCATGAACTGGAAAAGACAAACAGTCCTTTAGATTTTTCAAGACAGGGGTTTGGTATTGCTAACAATTCAAAGCTGCAAGTGGTTAGCTATTTCTCTGCTTATTCTTCCTTTCTTTCCTTATGTCCACAGGGAGTGGGCAGATACAGCTATGGCAGTTCCTGTTGGAGCTCCTGTCAGATAGTTCCAACTCTAATTGTATCACCTGGGAGGGCACCAATGGAGAGTTCAAGATGACTGACCCTGATGAAGTAGCTCGGCGCTGGGGAGAAAGAAAAAGCAAACCCAACATGAACTATGATAAGCTCAGCCGTGCTCTCCGTTACTATTATGACAAAAATATTATGACTAAAGTCCACGGTAAGCGTTACGCCTACAAGTTTGACTTCCACGGAATTGCTCAAGCTCTCCAGCCACATCCTCCAGAATCATCCATGTACAAATATCCCTCAGACCTGCCTTACATGAGTTCCTATCATGCACACCCCCAGAAAATGAACTTTGTAGCTCCCCATGCTCCTCCTTTGCCTGTCACTTCCTCCAATTTTTTTGCTGGACCCACTCCATACTGGAATTCACCAACTGGAAGTATCTACCCTAATACTAGGCTTCCAGCCACGCACATGCCTTCTCACCTTGGCACTTACTACTAAAGGAAGAAAAATATTTAAAAAGGACATTTCTCCATGGAATACAATGAATTGTAATGGAGATCATGAACAAAAAGTGCCTAAAAGACATAACAAGGTTGACTGGGAACAAAGATGTCAATCATTTTTTTAATAAGGATTACTGGAGAGTATTAAAGATGCTACTATATAAAGAATGTTGACATTGAGTCAGCAGATCAGACACAGTGAAATACTGTTCTAGGTAAAAGTATGTAATGATAAAGTTGGGGACAGAAAAAGTTTATAAGCTTTTGTATCATGTTTGATATCATGCTAGTGCAAACTGGACTCCACTACAGCAATATAAGGATAATTCTATTATGATCTAGGATACATTATGTGAACATATAAATTTATTAAAAAATGTATTTTTCAACAAAAATGCAGAACAATGTCAAAAATATTTGTCTAGAGCAGGACCTGATTTTTTTAATGCAACAGTTTTATTTGGGATGAAATTAACACATTCCATTAAGAGGAAGGGATCAGCTATTTCAAACTGTGAAGACAATACAAGCTCTAAGATTCCTTGATAGTGTTAAAGAGCTCTGAGCCAAACATTGGGACTGAGAATGTGCTGAAGGGCAAGTGTGTGTTTGTAGGCTAAGGGGTGAACCCAAAGGGAGGTTCTCCTGAGTAAGCCCTGCTGAAATGAAAGGAGACTATGCAACAGCGCTGCTGTAGCCCTGTGTCTAATACGTGAAGTAGAAAGGGGTGAGAGGAGGAGGACAAAGGTGATAAGAGTAAAAGAGTCATTTTCTCTGGACATATAGGAAATTGAAAACTGGACAGTTTTTGAACTTTGAGGAATTACTTGTTTGGACTTGAGTACTATTATGTTCAGTATTATGCCATTTCCAGTGTTATCAAAGACTTGATTTTTTTTAGAGTTCAAAAAGAGGGAAGCAAGTAGTATCAGAGTATGCATTTCTTTATAAAAATGTAAAACTGGAATTGTCTTATATTTAAAAGTAACATTTAGGACCTCATCTTAAGGGAATTTGTTTTCTACTGGTTGAAGGTAGGAGACAGTCCCCAGTTGCCAAAGTCTGAAATCATATAGATATTTTTGTTAGGCAGTGCCCGTTTTTCTTTTCTGAGTCGCAAACGCTGTGCGTTTGTCAGAATAAAATATACAAGTCAATGTTATTTTTTTCTTTTTATATAATAATTATATAACTTATGCATTTATACACTACGAGTTGATCTCGGCCAACCAAAGACACAGAAAGGGACAATCAGAAATATTGTGGCCTTGAATTTTAACTCTGTATGCTTCATGTTTACATTATGAACTTAACTAGTACTTAGAAAGCAGAATGTATGTAATAAAATAAGCTTGGCCTAGTGTGGCAATTCCGATTGACACTGTAGTCTGCATTTTCATCTCTTGTGACACTAATGCTAACCATGTGTTGTTCCAGAAGTGTAATTTCTTTTTAAACATTGTGATTATTGGACATTCCCTTAGAAAGTAGACCTAGAAAAGACAGAGAAGGTATGGCTACCAGCTGCAACACATCTCCTCCTTCCATGGTTAACATGTAGTAAAACAAAATGTGTGATGTGATATCACTATTTCCTGAATTTTCCTACAACTGTGTCAGTTCATTGACTGTGACTAGCAGGGGTAGGGAACCTCTCAACATGACAATGCCTTGCTAGACATTAACAGGGAAGAAAGGAGTGACAAACGCAAGCCTGCTACTTTTGACAGCTGCCATGCATGTTGTGTATGTCTTCTTCCACTCTAAAGAACCACAACTAAAATAATTTTAAATCCATACTCTACACCATTCACTACCAGTTTCCCATGCCCTAGTTTCACTAACCTATTCTCTCATCTCTCCCCAACTCTGTTCTTATTCCTAGATCATCTCTCTCTCCCCCCTCCCTCTTTTTAATATATATGTCTAGGCCATTTCTTAGTAAAAAGAAACCAAGTGAAAATATGGCCTGAAGATTTAAAACATAAAGCACAAAACAGGCAACCCAAAGTCTTTTAATTAATTGTGCTTTCCTTTGCTTTGAATCTAAACATTAGCAATACTCATTTACCCTCAAACTATGTACAATTATACACCACACTATTATTTAATAGTTATTGAAGAAATTCAGTATTCTTATTTTTAAAACTAAGCAAGCAGCAACCTCTATCAACATGTTTTATTGTCACTTGAAGGGTCATCATCAAAGCTCATATTGAAATAAATGTTGTTAGTTTTTAAGGTACCAGTGGACTCCTAAACTCTTTTGCCCTCAGTGGGCTTAGAAGGCTGATTCGGTTCTGGATGGCACTGTTAGACACTTGTGAATGATGCATAGCTGTGAAATCCCATGCAATTAAATCTTGATGTGATACTGCCTGTTTTGCTCACCTGTTAACTCTAACAATTATTGGGACCATTTCAGTTTTTTAAATTTTCACATATACATTTCATGTTCTTCTTAGAACATTGTGCTTTGCACATTTCTTAAGGAATAAATAAGGATTATCTGGTTTTTGCCCAAGGAAGGCAACCGCTGTATGGGAAGGCAACCGCTGATACTAATTCAAAATACATGTTTGACAGAAACAAAAACAATTTAGGTGCTTTATATTGCCAACCATTTAAGCAGAACTCTAATTAGATTTAAACAATCTTTTATATTGTCTGTCCAAGAGAAACTTTGCTAAACTGAACAGGTGGTTATTTCAGATTTAGTAAAGTTAATTATCATACAGGTGACACACAAACCTTGCACAGCTTGCAAGAAAGCAAACCTGCCTTTTGTTTGACTTTCATAAGCAACTGAACCTTTTGACAATTGACCTTAACTGGAAATGTGTTTGCAGAAGTAACCACTGAAAATACAACTGCCCAGAACAAAGGCAAAGTCAAAGGATCACAACTCAAAGCAGGAGAAAGACTGTCTTTACATTTTTGTTCTCTGATGGTCCAGTCTGAACATGTGAGAAGTAGTCCCTTCCTGGTGTCAGGCAGGGTCGCTGACCATTTCAATTCCATAGGAGGGGGCCTCTCTCCCAAGCTTCCAGTCTTGGCTCTGCCTGCAGAGGATTCCTTCACCAACAGTTCCCCCCCCCCTTTCTTTTTCTTATCTCTTTCTCATTGTTTTGTCTCCCTCCCCTTACTTCCCCCCCCCCTTTTTTATTTGCCTTTGGGGCGGGAGTAGCAGGGATACACCTACCTCCTATGGTCAGCTGGGTGGGAAATCTCACACCAGAGAGACCTGCCCCCCCTCTCACAGCCAGTCATCCTCAGGAGTAGAGGAGGACCAGTCCAAAGGGACCTGAGGCAACAGAGGCAGTCATCCAGGGTCGTGGGGTGGCTAGCATTCCTTTCAAAGGCAGCAGTATTTGGGGGGATGGTATGAATTGATATCTGATAGAGGATAAAGACAAAAAGAAGGCTCTAACCACGCACAAGAAAGAAGTCAAACCCAAGAAATGCTTCCATTCCTTTTGCAATGCTAAGCACAACACTGGTTTTCTACCAGCTCATTCTCCCAGGTGTTGCTGGCAGACCAAACAATCTGGGACTCCCAATTCCTCTTTCTGCAAACCAACCAACCAGAGGTCATGAGGAGCAAAAAAGAGTTCTTCAGCATAACATCAACAGCAGACCAGTCCCACCAAACTTCGGAGGTCAGGTTCAATTTTTCACAGAACATTGGAAGTCATCTGTTGGCAACTGGTGGATACTGGACAAGATTACACATGCCTACACTCTGGAACTGCAAACCCTTCCTCATGATGGATTCCTCCAAGTCTCGACAAATCAGTGCCCAAGGAAACACCTCCTCCTTCTTCAAGCTATCCAACATCTTTGGGGCATTGGAGAAATAGAACTGGTCCCAGAGGACCAAAAGTCATCAGGGGTCTACTCAATCTTCTTAATTGTCCCAACAAATAATGAAGACATGAGAGCCATTTTGGACTTAAAGTGGCTGAATTGCAGGCTCAAGAAAAGAAAGTTCTGGGTGGAAATGCTCAAATCTTTAATTTCCTCAATCCAGAAGGACTTTCTGCATCAATAGATCTGTCAGAGGCTTATTTTCATATCCCATTTTGGGATTCTCAACAGAGGACCCTATGCTTCGCCTAAAGCAGGAATCATTTCTAATATAGGGCCCTTGCCTTTGGTCTCAAGACTGCCCTAAGAGTGTTCACAACTGTTCTAGTCTCACTCATTGCTCTTCCATGAACTCAGGGTGTTTCCACTTTTCCATACCTGGGCAACATTCTCATCAGATTCCCCTCATACTAACAAGGAGTGGAAGATGTGGAAAGGACTCTTTCCTGCCTGCAAGAACATGGCTTCTCAGCAGGGGATGTTTTGTGAAGTTGCTCAGTAAAATCTTTCCCTTTTTACTCAGATCTCTGTCAGCCTTTTCCCTCACACTCTTAAAATACTCAGACAATATTAAATTTTGCCTAAATGCCCCCTTAAGTATATGTTCTTCTTCCTTTAGAATCTTAATGCCTTTCACAGCACTTTTATATGATTCTAGTTAGAAGACTACTTCTCAGACTCTGTGTAGATTGACCACAACTAACAGATGCTGACTTCAGACTTCAAACTGAACACTCTGCCTTCTCTCTCTCCACACATACACACCTAGCTCTGCCCATACACTCTCAGCCACCACCCAATCACCTCACTCAGCCACCAACCAATCACCTCACTCACTCATCTCCCTCTTTCACCCCCCTTGTTCTTCTGACACTTACCAACCATTTAAAGAAAAACACACATATAACTTGAAATCATTACATGAACATTTAGAGAAGACCCAATAGAACCTGATTTATAACAGTGCTGAAAGTTCATAAGGTGTCAAAATTCTGGTGCCCCCCCCCCCACTACACTTTAAACATCTAATCCTCTGCAACCTGGGAAATGAATAAAAAGCCATCTTTATCCATTCTTACTTGTGATCACTGAATACAATGAAGCTTACTTTCAAGTAAACATATATAAGATTGAGCTATAAGTAGCATTATCTCTGCTTTTTTAGGGTATAAATTTTGTATGTCAAAAGTTTGTAGATCTGTGTATATAGATACCTTTTTGTTTTGGAAGAAGAGCAGCAAGAATTATCTTTCTTTGATCGTCTACAGCCTGACTCATTTTCCTCTGCTCATATAGTATGTAAAAATTTATCCATGAGGCTTATGCCCTTACACAGCACATTCATGGCCAGAATTCCATTTTAATGTTCAGCTCTAAATGCAGTGAAGAAATCACTGCCACCTCCCATTCATGCAGCCTACCCCAAGTATGCTATTGGGGGTTTCTGCCTGTCCTTGAAAGTTGGCAGGTGGTGGATGGCACCTTGCTGACAAGGAGCAGTGGCTGCAGAGTAAAGGTAAGAGAATCCCAAGTCCAGTGAGACAGGATAGACGGAAGGAACAGGGAAAGGTGCAGATAACCCTGGGGATAGTCAAGGGGATTCCAGTGCCAACACAGCATGACGTTCTGTGATGCAATAAAAACCTACCTCACCAAACTACTCCATAAGATATCTAATGTCATAATTAACAATGATGACTGTATTTTATTAGCTGATTGACTGGCACTTTACTACCCATCACATTGATTTTTATAACAATATCTCACAAATTTGCTGTTGTAGGAAATTTTGAAATCATTAGTAATAGGAAGCATAATTAAGCAAACAAAGCAGGTGTTCAAGGCAGAAAATCTAGCCTCATTTTTGATGAAGACTAAATTCATCTGTCCTCTAAACCTGAAGGCAATTATTTACACAAACTATTTTCTATGCATTAGCTGTCCTCTCACATGTTTCTGTTAACTCATTAAAGTTTTATGAGATGTTATGATTATTATTTACCATATTTCCTGGGGCAATAGCATCATTGACTGCAATTGAAAGATATGGATTCATTGGCCAGAAATTACAAGTGTCCAAATGGTGTTTTTTTGTGTGGTTTTGAAATTATCTGTATATTTGGCTCTATATTTGAAAAGTTGCTTATTAAAATAAACCCTAAAAAATAAGGTAGATTGAATTGTTTGTTTTGCACTTCACAAAGCTGGGTAGTTTACAGATTACTGAGCCCAGAGACATTTTGCGGAATGTATAACTCTAATGAAATCTTTAAGAATCTTTTCTTGTGGGCGTATATGGAAAAACCTAGTTACATTAAATATGACAATATTCATTATTTTCAGTTACCATTATTAAATTCCATCATCAAGTTTTTCCAAGGGCTACTTCTCATTTGAAGGTGTAAAGGAAGGGCCACATGTCCTTGACACACCACATTGTTTGTTTGTTTGTTCAATTTATACCCCGCCCTCCCCGCTGAAGCAGGCTCAGGGCGGCTTACAAAAGGATAAAACATAAGTAAACCATTGTAAACGTAGATAAACTAATTTTAAAACAATCCACAGTCATAAAGTGCTAGCTAGATACATACAAGGGGAGACCCGCAAGAAACTTGCGGGGAGGGGGCATTTCCCCCACCTTTGCTTCCCTCTCCCCCCTTCTTTGTCAAAGTTCCCTCCTGTCTTATCTATCAATCTTCCCTCACCTCCCCTTATCCTCTCATTCCTTCTATGTTAGTTTGCTGGCCATCAGAACAGGATCTCTTTTTTATGTATATCTTAACCATAGGAAAATTGCCAGCCTCACTTCTTCAGTCATAATGAATTCACACAGTCATTTTCATAAAGTCCAGTTGCATCTTAAATCCTAATAACATTTATTCCCGCATGACCTTTAATGAGTCAGACCTTACTTCTTCAGTTGCTATGAAGAAGAAATCACTTTTCACATTTTTATAAAGAAAATTACAGAAGGGGAGGAAGGAAGGAGTTGGGGGCAGAGAGACTCTTGGTATGAATCCCATCATAAACCTTTCAGGTATGATTATGTAAAAGACTGGAATGGATTAGGTTGTTACATGTAATGGATTATGAGAGAAGTCAGATGACAGAGGTTCCAGTCTCTCTCTCATGGGGTGAAAATAAAGTGTAATTAAGTAAGGTAAGCCAGAACTAACCACAGAAGAAGCAGTCTGGAGGATAAGAAAATTAACTGACGTCAGTAAAGGGTCATATGATACAACAGGTTAAGAACAGCCCAAAAGTTTCTTATAAAGTAGATCCTGTTGAGCTAGAAATTCCAGAGATTCATTTAATGGTTCATATATGTTTCACCAAGCAGGACCACATATGAAATTCTACATTAGTAGTTTTCTTTTTTTTCTTTTTTTTTGAAACCCCCAAGGGGATATTTTTATTGTTTTTCAATAGACTACAAAACTACAAAGAAAAAAATGGGAAGGGACTACATCTATGGATAAAGGAAAGATACCCACACTAACTAAAAACCCAAGAGTGAGAGATCATAACCCAGTTAAACTAAATGTTAGTATTACATTTGTTAATAAGGCAATATACTTGTAGAGTTCTTGCTTTGCACTGCTTCTATGTTAGTAAATTAGTTATCTTGAGAAGACTTTCTGAGCATCTTCATTTTTTCAAAGAGCAATTTTCCGAGTCCTTCTGCCTTTACTTTGGCTTTCTGTCTCTAAAATCAT
>NW_015159717.1:263391-265637 GCF_001447785.1 Gekko japonicus
TGGGGGATTTGCTTATCAATCAATCCGCTCAAACAGAACTCACGTTCATTGTCGGTCTTCAATCAGACCTCGCTTCCAATCATCATTATTCTGCCGGATCTCTCGCGCTTGCCCCAGTCGAACTAGCTTATGCCCGAAGGCCACTCAGTAACCGGACCGTCAGGGCGGAGGGAAGCCTCTATTCTCCGGCAAATAGCCGTCGAAGAGGCTAACCCTCAAAAGCCCTCTGGCTTGGAGCCCTTCTCGAGAGCTCCATGGAGGTGCCACTTGAGGTGGCACCCCTCCATGTTGCTGGTGTGCTAATCGCTCCTCCGCGGATCGAAGAGAGTGACCGCCATCGCTAGTCCACTTCCGGTTCCCCCCTACATTAGTAGTTTTCAATTGAAAAATGTCATGGAATTTTATATTTGATCTATAGTGAGAGGGAAGATGGAATTATTACTGGAAAACGTCCTTCTTATGGTGAATTTACCCTGTGTGAATCACTCAGAGAAACTCTTTCTTATATTAGTCATGAAAAATTTAAAAACATAAAATACTTGTTGAGAAGGGTCCCTTTCATTCTCTCTCCAGAACCATTCACTATTATGGATTATATTCTTTTATCTCATTTTAAAAGTGTTTACTGGCCAATTGTATTTCTTTTATGATAGTGGCATTTTAATTATGTACAACAGTTTTCTTATTCTTCATTGTATATAAATTCATCAAAATTTCCCACAAAAGTTATCATTAAGCACATCCTTAGCTAAACAAGAATACTAGTTTCATAGTATCTTCACAGTGAGCTTGGTCAGTCCCTGTGAGGCAAAGCACCCTAACTGCCCTCAAGGGATAACATGATTATTAGCAGGCCTGCTCCGGCTTACAGGTATCCATAGTTTGGGCCTTACTGCTGATACCATCCTTATCTCTTTCAAGGCTGGATTCAAGAATGCAGTAATTGGTTAATCATGAGAACCTGTGCTCAACTGTGTAACTAGATGGGATGGGGGAGTTAGGAATGGATGTTAACATCTTCTGGAGAGTTAAGAACATAAGAGAAGCCAATGTTGGATCAGGCCAATGGCCTATCTAGTCCAACACTGTCACACAGTGGCCAAAAATACCAGGTGCCATCAGGAGGTCCATCAGTGGGGCCAGGACACTAGAAGCCCTCCCACTGTTGCCTCCCCAAGCATTAAGAATGGAGTGCATCACCTGCCCCAGCCTGTGAGTTCCTATCTATACCTTGTGGCTAATAGCCACTGATGGACCTCTTCTCCATATGTTGATCCAGTTCCCTCTTGAAGCCATCCATGCTTGTAGCCGCCACCGCCACCACCGCCTGTGGCAGTGAATCCCATGTGTTAACCACTTCTTGGGTGAAAAAGTACTTCCTTTTATCTGTTCTAACCCGACCACTCAGCAATTTCATGGAGTGCCCACGAGTTCTTGTATTGTGAGAAAGGGAGAAAAGTACTTCTTTCTCTACCTTCTCTATTCCATGCATAATCTTAAAAACCTCAATCATGTCACCCCTCAGCTGTCATTTCTCCAAGCTAAAGAGCCCCAAGCACTTTAACCTTTGTTCTAACCCTTTTATCATTCTAGTTGCCCTTTTCTGCACTTTTTCCAATGCTATAATACCCTTTTTGAGGTGTAGTGACCAGAACTGTACACAGTACTCCAAATGAGGACGTACCATCGATTTATACAGAGGCATTATGATACTGGCTGATTTGTTTTCAGTTCCCTTCCTAATAATCCCCAGCATAGCGTTGGCCTTTTTTATTGCAGTCACAGACTGTCTTGACATTTTCATTGAGTTATCTACTATGACTCCAAGATCTCTTGGTCAGCCTCTGCCAGTTCAGACACCATCAATGTGTATTTATAGTTAGGATTTTTTGCTCCAATGTGCATCACTTTGCACTTGGCCACATTGAACCCCATTTGCCATGTTGACACCCACTCGCCCATCCTCGACAGATCCCTTTGGAATGCCTCACAATCCTCCTTGGTTCTCACCACCCTGAACAACCTTTTGTCATCTGCAAATTTAGCCACTTCACTGCTTACTCCCAACTCCAAACCCCATTTGCCACATTGATGCCCACTCACCCATCCTCAACAGATCCCTTTGGAGTTCCTCACAATCCTCCCTGGTTGTCACCACCCTGAACAACTTTGTGTCATCTGCAAATTTAGCTACTTCACTGCTTACTCCCAACTCCAAATCATTAATAAACAAGTTAAAAAGCATC
>NW_015159717.1:269359-282084 GCF_001447785.1 Gekko japonicus
GGCTTATAGGTCGGAGCAGAAGGGGACCAGCGACAGCGACGAGGGGTCGTCCAGCTCATGTGACAATAAGTTATGGGAACTGCTAGCGATGGACAAAATTACTGATTCAATCAGAAGGATGGAAGAACAATGGACATCTTCACATTTGCTTGCTAAATGGTCTCCTTTTATAGAATATACACAAACAAATGACTCCTCTCAAATAAGTCATATTCCAACTAAATACAAAGAAATACAAGTCGGTAATATTTACCTACATATTCGCCAGACATGATATAGGCCTCCAAGTTAAGTTATATACTTTGTCAACATTACTGTTTTTCGAACGCAGAAGTTAACAAGTTTCAGTTATTTAATTCATCACTATGTTTAAGTTTAAATTGATTTTTATTTATATTCATTTGCAACGCTGTTTGGTTTTAGTTTTGCTGATTGTATCAAAAACTTAATAAAAATGTTATTTAGAAAAAAAGAAACTTCCAAAACATGAGACTGGGTCAATCCTGGGAGTATATCTTGCTGATTTCAATATTTCTTTTCAAGTAATGTGCTCAGGATTGGGATGCAATTTAATGAATGCAATGGATGAAGGGGGAAAATTGCAAATCATTCACATAGAACTCACCAACAGAAACATGATAGCTAAAGCGATGTGAACTGATAAGATTCTTCAAAAATGCCATGCACTATTTTGGTTTCTTGCAGCTTTGGAATTACATTCACTGAATGTTTTACTTTCATTTCCATCCACAATTCATATCACAGTTTATATTACAAATTCTGTTTTGTGTGTAACTAGAGAAGTAATTTGAGAGTGCAGTAATCGGCTTCTGAACAGCACTCTTCTTTGTTTTTCTGAGCCCTTGTACAATTATGCATTACAGCTGGTCATAAACTCTGACAAAATACGGTTATAACCTTAATAGTGTTCATGTTTCATTCTTTTTATTCTTGACCATGAAATACAATGACAGTGTCTCTCTTTTCTAGTAACCAGCATTTGACCATATATGCATGAAATACCTGATTTCTACAATTGCCAAACCAAGCAGAGTTTCTGTTTGTGAAAGGCTGATGAAAGGCAAGGGCTTTTTTTAGTTCCCAAGGGGAAGCAGCACCAGGCTGTTGAAGCCTAAAGAGCAAGTATTCAATTGGCATCTTAAAGACTAATTAATTTATTGAGATCAGATCCCAGCTTCATCAGGTGCATGACAGTGTGACATGTTACAGGAACTGTGTATGTGTGTGTGTGTGTGTGGGGGGGAATTATTAGAAAGACAGGACAAAGGGACCAGTTTCCCAAGACATAGATGTGTTGGATTTAACTGGCCGTGGCTCAGTGGTAGAGCATTTTTTTGGCATGCATAAAGTTCCAGGTTTAGTTCCCTGCATCTCCAGTAAAAAGAATTGGGGTAATAGGTTTTGTGAAAGACCTCTACCCAAGACCCTGGAGAGCTGCTACCAGTCTGAGTAGACAACTCTGACACTGGTCTGATTCAAGGCAAGGCAGCTTCATGTGTTCAACTGTAGAACACAAATGAAGACAAGATCCTGTCAAAGGACCAATCAGATTTGGTGTACACCAGTCTCTTCTGCAGATAGATTAGCAAAGTAGGATGAATTGGAATAGAGTGTATAAACTTGTGAATAAGTTACGGACTGTGCAGCCCTAAGCAGGAAACTCTGCTTAGGACTGTACAGTCAGTAAGTTGGTACTTAAAGTTCCCCTCTGTTTCTTTACTGTCCCACTTCACTCCTGCTTTTGTGGAGGAATGGGAAGAGAAATGGCAGTGATTGTGGCTTCTGAGAACACAGCTACTCAGGTGGCCCTTGCTTACCAGACTTCTGGATAGAATCCAGGGAGCTGAATTTAACTTGCAAAGACTTACCAAACTTGCTTTTCAGCCATGGCCTTTTCTGTCAGGCAAAGCTATCTGGCTGTCTAAAAGGGTGGGAGGGAAGAGAGGAGCCCTCATAAAGTTGCTTTGAATGGAACCCACCTTCCCCACCAATGCATGGGGCAACTCTTTTGAATGGTGTCCCTTGAATGTTGCTCTTTCTGTCATATCCAAACCAGTGATAAGTTGTGAGTCGTAATGATGTCCCTCAACAATCTCAGCTGGCTGGCACAGACCTTTATCATGTAATTGGTTCACACATTCCCTCCCCCCACTTTGCAAAGCTCATTTCTAGTCACAGCTTTTTAAAAAACCTCCTGGACAATTTACTAATTTACTGCACTAACATCAAGCCAGAGTTGACTAGGTAGTTTATTTTTAGCTATATGTGTTCTGTTAGATGTTGTATAGTTCTCCATAGAGGGAACGCCATAAAAAGGATAAGCAAGCCCTAGTTATCTCTATCTTTTGACAATCTCCGGCTTACAAAGTGTCCCTCAGTGCTCCATCATTCAAGGGTGCTGATACAGCAAACAACTCCTCGTATTGCCTTGTGCTTAACTTGTGATCTGAAGTACTCAATACGCTTTTCCTCTCAGTGCTGCAGGACGTTTTATGGGAATACAGATGGATACAGTTTCAGAATGCTTTCAGGCTTTGACTAAATAATAAGGCTGCCTTCAAGGGGTCATACAAATAAAGGTCATTGGCTGCCTTGTTAGAGAATTGTTTCAGTATTTTTGGCTCTCTGTTGGTTATTAGGGATTGGATAAGCTTCCATTTTAGGCTTGTACCTCAAGTCAGAACGGATTATTGGTCCCTAGGTGAGTAGAAAGGAGAAAGTGCAGCTGCTCAAATTCTTCCTTTCACACAGTTATTAAAGACTTATTCATCCCATGGTGGCAGCCTTACCTAGCATACGCCCTATCCTTGATTTACTTCCCTATAAATGCTGTGAGACAGTCCTATTGTTATAAATGCAAATGTTTAGACTATATTGCACCCCTTACAGATACTAATTAGTTCAGCTATATCTCCAGGCAAATTTCTGAAAACCTGTCTAGTTTCACACAGTGCTGTTGTCCATATAGTTCGATAAAATATGGGCAGCCATGACAGATACCATTGTATCATCGTATTAATCTGGCCTTTCTAACAGGGAGGTTGGGATGATCTGAAGGGGCTGTGTAAAGATCAGTTCATCTTTTTTTGTTTTTTTCTAATTCATTATAAAACTCAAGGCTGCTTCTTACCAAACAGTTTGTACTTGAGTGTGTGCAGATATCAAAATATAAAATACCTGCATACTGCATCCATTATGAAGGACTGATGTGTAATTTAAATGCACAAATACAGTGAGAACTCACTTTTGAGTATGGCGAAAGTAAAGGTCTTTCAGGATTGATGTTATAAGTATGTATTTTATATTTGGTTATCCCTAACCAGGGACAAAATATATCTCATGAGAATCCACCATGAATTGCTATTTCTTAATTGCTGTTTCTCTGAGGAAGGAATAGTTAATCACTCTGAACTTTCTCTCCTCAATTTGTTTCCTTCAGTTTGATATAGAAAGAAGACTCTAGAAGCCACATATACTTACAGTAAGTACTGGTCTGTGAAGAAAGGCTTCTTACAGTCTTCTTTTATGGTATACTTGTGACTGAGTTTCATGTAGCACTGAGAATAACAATACATTTGCTATTTATATACTAGGAGCTTTTCACCAAAAGATGGCAATAGAATTCAGTGAAACAGGAGGCTGTGATGTCTGAAAGCTTCTAAACACTCCTTCCTGATTCTTCCACAGTCTTTGCTTAGGGAGTCCTTTAAACAAGACAACTGAACAATCTATATATCTAATTCTCAACAGTCCCCTCTGCCTGTGGATATTTATTTCTGCAAACAGAGGGCACATTCTCCCTCAACAAATTTTTCTACAGACTCGGGACTCCGTGGGTCTCTAGAAAAATCCAAAACGTTTTGAAAAACTCAGGGAGGGTTGAATTCCCCTCAATGCCTTTTGAAATGGCCACTGCAGGAATCTACTCCAGGCCCCACCACATTGACACTGAGAGAGAGAAAGAGAGATAATGAGTGGGGGAAGAAGGGAAGAAGCAAAAGCAGAACTGGAGCTGGGGATTGGGGAGGATTCCTCCTACAGTATGAAAGGCTAAATAGCAGGAGGACATCTGAGCTTCTTACCCCTACCTCTTTTGCTGTGGGCTCCACTGTCCTCTTAAAACTTTCAAGGAGGGGGGTTCTACCTGCTTCTCTCCCTCCACCAACTTGAGAAACACTGACTGGCTGAGAGTGAGAGAGAAAGACACACACACAGAGAGAAAGATAATGGGTGGGGGAATTGGAGAGGAAGCAATAGCAGAACTGGAGCTGGGATTGGGAAGGATTACTCACTGAGACTCACCCATCTCCAACCCTGTTTTTCCTGCAGTATGAATGGTTAAATAGCAGGGAGCGGTGGCGCAGGCAGTACAACGCCTGCAAGTAACATCAATAGCGAACAGCCATAACAGCTGTTCGAATCCCTACTGCGGCTGGAGTGAGCTCCTGGCCCCTGGCCCAGCTCCCGCCAACCCAGCGGCTCGAAAGTAATACAAGTAGAGAAATGGGTACCTGCCATAGTTGGCAGGGGGCACCCTCCTCCTGGTTCCGTGCCAGGAGTGTTGACAGCGGCAGTGGTGAGAAAGACGGCGGCGAAAGAACAATAGCGGCGGAACCGGGCGATCCAGGCGATGACCAGATCGGATGGAGGCGGAGTCAGGGCAACTTAACTGCGAAATGACGCAGCACGGCAGGAGCCCGAAGGGGACGTAAAGCCGGAAAGCTGCAGTCCAAAGCCATGTGTGCCGGAGGAAGAAGCCAGCAGAGCCTGCCGAGTTGGTCGCCAGCCTCCCAGACTCCAGGAACAACACCCGAAGCCTGCCGATGAGGAGGTAATATCCACAGGGTGCTGCTAGGTAATCCCCTCCCCGTGAATCTGTGGCCCTAGCTAGGTAAACAAACTACGAAAGTAGTACAGTGTAAACCGCTCTGAGACCCATTAGGGGTCATGGGCGGTATAGAAATTGGAAATGTAATGTAATGTAATGTAATAGCAGTGGGAAGTTTTAAAAGGACATCTGAGCCTGCAACTGCAAAGCCTTGGAAGCAGGAGAGAAGGATTGTTCTCACCCCAATCTCTTTAGCTGTGGGCTCTGCTGTTCTTTAAAAACATTCTCTCCAGCTTCTAACTGCTTCTCCCCTCCACCAGCTTGGGCACTGCTTCTTCCCACTGCTTCTCTCTTCTGACTAACTAGAAGCCAGAGGGAAGTTATAAAAGGACAGTTGAGGATTCATTAATGTATGGGTGGGCACAGTGACTGAGATGTAAGGGGCAGGTGGAAAGGAGGCAGGATTTCCTCCAACCACTGACACACCACCTTTAAAAACTTTCCTTAGCAACCCTGACAGACAAATAAACTGCCAAAGATAGCTGTGGTGCTGTGGGTGAATGTGGACTCATCTCTGGCTGAAGAAGACTGGAGCCCTGCAACCACACAATTCTCCACGGCAAGAGACTGAACAAGCAAAGGTGCTTCAGGCTGATTCATTGATAAACCAATAGCCATTTAAACAGCTGCTTTTGGCAAGGGCACTCAGAAGGAGAGTGGTAAAGGACACCTGTAGCACCTCAACTACCCAGTAAGGCAATCTTTGAAATCTCATCTTACATAAACAAAGTGATTGTGATTCCCAGGTAAATTCCTCTTTGAAGCCAACTTCAGTTGGCTGACTGACTATGCACAAGGGGACTGAGCAAGGCTAGATAGCTGTCTTTCCAATGTCAAATAAAGAAAAAGGGGGAAACAAAGGGGAAAAGGGAAAAGTGGGCTTCAACTGTCACTCCCTTCCCTTCACAGAAGGCTGTCACAGAGCTGCCTCCTCCCTTAAGAGGGCACCACTCAGAACAATTGAAAATCTTTGCCTTTTTTGTCAGAAACAACAATCCCTCATCAGTACCATACAGAACAATACAATGCCAAAAGTACCTCTCAAAAGAGGATTCCCTGCCAAAATGAGAAAATCCAAAAAGCTAACGGATTGGTTACTGCAAGAAAGCCATTTAAACAGTAACCAACTATACTATGAAAAAGACATTAACTTTAAAAACATGCAGAAAAAAATGCATTCATGCACAGCCAACAGAAATGGAGGCCCTGACTCACCCAACACCAACCCTATCAATAGGGTCATAGTTGTCCAAGGGAGTGGAGGTGCCCTGGCCAATATTTAGGGCACTGAGGTGCCCCCTAGCCATCTTTGGTGTCTGACAACTTGGGATTGCCTCTACGTGACTCCATCCCTCTGCGCAGTGACACATGGCTGTGAGAAGTGAGGTTCCGTGCAGCCTAGAGATTTCGAGAGTGGAGGGTGAAACACCTAAAAGTTTTTTTCCAAGTCACCCCTTTTAATATTGCTTTTGGGTGGAACAGAGGCAGCCCGGGATGAGGGTCAGCCATTATTTTTTCCTCTGATCTCACCACCACCTGGGTTCCAGAGAGTTGCAAGGGGTTGGGAGGGAGAGCATCTCTGCCCGGCTTTGTGCTCCCTTTTGCCCAGCGCTGGGGAGAGGTGCAGCCATTTGTCCATTTCCCTTATTCAGGGACTGGATATGCTTCTTCCACCCCCC
This sequence comes from Gekko japonicus, assembly GCF_001447785.1. Lineage (NCBI taxonomy): Eukaryota > Metazoa > Chordata > Lepidosauria > Squamata > Gekkonidae > Gekko > Gekko japonicus. The sequence goes on from NW_015159717.1 coordinate 275,948, forward strand.
AGCAGCAACTAGGCTGAGGGGCATTAGTCCAGCAGCCTTCAGGGGCAGTGTTTACTGCCATTGGGGGAAGCTGGGACTCTCACTGATTTGACACATGCATGGCAGCCTAGGGCCCAGCTACTGCATCTGCCACCCCCTTGCCTCTTGCACCCAGCAGTTTTCACCTGCCATCTGGGGGCCCCTGCTTTTCTTTGTGGTGTGTGGTGGCAGTCCTCGCAGGCAGCCAGGAGATTGTGATGTTGCTCCTAGCCCCAGGATGTGCAGTACTGCGAGGCCTATTGGCTTGACTTAGTTTGCAGAGGCACAGATGGAGCAGCTGGGGGTGAGACTCATTGAGGGGCACTTATATGTGGAGGGCTGCTCTCATTGAATAGGTAGCTAGTTAGGTGAGTTCAGGGTAGGGACAGATGGCATTTAGCTAGATGGCTAGGACAATGGGAAGTGAATTGGTATTAGTTAGGTGTTAGATGGGGTAGATAGGGATTCAATGGTAGAAGGAAAGGGTCATGACTCAGTGGCAAAGCATCTGCTTGGCAATTGCACTGAGAAGGTCCTAGGTTCAATCCCTGGCATCTTCAGTTAAAAGGATCAGGGAGTAGGTGATATGAAAGACCTCTGCCTGAGACCCTGGAGAGCCACTGCAAGTCTGAGTAGACAATACTGACTTTAATGGACTGATGGTCTGCTTCATGTGTTCATCCCAAGTAATTGAGAATTGGACATGACTATTCCAAAATAAAGGTAAATGTTTTTAGCAAGTGTAGGAGGGAAGCATTGGCCCCCATGGATGGACCCCAGGGTTCTTTAAACTTTGTAGGCTTCCAGCTAGAGTCTGGGGAAAAGGAAGTCCAGGAGACCTCCACTTTCTCTCAATTTTTCTATGGGCCTTGCTGTCCTGACCCTGGGAAAGAAGTCCAGGAGACCTCCACTTTCTCTCCATTTTTCACTTTTCTATGGGCCTTGCTGTCCTGACCCTGATGGACTAAGGGTTGGATAGCGAACTCATGGGTCATTATTTTGGGTTATGTTGTTAAGTTGCTGTATGGTCTGTTGGGTAATGGGCATAGCAATGGTATTTGGGGGGAAGAACCATGCTCACTGACTGTCCTTTTCAGTCCAGAGCAGCATGCCCCCAAAATGGTCTACGTGTCTGCCAACAGCAGCCTCCTCTTCAGCGACTCCTGCACAGGCCTCAAGGAAGAAGGTGCCTGCTCCTGCTCCCATAGCTGCCTCTCATCTTGCCCCCACGCCTGCCCCCTCTGGGCAGTGAGGAGCACAGACACCAGCCACCCCCATTGGGGTTGCCCTTCTGAATCTATTTACTTCCAGTGAAGTCAGGTAGGCTGCAGGTTTGTCAATGTTTTTAACACTCAAAATCATATTAAGGCATTGTAAACTGGAACTGTCCAATAGTCATTCTATATCTTGAATTCTCTGTTTAACAGAGGTGGTCCTACAAGTGGAGCCATGGGTCTACTGACAAGGGGAAGGTGCAGCAGATAGATATGGCTTCACGGTCACAGGAGGAGTCCAACAGTGACCATTTGTCCGGTGAGTCCTCCTTGGTGGACAGGTGACCTGAGACTGATTATTGGACTATGACTGCCCATGCTTTGGGCCTGCCAGACTGGGTAATACAGTGCAGGTGGGAAAGGTCGCACGCTGAGGGGGGCCCTGGGGATGTGTGGAGTGGTCAAGAGGGTTCAGACCCCTCCACAGTGGAGTCTACTTTCAGGGATGCAGAGGATTCTCTGGGGCTATAGCTCTCAAAGAAGCTCAGGGACAAGATTTTGGGTGGTTTTTACATTGACATTTTTACTTTGCTCAAGCTTGAAGGCAAAGAAGGGCATACTCGAAGAACAAAGAAGGAAGACAGAAAGGGCAAGAAGAGGGATACAGCTGAGTGTACTTTCACTAACTGGATGATTGGGTATCAGGTCTATATGGAGGTGGTGTCTACTACATACCCACATAGGGTCTGGCACCTCATTAATCACCTCAGCAACATGCTAAAAGCCAAGGTTTTAGTTGGAGATGTGGCTGCGATAGAATACGATGAGGCCTTTCAGAAAAGGGCATCTCATAATGCTAACACCAGGTAGGATTTATTGCATGACGAAACATGGTTGGTGGAGGTGGGGCCACGAAGAAGAAGAAGAAGAAGAAGAAGAAGAAGAAGAAGAAGAAGAAGAAGAAGAAGAAGAAGAAGAAGAAGAAGAAGAAGAAGAAGAAGAGGAGGAGGAGGAGATTGGATTAATACCCCGCCCTTCACTACCCAAAGGTGTCTCAGAGTTGCTTACAAACTCCTTTCCCTTCCCCTCCCCACAACAGACACCCTGTGAGGTAGGTGGGGCTGAGGGAGCTCTTGGACATATTAACAGGAAGCCAGACTCCTCTAGGTCAGGAAAATGGCAGTTCCAATGGGAGTCTGCATGCAGGTACTGCTGGGAGTTCAAGCAAGGCCATTGTTGGAGGGCTCACAGTAAGTTTGATCATAATTGCAAGCTGTGTTCAGGCTACCACCCTAAGATGTCTTTCATGGCAGCTGACCCTCCTCCAGTAGCATTGCAAGTAAGGCTGGGAGGCAGTGTTGCCTCCTCTTTGGGGAGTGCCCCCCAACAAGTGAAAATGTAGTATTTGAATGGGGTCTGGCCACCACCCCAATTAACTTGTATATCCTCCCCCCACTCCTGGAAACTTATTCCTGAAATACGCATCTTTTGATCAGGCGATAGGGTTGGTCTGGGCCAGCAGTTTTGGAGTCCTCATGGCAAAATGTGACATTCAGTCAGCCATTCACCTCCTGCCAGTTAACCCCAGGGGCTTCTGCCTTCCTGATTTCAAGTTTCAGGGGCTTTGGTGTTTTGACAAGGCCATGCCAATAGGATGCTCCATGGCCAGTGCAGCCTTCAAGACCTTCAGCACCTTTCCTGAGTGGGCTGTCAAGGTTAGGGCCTCTACCATGCACACCACTCACTTTTTGGATGATTTCCTATTCATCGGACCAGCAGGGGGAGTCTGCCTGTGGGGAGCACCTATCCACATTTCAGGCTTTGGCTGAGGAGTTGGGGGTACTATTGGCACAAGACAAGACTGAGGGACCCATGACATGTTTGACATATCTAGGCAAGAAAGAAGCATGATAAAGGCCAATACTAAAAACCTAGTATTAACTTACTATATTCAAAAATACATGTATTTATTAGAAAGACAGTTAAAAACATATTAGGGCCCAATGAAAGCCTTGTTACAAAGTGCAAGTGACCTGAACACAAGGGCCAGTACCAGTGACCTGACGCATTTCCGTCCCTTAGGGGCCTTCTTCAGAGGTCAAACAATTTGAGGTACAGATAGACACATGTTACAATGTTACATATTACAATGAAATAACCAATAAGTTAATACTGTACCAAAAAAGTAAAGATGTATAAAAAAGAAATATGAATATGAATAATCAATTTTTTTAACTTGCAATGTGGTAAAAATAGCTATATTACTTACTTAAGCAGCAAGATTAATAGACACAAGTCAAGGATGTTTATGTGGCCTCTTAAGATGAGAGTCATGTGTATGGTGCCAAATGCACAGCTGTTGAATTAGAACATTTACAAAAGTAAAATATATTTTAAAAGCTAATGCAGTTTATAAAAGCCAATATAATAATGGAACCTGAAAAATCAATAATGTAAAAATTACCTTCCAGTTCTGGTCCAGAAAATACCTATGTGGGGACACTCCAGTCAGAGCTGGAGTGTCCTCAACAAGTAGCAGTGCTATTGAGTAGGTGTGGTTAAGTTTTATAGTTTGGTGCTGGATGATGCAATCCTTATAAAATGCTTAGTCATGGCTGATGCAATCCCAAAGGAATGCTTAGTCATAGTTACACACAGGCTCACTAGTAATGAGCATTTCTTAGGAAACATTTTTCAGTACAATAGCACACTTTCATTTGTTTCAGTGGGAGCTCAAATACATAATGCGCCAGGCCATGGAGCCTACTGCTAGCAGCTCCAGCACCAAGGTGAAGGGCCAAGATGAGCACCCAGGATGAAAGTTCTGCTAAGCCCACAAATTCTAGACTACTTTAACGTTTTTCCCAGTTGAACACACACATATACATTTTTTCCAGAAAAAGTGGGGGAAAATTGCCCACAACTTTATTGCTTACAGCTGTAGTAAGCCTTGGCACAGCATGGGGTAAGGATCCTACTCATCGACTGATCTGTCCGTCAGTTGATGCTCTGTTGGTCACCTTGGGATGTCAGGTTTTGGATCCCACTAGGGCGGAAGCCCAGAGGTGGTCTCCCATGCCACCTGAGCGTGAAGGTAATACCCCGGACATGCCCCTGAGCTGGGCATATCAGTCACCCCTCATGCCAAGACCCCTTAAAGGGATCCTTGCACTCAGGAAATGGGCATGCAGGCCGTTTTTCCTGATAATGGATCCAGCCCCATGCTGACACCGCCAAGTTGCAACAAGAAAATAAATATACAAAACCACATGCAACCCCTGTAAAATACCTAACTAAAGGGCTGGGAGGGTGGGCCAAGCTGTCCAATGGCTAAAGATGGCGAGCCGAGATTGTGTGGTGCCCTAAATAGCCATCAGGCACCCCCACCCCCCAAGTCCCCTCCAAGACAGTTCATAGGGTCAGCGCTGCATCAGGCGGGCTCCAGCTTCCCGCGCTTGACTCAGACCTACCCCCTCTGCCTGGCTGCTCCCTGCTCTCACCCTTCCCCTGCAGCTCTACAAACAGGACCCATGTGGGTCCGGGTCCTGGCTTTCGTGTTCAGGGATCTGTCTATCTTAGCATAACAAACCTTTACTCAGATCATCAAAGACTGCCAGAATATGACCAGCTATATATTATAGATACCACTAAAGCAAATCAAATAAACCAAAAATACAAACTTTAATGTAGAATTAATGCACAACTTAAGAAATTTAATACAACAAATAAACCCATATGCAAAAAAACATATATGCATATGAAAGAAATATTGCATACAGAAGAAGAAACAGCAAAAGAACAAGGAAGATTGCCAGTAGAATATTCAATCCATTTTCACCATGAACCAAATGAAGATACAAAGCCTTGCAATCACCCACAAGTGGCAGAAATTGCCACACTATTTGAAAACAGTGATGGAGCACCACCAACAAGGAGAAGTATCACCATATATCCAAGACAAGGTAAACCAATGTATTTGGATCCATACAGCCAACACTACAATCCATTGTGATACGTGTTAGCCTTTCCATATGGCGAAGCAAGGTGGCACTATAAATTAACACACAATTCAAACTACAACACATTATGCAACATTTTGTTGTGGCTCGCAACTTGTTAAGATCTATTTTCTTGCTTGCAAAATATTACTCTTCACAGGCGAGAATTTATCCCTCAGCAAGAATGCGCCTCAAAATAACTCATTACAGAATAAAATATTTCTTGTCCTAAGAGATAACTTCTTATCAAGAATGTTTGTACTATCCCCCACACCCACACATACCTTAGTAAGGCAACAGGATTTTTCATTTATCATAGGTGCTAACATCTTTGTATATCTCACCCCTTACAGATATTAATTAGTTGAGTTACATCTCTACACTTTAAAACCAATTAAGTGAACATATCAACAAAAGGCAAGCCATCTTGGATCAGGCTAGTGGCCCATCCAGTCCGACACTGTGTCACACAGTGGTAAAAACCCAGGTGCCATCAGGAGGTCCACCAGTGGGGCCAGAACTCCAGAAGCCCTCCCACTGTTTCTCCCCCAAGCACCATGAATACAGAGCATCATTGTTGCCCCAGACATAGTGTTCCATTTATACGTTGTGGCTAATAGCCGCTGATGGACTCTGCTCCATATGTTTATCCAATCCTATCTTGAAGCTATCTATGCTTGTAGCCGCCACCACTTCCCACAACAGTGAGTTCCACATGTTAATTACTTTTTGGGTGAAGAAGTACTTCCTTCCTTTTATCTGTTCTAAGCCTACAGCTCATTAATTTCATTGAGTGCCTGTGAGTTCTTGTATTCTGTGAGAGAAAAGTACTTCTTTCTTTGCCTTCTCTATCCCATGCAGAATTTGTAGACCTCTGTCATGTCACCCCTCAATCATTGTTTCTTCA
>NW_015159717.1:282244-287506 GCF_001447785.1 Gekko japonicus
GGAAGCAACTTACTCTCCCCCTTCTCCTGGCTGAATGAGGGCCGGAAGCTGGGCGGCCAGAAGCAGGGGGTGGGGCTTCGTCATGTGCCCCGCCCCCCATACCTCACCCAGGGGAACTGTGATCCCCTGCAATCCCCCCCGAAATGACCTCTGCGTCAAGCTAAAAAGCCCTAACCTCTATAACCTTTCTTCATAGGGAAGGTGTTCCATCCCCTTAATCATTTTAGTTGTCCTATTCTGCACCTTTTCCAATGCTATAATAACCTTTTTTTGTGGTATGGTGACCAGAACTGTACACAATATTTCAAATGAGGCCACACCATAGTTATCTTTGACTCAGTACAGCTTATGCTGGAATAAATTATATTCGTCTTTCAAGTGCCATTGAACTCTTGCTTTATTTTGCTGCTACAAATTAATATGCTGTGCACACAATTATCTCTTATTCCATCTGCACAAAATTGGCTAAAAGATAAACATTTCATAATAAAACAGTATAGAAAAGCAGAAGCAGACAGAAAAAGAGGTAAGAACTAAGATATGAGAAAAGCATGTTGTTGACTGCCACTTGGAAATGTTTGGCCTTTTTTCCTCCCCCTTCCCACAGAAGTTCTTTTTCACTATCATGCGTACATAGAACTTTAAATAAAGGGAGTTGGGGTTCCTACCTGTCAATTCATGTTGAGGGCACCATTCATTTCTGTCTTGTTATGCTTATGTTTTGCAGCTCCATTATAACTTATCACTCCACATCAAACACACAGAAGAATATGGATCTCTGCTGGCCAAACCTCTTTCTTGCCCCAACTTCACCCCTATCTGCTGCAAGTCTGAATCTGGACACCTGGCTGTTCTAAGCGAGTTTGTGACATCACTATGACTCAACAGATTGTACTGTGATGTCACTGCAGCAGTACTGAATCACAATTTCTTGCTGATGTGGCTAAGTTACCAAGTCAGGCCTGGAGATACAAAATCTCCTGGAAAGTTTTTACAAAATTTTCCCCAAATATATTCCCCATATGTAGCCTCTTTCATTTATAGATTAGTATGGTATTAAAACCACCACAACATTTAATGATTTTCCATTTGAGAATTCCACAGTTAACCCTTTCTCAAAGGTGACTATCATATTAGCAACCAATGTATACAGGATGGGAATATTTTATTTTTATTTTATTTACTTTTATTCATAATCCACCATTCTCTCTGAGACTCATGGTGGATTACAGAATATAAACAATGCATTTGACAACAAATGAACAATACAATAGAACTAAGATCAGAGAATTAGAGACCAAAGTGAACTAAATACTATCTAAAGCAAGGTATAATATAAACAATACAGAAAGAGGATTATCCAGTAATAGGAATAAGGTCCATTGTGGAAATAAATACAACAAGCTCTAGAAAGAGGCTCTGGGCAGGTGCTCTGGCCTTGGGCACTCAGCGTCAATTTGCTGTGGCAAGCTCAGCAGGGTATAATGGCACAGTTTACTGTTTTCTCCAGGGGAACTGATCTCTGTCATCTGAAGAACATTACAGTTGTAATTCTAAGTGATCTCCAGCCCTCCCCTGAAAATTGGCAATAATGGTTCCCCAGGAGGAAATAGCTGGCTTGGGGGGTAGAGTCTATGGCATTGTATCTGTCTTGGAGGTAGCAACCCTATCTCCTTCCCAGCCAACCATCAACATACTGTTATCTACCCCTCTGACCTCAGCTTTCCATCTCCCCTCCACACCTGGAGCCTCTACCTAGGAAAAGTACAGTCTTTCTCCTCCTTAGTGGGAACCCAAGCAGGAGGGGAAACAACCTCAGCAGGGTACAATGCAGAGTCCACCCTGCAAAGCAGCCATTTGCTCAAGGGGAACTGATCTCTGCTGTCTGGAGAGCAGTTTTAATTCTGAGTGATCTCCATCCTTCATCTGGAGAATGGCAGCAATGGTTCCCCAGGAGGAAATGGCTGGAGGGTGGAGTCTATGGCATTGTACCTGTCTGAGGTCCCAATCTGGAGGTGGCAACCCTATTCCCTTCCCACCCAACCATCAACATACTGTTATCTGCCCCTCTGACTTCAGGTTTCCATCTCTTCCCCCCCTCCCTGTAGCCTCTACTTAGGAAAAGTACAGTCTTTCTCCACAGTGGGGACCAAAGCACCTTACATCATTCTCTTCTCCCAATTTTGATTTGCACAACAACCCTTTGAGATAGGTTATGCTGAAAGTCTGTAAGTGGTCTGAAATCACCCAATCAGCTTCCACAGGAAGAACCTAGGTCTGGAAGACCCTGTTCTGAAGAGCAAACTGCTACATCACACTGGCTTTCTTAGGGGGGGCACCTCAGCAGGATATAATGACATAGAGCCCACCCATTTTCTCCAGGGGAACTGATCTCTGCCATCTGGAGAGCAGTTGTAATTCTGAGTGATCTCCAGCCCTCACCTGGAGATTGGCAGCAATGGTCCCACATGAGGAAATGGCATTGTATCTGTCTGAGGTTCCCACCCCTCCTCAAACCCCACTCTCTTCAGGCTCCACCCCTCAAATCTCCAGGAATTTCTCAATTTGGAGCTGGCAACCCTATCACCTTCCCAGCCAACCATCAACCTACTGTTATCTGCTCCTCATCTCTACCATCTGTAGAGCAGTTTTAATTCTGAGTGATCTCCAGCCCTCACCTTGTAATGTTGTAACATGTCATTTATAATATAACTAGGGATAAGGCCCGTTATGATAATAAATACGAAGGTCTCTAGCCAGGCTGCCTGGCTGTGGCTCCCTTCGTCTCTTCCCCGACCCCCCCATTTGAGACCGCAGTGGGCCAGGACACCAGGCCTCATCACTCCCCCCCCATTCAAGGCCCTGGCAGGCTAGGTGGGTAGGGTTCGTCCATTCCCCCCTGTTCAAGACAGTGGGGGCCAGGGCAATGGGTGGCACTCCATTGAAGGAGAGGCCCCATGGCACCCAGCCTTCCCACCGGCCACAGAAGGGAAGGGGGGTGAAGATAGGCAGGCAGCAGGTAGCGTGGCACTGAAGCAGAGGTGCCACACCTCCCTCCCCTCCTGTAAGAGTCATCAAGCTGCTGGCCGGGCTGAGCGAAGGTGGCGACAGAGAGAGGCCCATAGCAAGGCAGGCCACAGCACTTTTGGCTCATCTCCCTCTTCAACCTCCCTCCGGCTGGGGCCCGGCTCTCCACAGCCCTTACATGATCGGGCAGCCATGGGAGGGAGGTGCAAGGAGGCCGCGGCTGGAGCCTGGGGAGGAAGGTGGTGGCAGTGTAGGCCAGGTGGGCTCGGGCTGGGGCCAGAGAGAGCCAACAGGCTACCGCAAGGCCAGCTGGGCCCGTCCTCCTGGCTCCCAGCCGCGGGGAGGGCAAGCAAGTTGGCTCTGACAGGGAAGGGGTTTAAACTGCCTCTCCTTCTACTGGCTTGTTCGGCTTCCCCACGGCCATGGGGAGGGTGATCAAGGTGGCTGACAGGAGAGGGGGTTTAAACTGCCTCTCCTTCCTCTGGCTTGCTCGGCTTCCCCGCGGCCTCAGGGAGGGCAAACAAAGTGGCTCTGACAGGGAAGGGGAGGCTGTGGGAGTCCTTTCCCTGCCCCTCTGCCTTGGCAGGCGAGCAGGGAAAGAAGGACCCTACCTGCCTGGCTCTGCGGGCGAGCGGGTAATGGTGGGTGGGGGCAGCCACTCAATGGCCGATGTTATCTAGGGCTGGCAGCCATAGTGTCTGCCCCCTTCGCCGGCTTCCTCAACATGGAGACCAACACACTGGCCTCCGGCTCTGTGGGCAGGCAATGCAGCCAGGGGATTGACAGAGGCTGTGAGTGGCAGTTCATGCAATCAACTGATTTTGCCGTGCATCAAATCTTGCCACCCCAAGTGACAATTATATATAAGGGGAGATATGATGTTTACCTTGAAAAGATTTACTAAATGTCCTAGTCCTAGTCACGGTGTCTGCTTGTTCAGTGTATTTCCTATTTGAATAACTGTGATCCCTTCTTGGTTTACCCTGTCTTACCTGGAGATTGGCAGCAATGGTTCCCCAGGAGGAAAAGTACAGTCTTTCTCCACAGTGGAGACCAAAGCAGCTTTCATCATTCGCCTCTTCCCCTTTAGATCTGCACAACAACCCTTTGAAGTAGGTTAGGGTGAAAGTCTGTGACTGGTTTTAAATTACCCACTCAACTTCCACAGCAAGAACCTGGGTATAGTAGACCCTGCTTGGAAGTGCTAACTGCTATGCCTAGGGTATAGGGTAGCCAACCTTCAGGTGGAGCCTAAAGATCACTGGGTATCACAACTGAAATCCAGACAACAGATCTCTCCCTCCCTGGAGAAAATGCTTTGGAGGGTGGGCTCTATGGCATTCTGTTCAGCTGAGGCCTCTCCTCTCCCCAAACTCTGGCTTCCTTAGACTCCACCACAGAATATTTAGGAATTTCCCAACCTGGAGCTGGCTACCCTAGTCAGGACTGGCCCCAATGAGTTCCCCACAAAGGCCTGGAAAGGGCTTCATTCCTTTCCTTTATACTAACAGAACCAAGCTTGGTTGTCTAGCAACAGCCACTGATGGAAAAGTTAGTCCCACAAGAGCAAAAAAAGAAGTGTCTTCATCCTGAGAGACAGCTGTTTTGTGAGGGAAGATTGTCCAGGCTGGCAGTGGGCAGGGGAGAGGAGCGGACCCAGTCCCCAGCCAATGGCACACAAGTACTCTTGACTGGCAGACAATGGGACAATGGCTGTTGGAGTGCACTGCACAGCCAATGGGAGAGCTGGAAATGGCCAATACATAAGGGAATTATATATATATAGAATAAGGCATTGCAGTAAAAGTAGGTGATACCTACAATATTGTCACAGATTTATGTGGGAATATAAGGGAGCAGTTGCTGCACTCATCTGGAAAAAGGTCATGGAGGATGTTTCTGCAAACAACAACAACATCACAGAGCTTGTCTAACCTATCAGCTAAACATGCCAAAGGGGGTTAAGAGACTTTAAATAGAATAGTCTTGGAGAAGGGCAAGAAACAAAAGAGTAACATAATAATATGGCCTTTTGTAGATAAGAAACCATTTAATCTATATCAATGGATAGTATGTGTTGAGGCCCAGGTGCATAACTGTCTGAGAATGGCAAGAATATCCAACTTCACAATAGCAAGGATATGGTTCAAAGATGGGCTGTATTGGTTGAAGTCCAACAGATATTCATAGGCATGAAAACTTGCAGTCACTGTTTTTAAATAGATTTTGTTATGA
>NW_015159717.1:287556-295219 GCF_001447785.1 Gekko japonicus
CAAGAACACATAACTTTGCATGGTGTTGAAGTTATAAAATAATTAGTCCGGAATGTGCACCTTTATTAAGTGAAACAGGCAGCTGTTGTTAGGAGATAATTTTTAAAAACAAAATATAGGAAGCTGAATTTCTTGGGAGCTTGTTCTTAGAAAGGGCTGTTTGCGTGTGACGTGCTTTTCTTTGGGTAAGATATTTGTATGGACTCATGTAATTGCTCTCCTTTAGTTATCTGTGTGGCAATAGTGGATGGTATACTTTTCTGTTGAGTTAGTAAAGGTAAAGGTTTCCTTTGCTCGAAAGCCAGTCGAATCCGACTCTAGGGATGCTGTGGTCATCTCTGTTTCCAAGCCGAAGAGCCAGTGCTGTCCAAAGCCATTTCCATGGTCATGTGGCCGGCATTACTAGACACCGAGGCACATGGAATGCTGTTACCTTCCTACCAAAGCGGTACCTATTTATCTACTTGCAATTTCTTGCTTTCGAACTGCTAGGTTGGCAGGAGCTGGAACCAGAGACAGGAGCTCACTCTGTCAGTGGCACTCGGGTCTCGAACTGCTGAACTACAGACCTTCCGGTCTGCAGTTCAGCGTCTTAACCACTTGAGTTAGTTAATGTTAAAGATGCAAAATAGTCATGCTGGATAAAATGGAATAAAACATTCTTTAACAGTATCACTTGTGTGCAGTACCCCTAATGAACCTAAAACATTGTAGAGGAGCACCTCTTCATAGGAATTGAATGATCTGGTATAGGAAAGCTAACTAGATGCCGAGGGCTGCTTAAATGAATGCCTGTATCTGAATCAGGCCTGACCAGAGTCCTTGAGAACAATATGTAGACATTCATTTCATTTAATTTTTTTGCCCAAAATATAGAAAACAATTCAGACAGACAGCATAAAACATCTAATAAACAATGCACTAGTACTAGGATTAAAGAGTAAGAAATCAATGTAAACAAAACACTATCTAAGGCAGGATGCACCATAATGCAGAAGGTAAAAGGGACATAAAAACTCAAACATCAAAGATGGCTGGAACAACTGTGTATACTCAATAGCCCCTGAGCCTACTTCCCACTGAAACGAATGAAACAAATGAGACACCCACATGCTGAGTAACTGGTGTCTTATTGCCTTTAATGTGGTTGCTGGTCCCACCATTTTTAGCAGCACTCTGGTCTTATAATGTGTTTTAAAATTTTCTGGCCACTAGATGGTGCAGTTGATTAGAACACAAATTCACATTTCTGGAGCTCTTGGGACTGATTTCAAATTCTCAAGAATTACTGTGTTCGCTGTCCCTGGTTAGGAGTGACTTAACGTTGAAACTGCTAAGTTTTGTAGAATATAGCCATGCTCTTATTTCAGCTCTGACACTGAACATTTGTAGGACAAATACTGCAAGTCAGTAGCATCCATTTTTCGCACAAATTGGGACCATGATTGACAGACAGGTGTAACATACGAATCTCCCATTAATATCAAGGCACTGTTCAATTGTCATCTTCCCAACCACCAGCTTCCCCCATACAGTCTACAATCCTAATTCTCAGTCTTATGCCCTTAAAAATCTCTTGAGCAAGGTAAATAGGTACATTAATCAACAAAGGATGATCATAAGCAAATTGCTTTCCCTGGGTAGCTGACAGTATGCCACATTGCAAATAAGTTATCCCAATGAGTTATGCTAATGAGCTCCTGCACCTCTTTTTCTACGAAATGACCCCTGCAAATAATCAATGTAATATCACCAAGCCCCACCAGATGACATCACTGGACCCTTCCCATGACATAATGGGGCATCGCCCAATGAGGGTTTAGGATGATGGGGACCTGGCAACCCTAGTCCTCCCCATCAGTGTACTCATGCTCCCTCACCACAAAACCCCACAGGGCTTTTTGTCTGGGGGAACCTGCTAGAATGGAGTTCCTGGACCTCTTCAACAAAATTCTTTTTAAAATGTTTAAAAGTTCATGAGTTTTCAGTATACAGGTTGAAAACTTCATTTCTCTCTTGAGAGTTCTGGCCCTGAAAGATATCCACAAGCTGGCATTGCCAGGCTATAGCTGGCACCCCCTGGGGGAAACTGTGGTGTGGTCTGGTTCACTGGTGTTACACCAGAACACTGATATCACTTTCCCCAAAAACTGAAAGCGAAGGCATTAGACACACTGGAATGTACAAAAACTCTAAAGAATCCACAATGTCACTTTCATTTTTTTTACTGGAAGTGACATCAGCATGCTAGTGCCTGCTCCACCCCCACCCCTTTTGCTTTTGCCAGTACCTCAGGCACCAGTGGGCAAAGGAGCAGGATGCCAGGAGATCTCCGACTATACTGGGAGAGCTTGCATCCCTATTCCAAGCCAAATCCCCCCCCCCAAAAAAAATAATTTTGGGGTTAATTTCAGTTCATCCACGGTGGCGCACACCTAAACCAGCATGGCATAATGATTAAAGTGACAGACTAGGATATGGGAGACCAAGGTTCAGATCCCCACTTTGCCATGGAAGCTTGCCAGGTGACCTTGGGCTAGTGACATACTTTCTACCTAACCTACTGCTGAAGTTTGCTGTGAGGATAAAATGGAAGAGAGGAGAATCATGTAAACTGAACTGGGACTCCATTATGGAGAATGGTGCCATAGACATAAAGTAAATAAATCAACAAACAAGCAGGATGTAAATGTTTCAAATAAATAATAATAAACATTGATGGTTTGGATCTTAGTGTGTAGAAGATTCTAAGACCCAGTCTCTACCTGCCCACCCCACTCCTGGGCAAGGGACGGTTAAGATTTTTCAGAATTTATTCAAAACAGTGGGGGAGGGCTTGCTGGATTGAAAAAGGAGCATGTGTACATGTGTGTACTTTTGAAAGTTTTGATTTTGCATATTTTGGTGTGCAGCTTTGTATACATGCATTTGACTAGGCCTGGGTGGAAACCCACACAAGTGAACAAATATTTGACTGGGAAGGGCAATTGTTGAAGGTTACCACCTGTTCACTGGCTTGGTAGCACTCTCTCAAATAGTGGCTAATACTTGATCAGCATCCAACAAGCAAGTAAACATTTTGTTCACCTGCCTTTTCCCTCCTACAACTGGGAAATTTTTGTTAGCAGAGGAAATATTTTTTAAAAACCCCAATGCAAATGAAACTTTACTAAAGTCCTGGGAGTCTTCTTCCAGGCAAATAGCTCAAGATCAGTGAATATAAATACTTTTGTTTCAGAGGCCAAAAGGAGTTCTGGGGCAATCGAAAACTTTTACAGGAATAAATGGGGTTAAATGTCCAGTGTCTGCCCTTAGACTATTTAAGGCCAAATCTTTGCCTCAGCTCACATATGGAGCCCCCATCAACATTACAGCAAACCTCAAGAAAGCAGATACAGTTCAATTGAAAGTCTTGTTTTATATATAAGGTTTTTTTATAGTTTTCACATCATCACTAGTAGATGCATCAGTTACATTAACTTGGTTACAATACTGTGAGTCTATTACAATGTTTGTTTTCTAACCAAATATAGATTCTATGCCATCTTTCTCTAAACAAATCATCATCTTTTCCTTGTAATATTAATGACAGTTTATCCATCTCTGCTATATCCAACAACCTATGAATTAATTCTTCCTTTGAAGGTGTTCTTTCTAGTTTCCAGTATTTAGCAAACATAATAAAAGCCGATGTTAGCATATACGTTATTACATATTGATCTGTTTTTTTACACTTGTTTGGTAACATGTTTAACAAGAAAATTTCTGGTACATATGGTAAATTTATATCCAAAATTTCATATATTATTTTATGTACTTTACGCTAATAATTTAGTGTTATACTGCACCTCCACCACATGTGGTAGAAAGTACCTACGCTATGTTTACATTTCCAGCAATTTTTTGACAAATTTGTGTAACATTTGGCTTTTTTATCTGGTGACCAGTGCCACCTAAAAAACATTTTGTATATGTTTTCTTTGTAAGATATTGCTTGGGTAAATTTTATAGCTTTCCATATTTTGGACCAGTCTTTTAAGTCGATATTATGACCAAGATCTTGCATCCAGGAAATCATTTTCACTATTTCATCTTGCAGATATTCATAGAGGAGAAAATTGTACAATTTCTGAATCGTCTTGTCACTTGAGGACAGCTAGATTTTATCTAGATCTGTTTTTGCATCTTGAAAACCATTTTTTTTTGTCTTTGTTATACCTGGTATTTAATTGAATATTTTCCCACCAACTCAATTTTATGTTTTGTGAACATAGTTCTTCCTGAGTTTTCAAAATCTTATTCCTATCTAATAATGTTTCATATTTTTCTATTTTGTCTTTTGTGAGTAATGTAGGTTTTATAAAAGCTTTCATCAGTGATACCCACTTAGGTGTTTTGTCATAGTGATGTTCCTTTATTTCCTTCAAACCTTTTATTAAGGCTCCGCATATGGTGTGTTGCTGAAAGTAATTATGTATTTTTTCTTTTCCATACCAAATATACGCATACCATCCCATAACTAAATTGTGTCCTTCCAAGTTTAAAAGTCTTCTGTTTTCTAGAGTCAACCAATCTTTGATCCAACTCATAGCTGCTGCTTTATAATATAAGTTCCAATTTGGAATTCCCAGTCTCCCTCTTTCTTTTTTATCTTGGAGTATTTTCCATTGGATTCATGCTGTCTTGTTTTGCCATACATATTGCTTACATATTTTATCCAAGTCTTTAAAGAAATTTTTATTTTTCAGAATTGGTAGATTTTGTGCTAAAAAGAGAAATCTGGGAAGAATATTCATTTTTAGCGTGGCAATTTTCCCCATAAATGACAAATTCAGATCTTTCCATATCTGAAGATCTCTTTTAATATAATTCAACAACTTTACATAGTTATCTTCTGTTAGCATATTGTTTCTATTAGATACTATAATACCTAAATATTTCACTTTTTTTTTTTTTACTATTTCCATCATGGAATTTCTTTGTATTTGATCCCTTTCATTCTGTGTACAGTTTTTAGTTATAATGTTTGTTTTTATAATTGGTTTTTAGCCCTGCAACTTGTCCATATGCTTGAATTACTTCTGTCAGGCAAGGTATTGAGGTGGTTGGTTCTTCTAGTATAAATACCAGATCATCTGTGAATGCTTGCAATTTATAGTCATCTTTTATCTTTAATCTTTTAATCTGTTCATTATCGTGAACTAAATCATTCAGTGTTTCTAATACAAATATAAATAGTGTGATAACGGGCAGCCTTGTCTTGTACCTTTATGTATTTTAATATTTTGAGTCATATCTCGGTTGACTATTACTTTAGCCCACTGTTCAGTATATATTGCTTTGCTATTTGAATAGAATTGTGGGCCGCAATCCCACATAGCTAATTTTTGTAGTAAAAAATCCCAGCTCACGTTGTCAAAGCTTTTTCCGCGTCAAGAAACATTAACGCCATTTGCTTTTCCGGATGTAGTTCAGAATATTCTAATACATTGATACTTCAGATGTTGTTTTTAATTTGCCTTTTCGGGAGGAAACCTGCCTGATCTTGATGTATAATCTGTGCCAGTATTCTTTTCATTCTAGTGGCTACAATTGTTGTAAATATTTTGTAATCCATATTCAACAAAGATATGGGTCTATAATTTTTTCTTTCTTTTTCATCTGAGTTTGGTTTATGAATTAACGTGATCAGTGCTTGATTTCACATGTCTGGATGCTTTTGTGTTTTTGTTATGTTTTGTAGTACTTCTTTTAGAGGAATTGATATTTGATCTTCCAAAATTTGATATATTTCGGCCGGTAACCTGTCTGGGCCTGGAGTTTTGTTTCTTTTTTGTTTCTTTATTGCTTCTGTTATCTCACATATTGTAATTTTATCATTTAAAATCAATTTTTTGCTTTTCATCAAAAAAAATTGTATTCCATTTATGAACAAACTCTTTTATAGCCTGTGTGTTTTGTACATCTTGCTCATAGAACTTTTTGTAAAAGTTTTCTATTATATTTTTTATATCTTGAAAATTAAATTCTTCTTTTTCATTTCTTAATACTCTAATTGTGGGAAGGACTAGAGATCTCTTCAAGAAAATTTGAGAAATCAAGGAAGCGCTCCATGCAAAGCTGGCCATGATAAAGGACAAAAACGGTAGGGACCTAACAGAAGCAGAAGAGATTAGGAAAAGATGGCAAGAATACACAGAAGAACTATACAAGAAAGACCTCGATGTCCTTGACAACCACGACGGTATAATCACTGACCTTGAGCCAGACATCCTGGAATGTGAAGTTAAATGGGCCTTAGAAAGCATTACTAACAACAAAGCTAGTGGAGGTGATGGTATCCCAGCTGAGCTATTCAAAGTCTTAAAAGATGATGCTGTTAAAGTGCTGCACGCAATTTGCCAGCAAATTTGGAAAACGCAACAGTGGCCACAGGATTGGAAAAGATCAGTATACATTCCAATCCCAAAGAAGGGCAATGCCAAGGAATGTTCAAACTATCGCACAATTGCACTCATATCACACGCTAGCAAGGTCATGCTCAAGATCCTACAAGCTAGGCTTCAACAGTACGTGGATAGAGAACTACCAGAAGTACAAGCTGGGTTTCGAAGAGGTAGAGGAACGAGAGATCATATTGCCAACATTCGCTGGATTATGGAGAAAGCAAGAGAGTACCAGAAAAATATCTACTTCTGCTTCATTGACTATGCTAAAGCCTTTGACTGTGTGGATCACAACAAACTATGGCAGGTCCTTAAAGAGATGGGAGTACCAGACCACCTCACATGTCTCTTGAGAAACCTGTATAAGGGCCAAGAAGCGACAGTTAGAACCGGATACGGAACAACTGATTGGTTCAGCATAGGAAAAGGAGTACGACAAGGATGTATACTGTCACCTTGCTTATTTAATATATATGCAGAGTACATCATGCGAAATGCTGGCCTGGATGAATCACAAGCGGGAATTAAGATTGCTGGGGAAAAGATCAACAACCTCAGATATGCAGATGATACCACTCTAATGGCTGAAAGTGAAGAGGATCTAAAGAACCTCTTGCTCAGAGTAAAAGAGGAGAGCGCAAAAGTGGGCTTGAAGCTCAACATCAAAAAAACTAAGATCATGGCATCCGGCCCCATCACTCCTTGGCAAATAGAAGGGGAAGCTGTGGAAGTAGTGACAGACTTCACGTTCCTGGGATCCCAGATCACCGCAGACTGTGACTGCAGCCATGAAATTAAAAGACGCCTGCTCCTTGGGAGGAAAGCGATGGCGAACCTAAACAGCATGATAAAAAGTAGAGACATCACCCTGCCAACAAAAGTCCGCATGGTCAAAGCAATGGTATTCCCAGTAGTCATGTATGGCTGCGAGAGCTGGACTATAAGGAAGGCCGAGCGCCGAAGAATAGATTCTTTTGAACTATGGTGCTGGAGGAGACTCTTGAGAGTCCCTTGGACTGCAAGAAGAACAAATCAGTCAATCCTCAAAGAAATCAACCCTGACTGTTCCCTGGAAGGCCAGATAATGAAACTGAAGCTCAAATACTTTGGCCACCAAATGAGAAGGGAGCACTCACTGGAGAAGACCCTGATGCTGGGAAAGATTGAAGGTCAAAGAAGACGGGGACGGCAAAGGATGAGATGGTTAGACAGTGTCA
>NW_015159717.1:296117-296335 GCF_001447785.1 Gekko japonicus
TAACACCATTTGAATTATTTCTGAAGCAACAAAGACAAGAGACGAAATCACTATTAGCAAAAATTTACCAATTATTAAGTACAAAAATATGGTCACAATCCACCTCAATTCAAAAAGTTTGGCAAAAAGATTGCGGAATACAGTTTACAGATTCCCAATGGAATCACATATGGTCCTCAGGTGTGTGCTCTAGTAGACATTTAAACTTAAGACTCCAA
>NW_015159717.1:296473-296612 GCF_001447785.1 Gekko japonicus
ATCTTGAACGAAATAAAACTTATTACAGGTCATGAGATACCGAACACTCCAGAATCACTCTTATTGCATTATTGGCCTGGCTTGAGGACAACTAAACAAATGATAGACATTATTTCAATCTTTTTTATGGCGGCCAAAA
>NW_015159717.1:296695-299298 GCF_001447785.1 Gekko japonicus
AAGCAAAAATCTGGGACCTAATTGTAACAGACAAAATTGCAATGCAACTGATTGCACAAGACAATCCAAAGAGCTCAAATAACTTTATGGAGAAATGGTTCCGTTTCTTTGACTACATAAAGAGTTGCCAACCTCACACCTTTAGCTTGCCACACAAATATAAAGACTTTGCATTCTTATGACACTGTTAGTTACTTAATTTGTTTGTTAAATTTTGAAATGTTTGTTGATTTGTATTGTTAATTGAAACTTATAATAAAAAGTTATTTGCAAAAAAACCCGAAGTTTGCATGGTCAAAGCAATGGTATTCACAGTAGTCATGTATGGCTGCGAGAGGTGGCCATAAACGAAAGGCAGACTCTAATATGGTGCTGGAGAAGACTCTTGAGAGTCCCTTGGACTGCAAGAAGAACAAATCAGTCAATCCTCAAAGAAATCAACCCTGACTGTTCCCTGGAAGGCCAGATAATGAAACTGAAGCTCAAATACTTTGGCCAGCAAATGAGAAGGGAGCACTCACTGGAGAAGACCCTGATGCTGGGAAAGATTGAAGGTCAAAGAAGACGGGGACGGCAAAGGATGAGATGGTTAGACAGTGTCATAGATGCAACAAACATGAAATTGAGCAAACTTCAGAGGACAGCGGAAGACAGGAAGGCCTGGTGTGATCTGGTCCATGGGGTGACATTATACCTACCCCTAAAAATTGAAATCTAATATTTAGATACCAAAGGAAGACACGAGTCATGTGTTAGAGAATGAACTTGATATTTGCTTTATGGACTTACTAGCAGTAAAGCCCGTTGTGAAAGCAATACAACGAGATCTAGAAAGAGGCTCTGGGGCAGTGCTCTGGCTTTGGGCAAACAGTGTCAATTTGCTGTGGTGACCTCAGCAGGGTATAATGACAGAGTCCACTGTTTTCTCCAGAGGAACTGATCTCTGCTACCTGAAGAGCAGTTGTAATTGTGAGTAATCTGTAGCCCTCACCTGGAGATTGGCAGCAATTGTTACCCAGGACAAAATGGCTGGTTTGGAGGGTGGAGTCTATGGCATTCTACCTGTCTGAGGTCCCACCCCTCTGCAAACCCCACCCTCTCCAGGCTCCACCCCTCAAATCCCCAGGAATTTGTCAGCATGTAGTTGGCAACCCCATCTCCTTCCCAGCTAGCCACCAACCTACCATTATCTGCCCCTTTGACTTCAGCTGACTTCTGCCCTCCCTTCTGCAGAGCAGTTGTAATACTGAGTGCTCTCCAGCCCTCACCTGGAGATTGGCAACAATGGTTCCCTATGTGAGACTGACTGGTTTGGAGGGTGGAGTCTATGGCAGTGTACCTGTCTGAGGTCCCACCCCTCCTCAAACCTCACCCTCTTCAGGCTCCATCCCTCAAATCTCCAGGAATTTCCCATCTGGAGTTGGCAACCCTATCAGGACTGGCCCCAATGTGTTTTCTCCCAAAGGCCAAAGTAGGTGACAGGACCAAGCTTAGTTGCCTACCAACAGGCACTGAGGGGAATGTAGGGTTGCCAGCTCTAAGGAGGGAAATACCTGGAGGTTTGGGGGGTGGATTCTGTAGAGGGCCGGGCGACGGAGGCATCGGCCTTCTGTCGCCCGCCTTGCCCCCCCAATCTCGGCCATACCATACTAGTAGCCAGTAGTAATGGGAGAATTGATTCCGAGAGCTGTTGAACCATGAAGCTCACTGATGGCTGTTAGTAGTTCCTTATCTTTTGATTTTAATATAACTCACTCATTCTGAGATAATTCACATGTGAATATAAATCAATTAAAACTCACTTTATGTTTTTTGTTATATGTGTTTAGCAGTCAAACCACTGAACCCCACTAAATTTCTAAAGATTTGTGAAAGAAACACTTAGTGCTACACAAAAGTAAAGAACGATTGTGTGGGTAGTTTGTACTCACGCAGTGGTGGTTTGCACATCATGCCAGCTTTTGCTAAAGTTCTGTTTCAGTTCATTCATCAAGTTGATACCAAGTTTTTGTTTTATTTCCACAAGATGCTTCTCTTTGGCTACTAACACTTGTCGTAAAGTTGAGATTTCATCTTCTAGCTGAAGAGAATTAAACAACAGCAGCATTATTTTCAAGCATTAGTTTAGTATCAGATGTAATAACAAGTTAGTTTGGGGGATCCTAGATTTGTATGTTGCATCAGGCTTCCTCCCTGTTCCCCTTATACACAAATTGAAAACTCACTGCTTTCATGGCAACCCAAGATTAAATTGTGACTTGAAATCTTGGTTTGCAGAAAAGAGAACCAACTCCATCCCACCTTTTTCTTACTTTCATCTTGTTCTCATCCTTGCATCCTCCTTTCTCAAACTTCCATTTCCCTTCTCTTTATCATCCTTGGTGTTTTGCCATATTGCTACAGTACAAATTGCCACTAACAGGAAACACTACAGCATGTAGAAAGCTGTCTCACAATACAGCAAAATACTGCAGCATATATTTCACTGCTATTTATTTTTGGAGAGCCTAGATTAATATAAATCTATGAATTATAAATATTTATGGTATAGACAGAGCATTTTACTTTGGATTGTGGTTTGCAAACTAGGTATCATTGAATGA
>NW_015159717.1:299474-347794 GCF_001447785.1 Gekko japonicus
GAAGCATCCTGACGCCAAGATTTTCACACCTGCCCAGATGCCCTTCTTTGAGTAAAAAGTAAAGGTAAAGGATCCCTTGCTCGAAAGCCAGTCGAATCTGACTCTAGGGTTGTGGTGCTCATCTCTGTTTCAAAGCCGAAGAGCCAGCGCTGTCCGAAGACGTTTCTGTGGTCATGTGGTGGCATGACTAAACACCAAGGCACACGGAACGCTGTTTCCTTCCCACCAAAGTGGTACCTATTTATCTACTTGCAATTTCTTGCTTTCATATTGGCCACTCCTGTTAGGTAACCACCCCTCCCTCCATGCAACCAATAGGATTGTTTTTGGGACGGACTAACAGGGAGGTCGGCCAGAAGGTTGGCACGGCCACCAACCACCTCCTGGATCGCTCGATAAAAGGAGAGAACCAGTCACATGGTCTCGCTCTCTCCTACTTGATCAACTAGCATCTCCCCCGCAATAACCCCTGTCTGCTTTTACCCCTCTTAAGTCCCACTTGCTATCCCCAACCCTTGCCTCCACTGCCCACACATTCTGGCTGGTTCTGGTCATTTGTGAATTCCCTTAGTTTTCCATTTCTTCCCCTCCATTCTTCATTGGAACAACCAAGGCTGCAAAGACAGATAAGTATTGCCCATCATCACCCCCACCTGCTAATGCAAATGTGCTTATTTTAATACTGTATTTCTAAGGAACTTGATTGAATGTGTGAGTGCATCAGTATTGTTTGTATGAGATTTATTTTCTTAAGTAAAATACATCTATTTTAACCACAACAGCCTCTTTTACTGGTAACCCTTGGTGGGAGCAGGACCTTGGTATAGTTGGCAATTGCCAATTGCTGTAAATAAAGCAATTCGGCTAACACATGAAAAGGATCATATGTTGAATTTAACTTTTTGTCCTGAGCTGATATGTGCCAATTCTGTGCTTGGATTATTATCTGATGTAGGCCCTTTGGTAATCAGACCCTGCTCCTGAAATAGTAGTACAACCATTGGGAGGTTCTACCTCTGGACATTAATGGATTAAATTGGTTTCCAAGATGCCCATTGAGAGGGGAGATTTTGAAAGTATTGATGGTGACTGCACAGCTGCATTAATGAGGGCCTGGAATAGCCATCTCTTCAAGGTGATTTAAGCCTTTCTGAGTGCCATCATGGCTCTCTCTAAAAGCCTTTGCCCCGTGGTTTACAAGGAAGTTGAAAAGGGCAGGGAGACAGCTAGAGTGGTGCTCACAAAAAACTCCTGTTAAATATGACACAGCATGCCATGGAACTCATTAGAAGGCCTGCTTATTTATCATGAGCATGTATATACCTATGAAATGACAGTGATGGTAGACTTTTTTCTCTGCCAGCTGAATCACACCCTTTTCAACTGTTCAGGATCATTTGAAATGTGACAGATTTCTACAAATGAGTCTGGAAGTGATAGCAATTCAGCCATGAGTTGTGCTGACTCTGCAATTTTCTTTGCTGATAATGTCTTTCATATCAAGTCTAATTTAGACACCAACTTGGCCAGTCAAGTAGTAGAATTTTCTGAACCTCCATCTAGTCATTTTTCTATGGATAGTTTTGGACTGGTCTCCCTGAAAGGTAGTGACAAGATTCTGGGGTTGTAAAGCCAACTTCTACATTTGATCTATGCCCTAATTGACTAGCAAAGTCACTTGGGGTGTGTGTGTGCGACAGTTCTGCTCTGTAGTATCATTGATTTCTCTTTGTCAATGTGCATTTCAGGGGTGCCTAAAGGAAGCAGAGATTGTGACCAATTATAAGACCAATTATTTGCTGTTTGGGTGGTGACATGAGAGTGGCGGTTGAGCAACTAGGGTTTTCTGGATGATTTAGAGGCTTTTGACTCTTTTTGCTTGTACTCTTTTTGTTTGTTTGTTTCACTCCTGGTTTACTTCTCTGGTGCATGATCTCCACATATAGGGAGATTAATTTCTATAGATCTTGTTAGATCTTTTGGCAGCTTTCAATACTGTTGACCATTATATTATTATATTATTATTATTATATTATATTATATTATATTATATTATATTATTACGGCACTTTAACACTGAAGTTAATTTTAAAGGACAGTTTTAAAGGGCAATTCCTTTTTGAAATATATTTTTTTGTCTGGGCATAACCAGAAAGTTGTGGAGGGCTGCTTGGATGGGATCTATCCTGTGGTGTCTCACACAGTTTGATCTTTTCACATGTATTGTTCAGTCCACACGTTACACCTTCAAGTGAGATCATCCATAGATTTGTTTGTTTGTTTGTTTGTTTGCATTTATATCCCGCCCATCCTGCGGGCAGGCTCAGGGCAGGTAACATCATTTGAGGATGACACTGTACTGATAACACCCAGATGCATATATCATTGAATATGCAGAAGCAGCAGACTCTCTGCTAAGGCAGTGCCCAGATGCTATGGTCAAGTGGCTGAGAGAGAACAAGCTAAAACAAGTCAGAGATGATGCTGGGCAGTAATGTCAAGGTCATGAAGGGGATTGCTTTACCCACATAGAAAGAAGACTGATAACAGCACATTCTCTTAGCTGCTAGGCTGTATCAGCTCCCTGTCCCCAGGAGGTCTAGGAAGCAACAGCTGTAAACAGCATCTGAGAAAAGCTGAGAAGTGTTTCTGCACTATTCCTTTCAGCTGACCTTTGATGTCATTAGAGTGAGTGGTGGATTTTATTGGGGAGGGGTTATGGGAGTTGTTGAAGCTTTAGATTTTGTGAAACGTTTAATCTCTTGGCTCATTGTCTATGGCAAGAAAGCTGGGATAAAAAATATTTTAATAAATGAACAAAATTATCACAGTAATTATTAGAACAGCTCTGTAATTAAGCCAGTTTTATTATACCCATATTGTAGATATGGGGCTGAGGCTGAAAAAGCAAGTGTCTTGCCTAAGTCCAGCTAATGAGTTTTTGACAGAGCTGACCTTTTGGATGCTACACTATTGACTTAGATGGAAGGCTAGTTGTTTCCCATAGGAATGCTATTTTAAAAAGAGGGGGCCATCTTTACATTTGCATACGTGTCAATGTCCAATTTTTTGTGTGTGTGCATATCATTTGAAGGGTGTTGTCTTACATTCAGGATCATTTTTCTTTTGAGTAAATACAGATAAGATCCTACTGATATTAAGAGAAATGCAGTGCAAACCTAAACATGTTTAATCAGTAGTAAGTCCCATTGAGCTTTATGAGGCTTACTGCCTAGTAAGTATGATGCTCAGAACTGCAGCCATGGTCTCTCAGTACTGCTCAGAATTCCCCAGGAAATGAACTAGAGGATATGCCAGAAGAAATCCCCCCTCTAATTTCCCTGTAACACGCAATCAGTCCTTGAGAGTCAGATCTCCTGACTGAAGGTCAGATGAGACTGGCAGATATTTTCCAAGTAGTGACAAATACTTCTGGAGTGCCAACTCTCAGTTTCTCATTTGACTTTTTTTTGTTGCTGTTGTTTTCATTCATGTGGACTGAGTACAAAATATGTTCCAGTGCCAAAGTGAAGGGCTGGTACAACTTGAACGAGGAGCATGTCTCTTAAAATAAAGTCAGCAGATTTTAGGTAGACCTGCTTAGTGCAGTGATGATCAGTAGAAACTCTGGAGTTGCTCCATAATTACAGAAAATATTGTCTGCCCTTTGTGCAGAGAGTTTAAAGGAAGGAAAAGTAAGCAGGAGTTTAAACAAACACAGGTTTTTGAACAAACACACACAGGTTACTGGAAACACCCTAGTTGATAACCCAACAGCCAGCATATATGTGTTTTGAATGTATTGGTGTCACAAAGGCAATATTGCAAATGAAAGTATGTTTCCTAAGAAAACACTCCTTGAAGATGAGGCCACTACATCCATGAACTTGCTTTATTGCCTCTCCAATATCACCTTCATACAACTTAAGCCCTTCATCTTCAATCTCTGCCGTGAATGTTCAGCATTTGCATCTTCTTGACAGTCACATTCAAGGCTACTTCAATGTCCCCAAGAGTTAGAATTTGCCACGTGTTCCACCCCTCTGTATCTCAGCATTTGTGATTTCAAAATAACAGCTTCAGATCAGGAAATCTCAGCAGGTTAGATGCAGATTTATTTATTTTTTTAAAAAAGAAAAGTGCAGAAGGCTGTGCTATTTTGTGCTAGCCCTGAGCAAAATTTGTAAAATAAGCCTCATGTCTTCCTTTAAAACTGGCCAGTAATGTCTCCACTGGATATTCTTGAAGCCTTTCTTTTGTACATGATGCCCAGTGTAAGGATGTTAAACTATTTAGTGTAGTGATTAAGTGTGTGGACTCTAATCTGGGAGAACCGGGTTTGATTCCCCACTCTTCCACTCACAGCTGCTGGATGACCTTGGGCAAGCCATAGTTTTGTCAGAGGTGTTCTTGAAAAGAGCAGTTTCTGTCAGAGCTCTCTCAGCCCCACCTACCTCACAGGGTGTCTGTTGTGGGGAGGGGAAGGGAAAGGAGTTTGTAAGTCACTCTGAGACTCTGAGTGAAGGGTGGGGTATAAATCCAATCTCCTCTTCCTCCCCCTCCTCCTCCTCTTCTTCCTCATTATGATGATGTTCATGAATTGCTTGAAAGCACATCCGCCATTATTAAAAGTGTTTCTACAATTTACACATTTGATCTTAAGAATGTAGGTTGCTGCTTAGAGATTAGTACTCATGTTTTGCTTGGAAGAAAAACAGCTGTTTAAACTTACATTGCTTTCTGCATCTGAGCAGAGGAGAAGAAGTTGCAATATATAGCTCTGATTTATGTGCCATAAC
Organism: Gekko japonicus; assembly: GCF_001447785.1. Classification (NCBI taxonomy): domain Eukaryota; kingdom Metazoa; phylum Chordata; class Lepidosauria; order Squamata; family Gekkonidae; genus Gekko; species Gekko japonicus. The sequence goes on from NW_015159717.1 coordinate 304,274, forward strand.
ACAGTTTTTTTATATATTGGGGTTTGAGTAAAAGTATGCGCAAATTTTAGTTAAGTCAAGAGACCACCACTGGACCTATTTAACTTGAAATAAGATTATTTGGGCAATTAAGAAAACAGTCTAGAAAATATTTGCAACCATCAATTAATTTCTGCAGGTACTTGACTAACATGATTTTTTAAATATTTTCTTCGATATCCAGGGGATTCATCATAGCAAAACCACCCATCTGTTACCACCAGTGGCCAGTTGTATGCAGGAGGAGGAGGAAAGGCAAAAACTCAGGCTGACACTGTACCCAATAATTTCTTGCCCTCTTCAGCCAGTGGACTCAGTAAAAGAGGCAATTGACATCTGCCTTGCAGCTGGAAGATGCATAAGGAGAAATACTCAGGCCTCTTCCAGCAGCCTGGTTGGTTCTCTCACCCTGCCCCTGGCCTTTCAGAGAGTGCCAGCTGTCTGTAGCAGACTGAATGGAAGACAGAAGCACCATCTGTCTTGGGACCAACAGCCTCTGGGTAATGCTCCACCCTTGCCAAGCTGTTTCCACCAGGAAACAGAAAAGACTCACAGGTGGCCTACTGCTCAGTTGGACATGATTTGTGGAAGGAGGATTGATCTCATCCTTAATGAGTTGTATAACATTTATGAACTTGATATGTTCACCAAAAATATCTGTTTACTAATACAGTGTCCTCTATCTTCTGTCAGTGAGGTTGAATGGTGTGCCGTTAGGGGGAAATGGAATGATTGACAAGCCTAAAATATTGGTTTGCTATATCTCTTCGTTCTGAAAAGACTATTCTGAAAAGATTGAGTTTCAAGATGCAGAGACACGGAACCGAGTCCTCAGGTAATGTTGCTTCTTGAGCACACATGGTGCTTCGGGCTACTAACTGGAGCTCTATGTTTATTTGTCTATATTCTACTACATTTATACCTCTTCCTTCCTTCCCAGTGGGGATCAAAAGCAGCTTACATTGTTCTCCTCTCCTCCATTTATCCTCACAACCTGTTAGGTGGGTTAGGCTTAAAAGGGTGTGACTAGCACAATGTCACCCAGCAAGGAGGCATGGCACAATAAGGATTTAAGCCTCCAAGACCCTAATGTGACACTCTAACCCATACATAAAACTGGCCAACTTGCCTTTGAAAGTGAGGACACAAGAGCAAGTCTGCCCCCCCCCCAATTGAATAAAGAGGCTAACACGACGGTTGGGATTAACTAAGGGCCACTTTATTGATGATTTGCAACTATTGCAGCAAGGGCAAACCCTGAGTGTGGAATCAGACAAGGCCTCCCTCCAATTACCTCCTTGCCTTGTGCTGGGCAAGCACCAAAGCCCTGGATGCAAAGCATATCCCTTGACTTGCCCCTGGCCAGCACGGCCAACAGGGAACCTTCTGTCTGGGCCCCAACCCCCAAGCTGGATAGCTTACACGGGCAAAGCCCAGTCAGAGAGGCTCTGAAGGAAGTCCCCCTTCTCTGCCCTGAGCTGCAAATTCTGCAGGCAGGTCCAGACAGAGAGCGAGTTTGGTATAGTGGTTAGGAGAGCAGGCTCTAGTCTGGGAGAACCGGTTTTGATTCCCTGCTCCTCCACATGCAGCTGCTGGTGTGACCTTAGATCAGTCACAAATTCTCTCACAGCTGTTCTCTCATGAGCAGTTCTGGAAAAAACTCTCTCAGCCCCACCTACCTCACAGGGTGTCTGTTGTGAGGAGGGGAAGGGAAAGGAGATTGTAAGTTGCTCTGAGACTCCTCTGGGTAGTGAAGGGGGAAGTATAAATCCAATCTCTTTTTCTTCTTCTCTCCCCCCACCCCCCAAACATGGTGGGGGTTCCCTGGTGCTCACTGTACCCACTTTACCTATTTTCGCACTCCTCTGCCACTGCCAGGTCCAAGCCTCTGCTTAGGACCTTGTGCCCACTGGGCAACCCAAGGCAGCCTGTAGCCTGTGCTGCAGATCATCTAGACAGCTGTTATTGTCCTTTCCCAACAAATGCATGCCATCCCCCCAATAAAGGTCTGCTACAGCTGCCTGTATCCCAGGGTGTGGCAAGAATTGTCCCACCCACCCCCCAACCATGGCTTTATGAATTCCCCTATTGACTTTCTTCTGGGCCCTGTCCAGGCCCCCAGGGTCTTCAGTCCCATGCTACACACTCCGTGGCAGGATGGCCGGCCAAATGATTAGCACACTGGCCCACTGGCATCTGATGAGCTCCATGCAACACAAGGACCTTACCCTTCAGCAGGCCAAGATCATTTCCACCCAAATGGGTCAAGAGCACAGAAGGTGGAGGACCTATCCTTACCTCCAATAACAGTGGTAGGAGGCCCAGCCACTGCAGGCCCTGGCATCCCAACCAGTCCACTGTCATCACCCTGCTGAGCCCCAGCTGGGACCCAATGTGGCACCTCCTGGCCCAATGAGGCACACAAAAGAACATACTGTGGCTGCAAGTGATCACTCTCTTTCTCTCCTGGCCACTCAGCATGCCTGAAAAGAAAGGACAGGTAACAACAGCCCTAAATCCCTCCAAATGCCTCCAACAGGCACATGTAGGACTTATAGCTCCTAGGTCTCTACCACCCCAGCCACTGTATGTCCAGCTCAGTGTAGCCCATAGCCATTGCTGCGGAAACTGCCCCAATCGTGAATGAGTGAGTTCTGAAGTAAACATGCCCCAGGCCCAGGACACCCCGTGCCTGCCTAATGATCTCCCAGAACTGGAACTTGGTCAGAAGTCTAGCAAAGCTGTACACAAAAAGGCACCCCGTGTTGACAGATAGTCATGTAAGGCTGAGATGCCTGCTGTCTGACCTGTCATAACTAATAGGCTGGACTGGAGTCATCAGCTGCATCCACAGCTGTGGGTGAATCTGGTCCCAGTGCAAAGAAGGATCTAGCACCACCCAAATGCAAAAATCCCCATCATATTGCATCCAAGTGGGACCAGCAAAGTCTGTGTATCCTGGTAAATGATGTTCAAATACTGCCAAAAATACTGCCCCTGGTCAGGGTGGGCCTGATTTATGATGCCCGCATAGATTGGGGTAGTGGTTAAGTGTGCGGACTCTAATCTGGGAGGACCGGGTTTGATTCCCCACTCCTCCACTTGCACCTGCTGATGTGACCTTGGGTCAGTCACAAGCTCTGGCACAGCTGTCCTTGAAAAAGAGCAGTTTGTGTCAGAGCTCTCTCAGCCCCACCCACCTCACAGGGTGTCTGTTGTGGGGAGGGGAAGGGGAAGGAGTTTGTAAGCCGCTCTGAGACACCTTTGGGTAGTGAAGGGCGGGGTATAAATCTAATCTCATCTCATCTCATCATCATCATCATCATCATGAACCCGGGCAGCTAGTTGCCCATGTCCAGTCAACCCTATGCCTCTTCAGCCACTCCTTATCCTCCTCCTACAAGTCCTCCTTATCTTTCTTTTCCAACTTCTAGTAAAGCAGGGTAAAGACATCTATGTACTCCCTTTGATGATCTTATTCCACGTGGCAGCAGAAAAATGCCCTCCTAGTGGGATGGCAGCATCCCCATATGGCAAGGCAGTCACTGGAACAGAGGCACTCTGCATCCTGCCCTGAACAGATGCCCTCCATCCCCCAGATGAGCTGGCCTGCACTGGCAGCTTGTGTGGTGTTCCTGCCCTGGTGCCTGCCGGGGGAGCCACCATCAGAGGAACCCACACCCATCCTCCCTGCTGAGTGGGCTCTGCAAGAGTGGTGTCCCCATGTGGTGCGAACGGACTAGAAGCCTGGAGGTAGCAGGCTGACCTTCAGGACCCCATGGCCATGGTCCATCCCCAACAGGGGCCTGGTCATCCTTACCTCTGCCATCCAGTGCAGTGGCCATTGTTAACCCCAAGCCCCTGTCAGGCTATGGCCATTGCACCACTCCCTTTGGCACAATTAATGCCTCCTGTGGCCATTGGTGGCCAGGCCACTGCTGCTCTCCAGTGTTCCTGGAGCTCTCCCCCTCTAGAGGAGACAAGTGAGATGTCATGGGCTGGACTGGGTTGAGAGGCAAGGAGTCAGGTCTGGTCCAAGGTCAAGCCAGGAAAGTCAGAGTGAGAACCGAATCGTAAGTCCGAGAGAGTTGTTATCCGAAGCAGGGGTCAGGAAGCCAGGAAATCTGAACAAGAGAGGGGTCTGAGAACAGGAGTTGGAAGTGGATGTGAGGTCCACATGGAGGTGACTCGTTGCTTCCATGGGGAGCCTGATTCTGAGTGGAAGCTACGATATATAGCCTTCTGACCGTGCTTCCCATGGCAGTGCCACTGCTCCTCACAGTACTCAGGACTCAGTGCTCAACTTCCCTGCCAGTGTGTGTCTCGGTGGCAGGTGGTTAAGTCCCTTCAGACCAGCTCCCTCAGTCAAGCCATGTGGAGGTGAGTCAGGCAGGCTTCCCAGTTGCGCCTGGACCTCAACGGCTGCTGCAGGACCAGGTGCGGAGGTTACAGGCTTGGGCGCTTGTGGCAGTAAGCTGCCACCTCCTGAGGAGTCAGAGGGGCAAGCTTCTGGCTCTGGCAATGCCGGCAGCTCTGACTGTGCTGCCAACACAGGGATGGGCCCGGTGCTGCTGTTGTCACCCATGACACTATCACCCCCAGCCCCCCCCCATCAGGAGAGCTGGGCTTATCCAGGTACGAGTCATGGAACTGTTGTACTAGGTCTGGGGCATGGAGGTTTTCAGCGGGGTCCCAGGACTGGTCCTCAGGCCCGTAGCCCTCCCAGTCTATGAAATATTGGTGGCCACCCCAATAGTACCGGGAGTCCAGGATCTATTTTATTTAATTTATTTATTTTAGCATTTATATCCCACCCTCCTTGCAAGTGGGCTCAGGGTGGCTTACAAAAAGCAAGAAGTGCCCACACATAAAATCATATAAAAACAGTAAAAAACAGTAATTATCTACACAAATAAGGTGCTCAGTAAAAAACAAGATGGTCACCGAATAAAATTACAAGATGGTATCAGTCTTTCATAAAGGTGGTATTGTCCTGTAGTTGGTGTACAACCAGTTGGTATACGGCGCCACGCAGTATCCTGGCAGATCTTCCAGGGACCGTCCCCCCAGCCCCGTTGTTGCCCACGCTGTTTGTGGTGGTGGTGGCGGGGGCCTCTACGTAAAAGCCTGGTCTTACAGGCCCTGCGGAACTCCAGAAAGTCCTGCAGGGCCCTGATCTCCTCCAGGAGCTCATTCCACCAGGTAGGAGCTGCCACTGAAAAGGATCTGGCCCTGGTTGCGGCAAGCCTTGCCTCCCTGGGGCCTGGAATCACCAGGCGATGTTGTGTCCAGGACCGAAGTGCTCATGGGGGTATGTGTGGGGAAAGGTGATCCCTCAGGTAGGTCGGACTCTGGCCATATAGGGCTTTAATGGTAAGTACCAGCACTTTGAAATGGATACGGTATGCTATTGGCAGCCAGTGCAGCACTTTCAGCCCAGGCTCGATGTGCTCCCACTTGGGGAGACCCATCAACAGCCTGGCTGCAACATTCTACACTAGCTGCAGCTTCCGGATCTGCGACAAAGGCAGCCCCATGTAGAGAGCATTACAGTAGTCTAGCCTTGAGGTGACAATCGCATGGATCACTGTAGCCAGGTCATCACAGTCGAGGAAGGGAACCAACTGCCGAACCAGCCTAAGGTGGTAAAATGCAGATCTGGCAGTGGCTGCCACCTGGGCCTCCATAGTTAAACTCCTAACCTCCGACGCTGGCACCAAAGGCATCCCATCGAAGGTCAGGAGAGGGACCCCCAAACCTGAACCGATCTGACTCAAGCACAGGACTGTCTTTGCTGGGTTTAGTTTCAGCCGGCTCAGCCTGAGCCACCCAGCCACGGCCTGTAATGCCCAGTTCAGATCTTCTGGGTCAGAGCCTGACTGACCGCCCAACATCAGATAGAGCTGGGTGTCATCTGCATATTGATGGCAACCCAGCCTCCTGGCAATCTGGGCAAGGGGGCGCATGTAGATGTTAAACAACATCAGGGAAAGCACTGCCCCCTGAGGCACACCACATTCAAGTGGGTGCCTCCGGGACTGCTGTTCCCCTATCGCCACCCTCTGTCCCCGACCTTGGAGAAAAGAGGCAAGACATTGAAGAGCGAGCCCCGGTATCCCCACCTTAGCGAGGCGGTGAGTCAGCAACTGATGGTTAACCATGTCAAACGTGGCGGACAGATCTAACAACAACAGTTCTGCCACGCCTCCTCGATCCAGATGCTTCCAGAGGTCGTCATAAGGGCAAACAGCACCATCTCCATCCCATGCCCCGGGCGAAAGCTGGACTGGAATGGATCAAGGACAGAAGCATCATCCAGAAAGCCCTGTAGCTGTGTCGCCACCACCCTCTAGCATACGTTAAGAACATAAGAACATAAGAGACGCCAATGTTGGATCAGGCCAAAGGCCCATCCAGTCCAACACTCTGTGTCACACAGTGGCCAGAAATACCAGTGCCATCAGGAGGTCCAGCAGTGGGGCCAGGACATTAGAAGCCCTCCCACTGTTGACCCCCCCAAGCACCAAGAAGACAGAGCATCACTTGCCCCAGAGCCCCTAGCTATACCTTGTGGCTAATAGCCACTGATGGACCTCTGCTCCATATGCTTATCTAATTCCCTTTTGAAGCCGTCCATGCTTGTAGCACCCACCACTTCCTGTGGCAGTGAATTCCAAGTGTTAATCACTCTTTGGGTGAAGAAGGACGTCCTTTATCCGTTCTAACCCGACCGCTCTGCAGTTTCATGGAGTGCCCACGAGTTCTTGTATTGTGAGAAAGGGAGAAAAGTACCTCTTTCTTTACCTGCTCTTTCCCATGCATAATCTTATAAACCTCGATCATGTCACCCCTCAGTCGTCTTTTCTCCAAGCTAAAGAGTCCTAAGCGCTTTAACCTTTCCTCATAGGGAAAGTGTTCCAACCCTTTTATCATTCGAGTTGCCCTTTTCTGCACTTTTTCCAAAGCTATAATATCCTTTTTAAGGTGTGGTGACCAGAACTGCACACAGTATTCCAAATGAGGTCTCACCATTGATTTATATAGGGGCATTATTATATTGGCTGATCTGTTTTCAATACCCTTCCTAATAATCCCCAGCATAGCATTGGCCTTCTTTATTGCAGTCACACACTGTCTCGACATTTTCAGTGAGTTATCCACTACAACTCCAAGATCTCTCTCTTGCTCAGTCTCTGCCAGTTCAGACCCCATCAATGTGTATTTATATTTAGGATTTTTGGCTCCAATGTGCATCACCTTGCACTTGGCCACATTGAACCCCATTTGCCATGTTGACGCCCACTCGCCCATCCTTGACAGATCCCCTTGGAGTGCCTCACAATCCTCACTGGTTTTCACCACCCTGAACAACTTCGTATCATCCGCAAATTTAGCCACTTCACTGCTTACTCCCATCTCCAAATCATTAATGAACAAGTTAAAAAGCAGTGGACCAAGTACTGATCCCTGCGGTACCCCACTGCTTACCACCCTCCACTGAGAAAATTGCCCACCTACACTCACTCTCTGTTTTCTATGAACTAGCCAGTTTTTGATCCATAAAAGGACTTGTCCTTCTATCCCATGATTTTTGAGCTTACTTAGGAGCCTTTGATGAGGAACTTTATCAAAAGCTTTCTGGAAGTCAAGGTAAATAATATCTATTGGATCCCCCTTGTCCACATGTTTGTTCACCCCCTCAAAGAACACTAACAGGTTAGTGAGACAAGATCTTCCCTTACAGAAACCGTGCTGAGTCTGCCTCAATAGGTTTTGTTCATCTATGTGCCTACTAATTCTTTCCTTAATAATGGTTTCCACCAATTTACCCGGTATCGACGTCAGACTGACTGGCCTGTAATTTCCCGGATCTCCTCTGGAACCCTTTTTAAAGATGGGAGTGACATTAGCTACCTTCCAATCCTCAGGAATGGAGGCAGATTTTAAGGAAAGATTACATATCTTTGTCAGGAGATCTACAAGTTCACATTTGAGTTCTTTCAGAACTCTCGGATGTATGCCATCTGGGCCTGGTGATTTTTCAGTTTTTAAGTTGTCTATCAGTTTTAGGACCTCCTCTCTCGTCACCTCAATCTGACTCAGGTCTTCCAACACCCCTCCTGAAATCAGTGGTTCTGGAGTGGGCAAGCACTTCTCATCTTCCACAGTGAAGACGGAGGCAAAAAATGCATTTAGCTTCTCAGCCATTTCCCTATCATCCTTCAATACTCCTTTTACCCCTTGGTCGTCCAAGGGCCCCACTGCCTCCCTGGCTGGTTTCCTGTTTCTAATGTATTTGAAGAAAGTTTTATTGTTGGTTTTTACGTTTTTTGCTATATGCTCCTCATATTCCCTTTTTGCCTGCCTGACCTCAGACTTGCATTTTATTTGCCATAGCCTGTGTTCCGTTTTATCAGTTCCGTTTTATTGTACTCTTCCTCATCATCGAACAGCACTGGCAAGGGTGGCACCTGCAGCGGTGGTCGAGCTGGGTTGGGGGATGCGGCTGGCACCAGGAGGGACTGGTGAAAAAACAGGTGGATCCAGAGGGTAGGAGGCAACTGGAGCCGGAAAGCAACAGGGTTGGTTTGTTCCATTATCAGGAACAGTCCGATAAAGCAGGCATCCAGTTTGTGGGAATGGCCAGTGCGCTAGAGGTGTTGAGTGGATAGCCAGACTCGGACCCCAGATTTGAGTGGTGGGCCTTCCTGTCACTTGCAGTCTGCCGTGCTTTTGTATGCTTCCTTGGCCGGCTGCAGTTGTTCCTGGAGCAGGTCCTGGAGGGCACAGAGTTCCTGCAGATACGCATCCACCGCGGGGACATTCATGGGTGGCAGTACCGATGGGAAGAACTGAGGGTGGTATCCATAGTTCACAGTGAATGGAGTTAGCAGCATGGATGAGTGCACAGAGTTGTTATAGACAAACTTGGCCAGAGGCAGCAGGGTGGCCCAGTCATCCTGCTGGTAGCTGGTGTAGCAGCAGAGTTACTGCTTCAATGTGGCATTTGTGCAATCTGTCTGGCCGACTGACTGTAGGTGGTAGGTGGAGGGTAGGTGGACCCAGGTACCCAGGCAGGTGTGGATGACCTGCCAGAAGTGTGAGGTGAACTGTTAACCTCTGTCAGAAATCAGGTGGGCTGGAAGTCCATGCAGATGGAACATATGCTGCAGGAAGAGCTGGGCGGTTTCTTGAGCTGTGGGGAGCTTTTGGCACGGGAAAAAGTGGGCCATTTTGGTGAAAAGGTCCACCATTACCAGGATGCAAGTGTGGCCCCTGGACCAGGGAATCTCTGTGATGAAGTCCAGCAAGATAGTGTTCCAGGGTCCAGAAGGCTGTAGGCATGGGATGTAGGAGACCTGAGGGCTTGTCCGGGAGGTCTGTGGCCCATTGGCAGATCTCACAGGAGCTGATGTATTGGGCAACATTGGTGCGAACTCGGGGCCACCAGAACTGCTGTGTCAACAGATTGGTGGTCTTGTGCTGGCAACATGCAACAGGTGCGACTCTTCCATTCGCAGGGGTCTGGGTGGCATGTAAATTTGCTTGCAGTGCAGCAGGAGGCTATCTTGGGTTGTGAACTCTCCTACTTGGGCCATTCTGCAGTTTCTGCTCTTGTGCCCAGGGGTCGTGGGCCTGATTGGCATGGATATCTTCTGTCAGGGTCAGGCGAGTCGAGGTGGCAGCAAAGAGTGAAGGTGGCAGGATGGTGGTGGCAGGGGCTTCTTCAGTCAAGGCGAGGGGGCACTCTGGCTTCCAAGAGAGCGCATCTGCTTTCCTGTTTTGGGTATAAGGAACATAGGTGATCCAGAAGTCGAAGTGTGAGAAGAAGAGGGACCACCGGATCTGTCATTGTTTGAGACAGTGAGTCATCTGGAGGTGCTCCAGGTTTCAATGATCTATGAGCACGTGCACTGGGTGGTGTGCTCCTTCAAGGTGATGCCTCCAGAACTCAAAAGCAGTCTTGATAGTGAGCAATTCCGTCTCCCAGATGGTGTAGTTCTTCTCAGCCACTGTCAGTTGGCATGAGTAGTAGGCACAGAGCTGGAGAGGTTGGAAAGAGTCATTTCGTTGGGACAGGACCGCTCTGAGCACAATGCTGAAAGCATCCGTCTCAATGGTGAAGGGCAGCTGGGGGTTCAGATAGCACAGGAACGGACCTGTGGCAAAATGGCCTTTCAGAGTGGTGAAAGCTTGGTCGGCCTCTGGGGTCCAGTGTGAGGCTTCCTTGGGCTGGAGGAGCTGGGTCGGAGGGGTGGTCAGGGACGCATAGGTGGGGATGAATTGCTGGTAGTAATTGGTAAAGTTGAGAAACCATTGCCACATCTGGACAGCCTCCACTTTCTTTGGATCCATGAGGATCTCTTGAGGTGATACAATGTGGCTGAGGAACTTGACAGAGCGCAGGTCAAAGTCACACTTCTCGAGCTTGGCATAGAGGCCATGGGCTCATAGGCACTGCAGCACCTAGTGGACATGCTTGACATGCTGGGCAGGGATGGGTGAATAAACCAAAATATTGTATAAGTAAACTATAACGAAGTAGTTAAGCAGGTCCCTGAAGATATCATTCATCAGCCTCTGGAAGATGATTGGGGCGTTGATCAACCCAAACGACATCACCAAGTATTCATATTGGCCATATCAGGTGCCAAACACAGTCTTCCACTCGTCCCCTGCCCATACACGCACCAAGTTGTTGGCCCCCCGAAGATCAAGTTTGGTATAGATCTTCAGGGATCAATGGCAGAGGATACTGATCATGGACTGTAATCTTGTTGAGCTCCCGATAGTCATTGCAGAGGCTAAGCTCTCAGCTTTTTTTCTTTACAAAGAGAACAGGGGCAGGAATGTAGAGGGCCAGATGAAGCCTCATTTCAAATTTTTAGTGAGGAAGTCTCACGGGGCTTCCAGCTCTGGTTCGGACATGGGGTACAGGTGCCCCGTGGGTAGGGGGTGCTCCCGGCACAAAGTTGATGGCTCAATCATACGGCTAGTGCAGGGAAAGCTGATCAGCCCCCTTCTCCTCAAATACATCTATAAAATCTGCATATTTTTGTGGGAGCTGGGAGGCACTGGCTAGGGCAGCTGTCGCAAGAGTCACAGGTGAGGTGTGGTGTGCGCAAGGGTCTTGGAAGTGAAGTTCCTGTTGAGCCCAGTCTAGGATGGGGTTGTGCATCATCAGCCAGGTGAGTCCCAGGATAAGCAAAAACCTGGGCATGCTTCCAACATCGAATTGTAAGTGTTCCAGGTGCTGATAGATCTGAAGGGCGATAGTGCAGGTTTCCTGTGTCACCAGGCCGAAGTGGAGGGGGCATCCATCAATGGTTTCTATGAGGACTGGGGTCTCTTTTGGTTGTAGAGGGATCTGGTGCTGTTTCATGAAGGTGGCATCAATGAAACAACAGGCTGCCCCGGAATTGATCATGGCATAGATGAGTAGCCAGCGCTTGTCAGGCAAATGAAGGGACCAGGAAGGGGCCTTGGTTGTTGGCATACAGTTCTGGGGACCCAGCTGGGTGCCCCAAGCCAGTGGGTCCATTCAGGCTTGGGGCAGGTCTTTTGGTGGCAACAGTAACGGCATGCCAGGGTGGAGGCGCTTTACCAGGCATCTGGCCGAGAAGTGCCCCACCCCGCTGCAATATAAACAAAGGTTCAGAGCCTGGCACCATGCCTTCTCCTCCAGGGTTAGACAGGGATGTGCCACTCCCAATTGCATGGGCTCATTCTCATCTTTCCCGGTGCTTGGGCTGCAGGAAGGGGTGTGAGCACCAGTCATCGAGAGGCCTGGGATGGATGGCTGCTACTTCAGGCTTGGTGCTGACTCTTGAGGTGGTTGTCAATGCACAGGCACAAGGTAATCAAACATTGCAATGTGGAGGGTTGCTCTACTCAAGCAAGCTCATTGAAAACCTTGTCCACCAACCCCTCCATGTATTGGTCCATCAGGGCCGCCTTGTTCCACTCCAGGTCTTGTGCCAGGAGCCGAAATTCAGTGGAATAGTGGGCAGCAGAGCCCCTCCCCTGCTTCAGGGGCGGAGGCTGCCTGTTGTGGGTTTGCAAAGGCAGTGGACAGGTGATCAAGGAAGCCGGAGAAGTTGTCAAGCAGGTGCCATGGAGCCAGAAGCAGGGTGGTAGCCCATTTGGCTGACTGCCCCTTTAACAAACTGACAATGAAACAGATCTTCATTTTATCAGTGGGACAGTCCCGGGCACGCAGCTCAATACACAAGTTGCACTGTTCCAGAAAAGCAGGGAACTCCTCTACGTTTCCACCAAACTTCTCGGGAGGACTCACCAGGCATTTTGGTGGTACAATGGCAGCAGCAGTGGCTTGCTACTGCACTTGTTGCTGCAGGAAAGTAATCACTTGCGTGAGTTGCTGCATCTGGAGGTGTAGGTCTGCCAGGTCTGTGGAGCCTCCAGCAACCCTGTCCATCTAGTGGGGCAAGTTTGGGGTGGAAGCAAACTATCATGGTCTGGGCTGGGCTGAGAGACAGGAGTCAGGTCCAGTCCAAGGTCATAGCCAGGAAAGTTAGAGTGAGAGCAGAATCATGAGTCCAAGAGAGTGGTCGTCTGAAGCAGGGATCAGGAAACCAGGAAATGTAAACAAGAGCGGAATCTGAGGACAGGAACCGGAAGTGGATGTGAGGTCCGCATGGAGGAGACCTGTTGCTTCCATGGGGAGCCTGATCCCGAGTGGGAGCTATATAGCCCTCCAGCCATGCTTCCCATGGCGGCAGCACCGCTCCTGCTAGTACTCAGGACTTGGTGCTCACCTTTCCTGCCAGTGTGCATCTCGGCGGTGGGTGGCTAAGTCACTGTGGAGCCACTCCTTCAGCTGAGCCACCCATGGAGGTGAGTCAGGCAGGCTTCCAAGTTGCACCTGTACTTCATTGGCTGCTGCAGGACCAGGCGACAGCAAATTGTCAACTCCTGAGGAGTCAGAAGGGCTGGCTTCTGGCTCTGGCAATGCTGGCAGCTCTGACTGTGCTGCAAACTCAGGTGGGAGCCTGGTGCTGCCATCATCGCCCGTGACACGAGACAACATGGCGTCCATAAGTTTTTTATTAGCTGCCTGCCACATGTGGCAGTCTACACTGCCAACCTTGTTTAGGGTCAGGGGGGCTTCCTTCCCTGCTCCAGAGCCTCCAGGTGTGCCATGATTGGCCACAGGACAAGGTCTTCCCCCTTGTATTCTGATGAGATGGCAGGTGGAGCATGCTCCTGGGCAACCCTGGCCACTGGCTGCTTGTCTTAGGAACCCCCCAGGCCTTTCCTGGGTGCCATACCTCTAGATTACTTGCCTGGAACTGGCCCATCCAAGCCCCTGTGTACAACCCCAAACTGTAGGATGGGAGGGAGGGAGCATGCACCTGTTGCCTGGTCCTCAACCCACACCCCAGAGCAGGCTTGGCCCTGCCATGCCTCCCCCGAAGCAGAAGCAGCACCACAGCAAATGGAGGTGGAGGCGGTTGAACAGTCCCCTACCCCTGCAGGTCTACCTCGCCCCCAGACCGGAGGGATGGTTAAAGGTGAGGAAACTGCCCTTGGATCCCCTGAGAGACCCCCTGCCTTGGTAGCAGGCCACTCGAGCTCTGGACCTACCTAGTCTGTGACCCAACCCCTTGGTGGCTTGTACAGGTTGCATAGCTTACCACAGGCGCATGGCTAATACTGTACTGAATACAAATGGGTCCCCCATTGATGCCCTCACTGCTGGCCCATGATGGCACAATCTGTGGGCTGCACAGATATATATGTATATGTATATGTATGTATCCCTGCCGGCTTCTCTCCTCAGCCTCATGATGCAGCAATGACTGTGTCCCTCTAGGTGGCCTCCTCCCTTTCTGATGAGGCAAAGGCAGCCCCCGTCTGCTCGTGCCATTTGGCCCGCGAACAGGGGAGCCTTGTTTCTTCATCTGGGTAGGTTCACATGAGAGCGGGCATTGCTTTCTACATCCATTTAGAGCTGTACATTGAATTTTGCCTGGAAATGAATTAGCCCTAGGCTATTTCTTTCAACACTAGCAAGATGTGTTCCCTATAATCCTTACTAGTCAGCATTTTGTGGCTACAATTTGAACCACTGATATCTCCAGTGGAATAGTCTGGGAATGAAGTAGTTGAACAGGAAGACTGTTGATTGCAAACCTTGTAAGCAATCACTTGTCGGCTTCCCCCCCCCCCATTCCTGGTGAATTACTCTAGTGCAAAGAGACTTCTGTCAGTGCAAGAGACTCTTGGGCAGTGTTCCCTCTAAGCTGTTAGTGTGAGCTAGCTCACAGTTTTTTAGCCTCTGGCTCACACATTTTTGTCTTAGCTCAGGAAGGATGGCTCCAGAACAAACTAATTTATGCAGTAGCAAATCACCTGCTCACAACTTTACAAAGTAGAATTTTTGCTTACAGGACTCCTTAGCGTAGAGGCAGCGTTGCTCTTGGGCCAACCCTTTGCACAGAGGAATGCACCAACACTGAAAGAACAGAAAGTACTGAAAACAGGATTTGCATGGAAGATTTGAAAAACATGTAGTAGCACATAATACAGGATTGAATTCCTATAAAGTTCTTGTGCACACATTAGTTCAAGTGGCCAATGGCCAAAATCTATTTACAGGATAAAGGACCCTATATTACTAAACAGATTTCCTGTGAACATGTCTCTGATATGTAGTTTATATAGCTGGTTCACACACTGTTATTGTTGACAATGTATTTTACTGATATTTCCTTATAGAGATGCCAACTGGAAGTAAATACAGCAGTTTCCTGCTCTCTTGTCTTCTGAGTAAAGTTCTGTATGATTTATTTGCTAAGTGCATGGTGCAAAGAAACAGCCAGCTGTGCACGGGATGGTCATCTGAACTGATGGGAAAGGGTGGGTGAAGAGAGAAAGGGAATGTGGTCACATGCTCAGAATGGAATAAATGCTGTTAGTTTTCAAGGTGCCACTGGACTTTTGTTTCCTTACACATGCAAAAAACAAACAAACCCATTCCATGAACAGCTGCCTTCCTTGTTATTGTTCTGACTCTTGAATCCAGCAGGTATAGAGCTGACTGCTCCCTGTGCCTAGAAGTACCATGATCCTCATAAGAGGCATCTGATCCATGGTTTCACATGGACATGGAATACTCCTGGGATATTTTAACAATGGATCCATTTGGCAAGAAGGGAAAAGGCAATGAAGTCAGCCATACCACTTCCTATTTCCATGGATTCCCCAGACATCAGTTTCCTTTAACATTTCAAAACACATCTACTCTGATGAGACCCTGGCAAGGAGCTCACTGGTCTGAGTTTTTCTGGATGTACGCAAGATAAATGAATTACCTCTTTGCTTGAATTTTACTAGGTTATCTCCCTCAACTTCCTGAGGTAGACTTTGGAGGAACATAAATGTCCCTATGCACATATCATTTCTCTTGCTGGATTTCAAGACTATACGCTCAGACTACTTAGCTAACAGAAAAGGAAGTATGCTGGGTAATGCAATCTGCAGCTGAGATATAACCTACAGATTTCCTTGTCAGACAATTGCAGGGGAAAACAGCATAAAATTCCATTTAGGTAATATAAAGGTCAAAGACATGAAAGTGTATTGATGGTGGGTGTTTGACACGTCATCTGGTGATGGTTGACACCTCTTTCATATGAAGAAGGCCATTGAAATCAATCCATGCTTAAGTAATTGGTTCTCCATTCAACATAGTGTTTCATAATGTAAAATAAAACGGTGAAATACAAAACCTCTAAGACAGCGTCAAAGCAAAGGGCAGATTTACAAAAGAAATAGGTGCCACAAGTTCTCCTTGCAATATCAGTTAACATTTAGAGAACAACTAAATAGAGTTGAGTTACTGTAGTTCAGTAGCTAAGAATCACCATGACCACGAACTCATCAGGCGGCCAGAGGCAACCCACAACTTCACAGTTTCCTGCATCTGCAGTGTGAAGATAAAAATACTAATCTGCCTAACAAGATGATTGCAAGGATCATTGAGATAATGAATGCCATGTGCTCTGAACATTCAGAATTTTTGTTAGAAATACTAGCTATTGTTATAAATTATGATGGACTTATTGTAAAATATAGGCCCAAGTTTCCAAAAACCCTAACTGACCATGCAGATCTAAGTAAAGCTACATCAGGTGTGTGCACATTAAAAAAAAAGGATTGATTTCAGGTCTGGATATGGGGAGGGCATGCTTTCTGTTATCCCAAATTTTTGGGACTCTCCTTACCATTTCAGTTTTTTTCCAGGTATTTGGGGAGGGGGTCCGGAAAATGTGGGACTATTTGAGTGATTGCCCCCATTTCCCCACCCCTGAGAGGAAGCAGGAGCAGGGAGGAAGTGAAAGAGAGGAAGCTGGTCTTCCCAATCAGCTGTTCAACATCATCTCCCTCCCTTTACATCTTAAAATGTCATTATTTTCTATGGGAAGGCCTGGCCTCCAAAAACTGAGACCAAGACTACTCCCATAGAAAATAATGACCCTTTAAAATGTAAAGGGACTGGAGACACTAACTGACAGCTGATTGGGTAGACCTGAACTCAGAGGACATAATTAGGGTTGCCAAATCCGTCTTTGCCGGGAGCGGGGGGCTCCCGGCTGGTGTTGGGTGTGTGTGTGTGTGTGCGCAAAGCGCGCGCACTGCGTGCACGTCACCCAGAAGTGACGTAGGCACGCTGGGGGCGGGGCCACGGCCATACAAGGGAAAACCATAGAGTTTTCCCTTGTATGGCTATGCCCCCGCCCCCACTTGCTAGTGACGCGCACGCCAGGGGCGGGGTTCCCCCGGGCCCTGATTCTGCCGCGTCAGAAATCGGGGCTTCAAAGCGGGGGATTCCCCGCCCCCCACCCACATTTGGCAGCCCTAGACATAATGGAACTATAAATAAAACAATGGAGCCATTATTGCCTATGGATGGCAGAAAGCCACATGTAGAAAATAATGGGCACAAAAAAGAATGACTTTTTATAATTTAAAGGAAGGAAGATGCCACCAAACAGTTTATTGGTGGACCAGCTTTCTCTCTTTTCATCTCAGCTCCTGGCACCTGATACCCTCTTAAAATTCTGGGAGAGTTAAGTTTTCATTACTCCCAGAATCTGGGAATGTTTTGGGGGTAATTTCAGATGTCCCTGAGCTGACCTAAAACAGCTAATTTCCAGTTCATTTTTGGCTCAGGTATAGGCATACCCCTAAGGTACACCCTTCAATGTCCACTGAAGCCAATGGTCTCAGAAAGGAATAATTCTGTTCAGTAATGCACCATGAGTTCTGACCTGGATAGCTCAGGATAGCCTGATCATGTCAGATCTTGGAAGCTAAGCATGGATGGCCCTGGCTAGTATTTGGCTGGGTGACCTCCAAGGAATACCTGGGTTGTGACATGGAGGCAGGCAATGGCAAACCACCTCTGAATGTCTCTTGCCTTGAAAACCCTACGGGGTTGCCATAAGTCAGCTGTGACTTGATGGCTCTTTCCACCACCACCAATGCACTGTAAAGCATTTACATTAAGTCAGTTCCTGGCCTGACAGTGTAGAATTATGGTACTGCTCACAGATACTAATAAGCTATGTCGTTTCAACTATGGGAATATATGACAGGGAATGTTGTGCACAAGCACAGTACACATTTTTTTCAAGCACTTGGATCTAGCTTCTGTTGTAGACAGAAGGGTAGCTTTTATCACAGACAAAATACCCTTTTCCCCAACATGTTTAACTTTGATTTTTGCTATAATTAACAAACAATACTGGATGTTCCTACACTCTAACACCTTATATTTGCAGATTATTCATCATCATGCTCTAACAAGTTGCTAAATATTTAGACTGCAAAGTTTGACAGTCACATGGGGTGAGCTGCCACTGAGATCTTATGAACTGACTTTTTTTACATCCTCACACACACAAATGTGTACCATGAAAGCTGAAATTATAAATGCAACTGAACTGTGGAGAAGATCAGTTTGCATTATACCATTAGAACAACAAGAATTCAACACTGAGGTTGAACAAGTGTCCATTAGCACTCAAACATATTGATAAGTAACTCACATATCAAGAACAGGGTCCATAATACACTGGTTCAAATGTTACATGTTATTACTTCGTAACTTTCCAGAGAGATTAAACTACATCTTGTATGCATGGCTTTAAAAATATGCTTCTTTCCCCACTATTCTCCCCCAACACTTGCCAGATTTGACCAGGTTTACAAGTTTATGCGGCATGTGGTCCAAGAAGGTGCAGATGGATAAAGAAAGCATAACAGTTTGATGTAAATGTTTCAAAATCATACTAGCAGAAAAAGGATTTTATTGGTTTTTTTCAACTGAGCAGGTGCTTATCTATTTTACTGTCCCATCCAGATTTACTCCCAAAAGTTTCTATCTCATCTTTTTTTAAAAAAAGAGATGAAGGGCTAGAATGAAGTTCTTTGCCAGCTTAAACCTTACTTGTTTGAATCAGACTCTTTGAGGATCAGGCCACTGAAGTGATGTGGTGAAAGAAGAAAGCAAGGGAAACAGAGCCAGTTGGCTCCCAGACTCCTACATGCTTAATAACTTCCTAGAGAAGGAAAATATTTCTCCACCCTTCCTCTTTCAAGTGTTTAAAAAGTTTGAATTCCTGTTTGCTACACAAAATCGACTGTGGTGTATAGGAGGTCCCAAAAATCTGAGATTTTTATAAACCTTTTCCCTCCAGGAATTTTATGGAACATTCAGTCATAAGTGGGTCTATGTTGTATGTGGTGTTTGCACTTTTAAATGAGGTTAAATTAACTCAGGATAAAAGATCAGCAGGGAAAAAAATGTTGATCTTCACTTTTGAGCATTTTTGTAGTATGAGCATTTTTGTAGTACTGTAACACATCAGTTAACAAAAAGAAAATATCGGGGAAATAATCTAATCAGTGATATAACTGATAACAGTACTTACCAATTGCTGCAAAGTAAAATCTTTAAAACATTTACATAATTTAAAAACAGAAATGGCATTGTTCAAAAATCCTTTTAATAATTCAAAAAACCATATGTATGTTACTCATCAACCTCAGACAAATTTACTTTTTAAAAATGAGCTGCTCAATATTATACTGCCTTTGACTTGAGTTGCCCTTTTGAAAGGCTCAAGTGAAGGTACAATTTGCCAGTTGTTTCCCAGCTCTTTCATAACATTTCTTAAAATGATGGTAGAGGGTTCAAAAAAATCTTGCTTAGAATCTAGAAATAATGCATTTTTTCCAGTTTTTATTCCAACTCATAATGAATTTATTCCTTAAAATGAACTCAGAATGACTTAACTAAAGGTGCCCAGGCAATGGCATTTGTGGGATACAAAGATTAGGGAATGACTTTTTTTCCCAGGAAAAAAAATCTGGCTAACTTGTGACAACCTTATGATTGAGTTTTGATAGGAAAGATCACACAAAACAGCCATATTACTTAAAAGAAGAGTAATACATCATGTTATTTCCTTCTATGATTTATCATATATTATTACCAGCAGCAAGCAACAGAGGAACAGTGCTGCTTTAAAAGTCATTGTTATGATAAATTGACCCAGATTTTTAATGAGTTATGAAAAAAGAATAATAGCCTTATACTATGGAGTAGCCAGCAGAAATATTGGTTCCTTGTGAATTGTACAATATATGTCTTGGGCTTTCATGATTTCCCCCTGTGCAAAAGCACAATGATTTATTCTAATACCATTACACTAAAAAATTGCACTCAAATATACTCCAATAAACAGCACTTATCTTTATTTCAAAGCATTGCTCATCCTCAATATCAAAATGTTAATTAAATTATTATATTTTTATCACAACTTTCAGACAAAAAGTGTATTCCCAAGTGGCCCATATCAACTTAAATTCAACAGATGGGATTTTCAGACTAAAAGACAAGACACACAAGGGAAGAGGAGTGAAAGGGAAAAGTTGAGAATAAACAAGAGCTTGACAATGCCAGAATAAAGTGCTGAGTTGTTAAGCAACATTTATATCCAGTTGAGACCCCAGATTATCTTCTCTTGCCAGGGTTCTCCCAGGGAGGGAGAAGATGCAACACCTCACAAGGCCTTTGCATTAATCTTGATGGTGACAGAAACCAGAGTGTCCTCCTATGTCTGGCTTCAGCAGTTACAAGACAACTGGCAGCTGGAACAGAATTCTTCCTGGCTAGGTGATAGAAAACAAAATCCCTGAAGCTAATTGTTGTTTGGCCAAAGACTGACTGGTCTTCCCCTAGCTAGACTGTTCTTCCTGCCAACAAGTTCCTGAGAGATTAGATTCTCCCGAAGACTTTTGAGGGATCAGATATTAAAAGCAACAAATGGAGCTACCCTTAAAATTGATGGCAAGGAGATAAGAGTTCTGAAAGACATTCCCTTTGAAATAAGGGGGGAAAGGAAGAAATATAGAGACCTGGCTCTGTTTCTACAAAAGAATAACATCTCCTACAAATGGATTGTACCTGAAGTCATACTTTTCAAATTTAAAGACAAGAGGGGAAAAATTGACTCTGTTATGAAAGCACTTGAGTTCTTGCAGCAACAACTGGATCCAACAGGGGAAGAGGACAAGAAGAGCAATAAGGGGAGTAATGATGAAACACTTACTGGAGAAGACTCGGATTCGAAACGTGGGGTGGCTGCCCCCAAGCAAGGATATCAATTGAGGGACAGAAGAGGCAAATGAGAGGCCAATTTTCTCTGAATTTTGGTCTTGTGTCTTAATATTTAAACAATCTTTGTTTTGTTTTTTACTAAGTCAGAATACCTGGACTTGAAAATTTTTAAAGCGACTTTAACTATTCCCTTTTGGTATAGATAGGGGCTCTGGGGCAAGTGATGCTCTGTCTTCTTGGTGCTTGGGGGGGTCAACAGTGGGAGGGCTTCTAATGTCCTGGCCCCACTGGTGGACCTCCTGATGGCACCTGGTATTTCTGGCCACTGTGTGACACAGAGTGTTGGACTGGATGGGCCTTTGGCCTGATCCAACATTGGCATCTCTTATGTTCTTATGTAACAATCACCTTCAATGTAACAAATTAATCTTTTTTACTTAAAGCTACTTTATTGTGATCATTATATGACTGCCATCTCTTGGGGTTTTAGTAGTTTATCTTTACTGTCTCCTGTAGTTTATAGTTTCCCTTTCCTTATTTTCTTGTAGTTTTGGAAAATTAAAAACAAACAAACAACCAAGTTCCTGAGAGAGAAGACCTGTACACTTCCAGTGTCCCTCAGTCCTGTGGTCAGTGGCATAGGGTATTGCGTGTAGTTTCCATCATTGCTGCAGTTACAGGGTAACTCAATAAAGTTGAACCTTCCCATAAAGTCACTCTGTAGCAAATGAGTATATGGGTTATTTATAACCTAACGTAACCACTTCATTTTGTCATTGAACAAGCTAGGCTTACCATTTGCCTACCTGCAGCAGGCACATGCTGGCCCTTGATTGTCCACATGGGGATGAAAAAAATGGGGGGAAATGATGTCACAAATGCTGTTCCACACTTCTGTGTGACCACCCAGAAGTGACTTCATGGTGCTCACAATGCTCTTGGAATTCCCCCTTATTTCTATGGTCTTTACCATGGAGATTGGGGAAATTCCTAGAAGGACATGAAGGATGTGATGTCACTTCCAGGTGGAGGATTCACTGTCCAGGATCCCTCCCTCCCAAAGCTCTTGGAATCAGCAGATGTAGAGCTGGCAACCCTAAGCATTCTTCTTAGTAGTCCATTTATACTGAACCCATTTGACTCACCCTTGACATACATGAACTATACTATAAAATTTGGTTCCATTTTGGAATCTTAAGGGTAGTTCATGATGACCGTGTTTAAGGAATGTACCACTTTGATTGCTTAACTAAACTTTTTTCCTTTAAAAAACTTTTAACGTGTAGAAAATTGGTATTAAAAAATTTCTAACCTTCTTTCTGACATTTTAATTTTCTGTGCATAGTGATTTAATTTATGAGAATCAAATTCACTTGCATGCTAAAGTGATATAACCTGAAAGCAGTTTCACTTGATGAGCTATGTATCTATAAAAAGGTAAAGGTTCCCTTGCTCGAAAGCCAGTCGAATCCGACTCTAGGGTTGCGGTGCTCATCTCCATTTCAAAGCCGAAGAGCCAGCGCTGTCCGAAGACGTTTCTGTGGTCATGTGGCTGGCATGACTTAGCACCAAGGTGAACAGAACGCTGTTACCTTCCCACTGAAGTGGTACCTATTTATCTACTTGCAATTTCTTGCTTTCGAACTGCTAGGTTGGAAGGAGCTGGAACTAGAGATGGGAAGCTCACTCCGTCATGTGGCAACTCGGGTCTTGAACTGCTGAACTACCAACTTTCCACAGCCTGCAGTTCAGCATCTTAACCACTTGAGCCACCGCAGCTCCTATGTATCTGTACTAGGCCTAAGTTTAGCAAGGTGTAAGTATGGGAATGTCTGAGGCACATTGGCATAATTTGTAGTTTCTCACTAATACTAGTTATGACAGGAGTCTATTAGTTCCAGGGTCATCCTGTACTCTCTTTATACTCATGCTAGGTATATTCATTTAGTGGCTTGAGTGTTACGTTAAGAACTGGGGAAACCAGGTTCAAATCCCCATTTTACTGGTTGACCATGGGCCAGTTCTCTTCTTTCAGCCTAGCTTACCCTCACAGGGTTGGTGATGAGGATAAAAAGGGAAAGGGAGTCAAAGTAGTTACAAGCTACTTTGGGTAACCTTTGGAGAGAAAAGTGGAGTAAAATATCAAAAATAAATAAACCCTCTCTTTTATGTTGTATCCTTCCAGGGTGCTCATGATAGTGGTATATATGGATAGGGTCAACCCATCGCAATAACTGGGCTTTCTCAGTCAACACAGTATTTTCATGAATTTTGGTAATATTCCTAGAGGCTACAAAGCAGGGTGAGAACAGTTGTCTATTCAGAACTAGGGACGGAAACATGCCTTTACTCCAATTTGTCTTTGGGATATTCCTGATAGGATGTGCATTCAGTGTTTCCGAGCTGAATTAATACCCAAATCATACCTTTTTAGCATGATTCAGGCATTAGTTAAGCTGTATCAGACTGTATCTGATTTTGGGGAGAGGCTCCAGCAGCTACACTGCAAATTTGAGGCCTCTACCTCAAACTGCCTCCCCGCAGCTTACTGAATATCCCCTAGGAGATTTGTCATTGACTATAATGGCTCCATAGTGTATAATAACACTGAAAAATTTGGGATTCCTGAATTTTACAAGAATTTCAATACAATACTGATATTGGAATTTGGGTTTTCAAGGCAATACCAAATTTTCAAGGGTCCAAACCCCCCAAATCTGGAAAATACTGAATTTTTTTCCTTGCACATCCCTAGTTCCTGACTGACTAAGATCATATTGGGAAGAGACCCATAAAGCTAGCAAATTGCAGACTGGAAGGAGAAGCATCTTTGAAACTGTTGGCAAAGGGGTTCTGTTACATTTTGTCCCTGACCATCGTGCCTTTGATCTGAAACCTTTGCTGGCTAAATAATTGGTGCAATGCTTAAGCATATAGGTTGGATCCCATGTATATCCCATGCACAGGAGCATTACTTCCCCCTCCCCCTTGCATCCTTTTACATGCATCGTTCTTTGCCATGAGCTCACACCCGCAACCAAATACACAATAAAATATAGGGTAACCATATGAAGTTGATGGGTTGGCCTTACCATGCCACATAGAATCACTAAATAGTAAAATCTAGATCAATCTTTTTATAGGCTAGCTAAACATTAAACAGACCATGTGAAATATTTGACTGTAAATGTTTCAGAAAGCTTTATTCAGGAATATTAAACAATGGTCCAAAGCAAGCATGTTACAATATGTTACTATAATGCTACTACTGTGTTACTATATGTTACTATAATGCTATATACACTGCATAAAAACACTAGTGTTAATTGCAATGGTATGTTTTTGACTTTTTAACAACTATTTTCACTCCATGCTTAGATTTTTTTTAAAAAAATTAACTATAAAAAATAGCACCATAAAGCTGAGTATTCTCTAAAACACTCAAGATCTTTCTATTATTTAATTTACAGCTGATCAGTTACACTGCTGAGTGAGAGATAGTCTTCCCCTACCAGACTTCCAAGGCCAATAGGGAAGAAACTGTGCTTCGATGCTCCTTTCCATTCTTGGGGCTAGGGAGGCGGTCAAAGAGTAGTGCAAGATGCTTGTAACCTGGAGGCAAGCATTTTCTTTAGCTCATCAGGCATCTTGCATTGTTGTTTGTCATAAAAAGGTAGTGTCTTCCTCTGTTCTTCCTTCTTCACGCTCCTTTGACATGCTCATTCACTCCTCAGACATAACAGACATTTACTCTGGCTCTGGGAAGGATTCTTTAATCTAGTGGATGCTTCTGGATAACTCTTCAACAGTTGGAAGGTTCACAATTTTTAAAGGAGGTTCTGCACTAGTATTAAAAATGGTGTTCATACCAACCTCGCCTCAAGCTCTCATGACATTGGGGCAGCCATTTTAGAGTCTGCCTGCTATTATCAAACAGTTTTCTCTGTGTGAAAACTGATTTGTAAAAACCTGATTTCTAACCCCACTATTTTTCTGCACAGATTTTTTTTCTTTTCTTAACTGATGTGAAGCTAAGTAAATAAAGGTAACAGTAAAGGTTTCCCTTGCCTGAAAGCCAGTCAAATCCAACTCTAGGGTCGCAGTGCTCATCTCCATTTTCAAGCCGAAGAGCCAGCACTGTCCGAAGACGTCTCCGTGGTCATGTGGCCGACATGACTAGACACCAAGGTGCACGGAATGCTGTTACCTTCCCACCAAAGTGGTACCTATTTATCTACTTGCAATTTCTTGCTTTCCAACTGCTAGGTTGGCAGGAGCTGGAACCAGAGACAGGAGCTAACTCCGTCTTGCAGCACTCGGGTCTCAAACTGTTGAACTACCAACCTTCCAGCCTGCAGTTCAGCGTCTTAACCACTGAGCCACCACAACTCCTAAGTAAATAAAACCCTCCATATTAACTTTCAAAAGCAACTCTTTTATCCTACTTATACAGCTAAATTATGTTGAATACATATTTGGAAACATTTGTTCAACATATCAAACTCCACATATTGACTGAAAAGCAGAAGGGTCTGTTACAAAAGTTGACATATGGGGACACCCTTAAGAGAAATCCATTCTAGTTATCCCACTTTATAGCCCCAAACAGCTCCACCCAATTCAAGCAAACTTAATAATGATGTGTTCAGATACTCTCCACATCATAGCAGTTTAGACAAGACTTTGCAGCCTATCCATTGTTAAGGAAAAAAAATATACACTTAGTTATAGTTTGTGATAAATAAGAATTCAAACATTGCTTTGCTGAAATAACATTGTTCTGCGTTCTCTGTTTCTTTGGTCTTCCTTTCTATATTGTTCTTCCAGTTTTTGCTTCTCAGAATCCATACTGTACAAGCTGCAATCTGCACTTCTGATCTGCTCAAACTGACTGAAATCTGCGACATATTTCCCATTTTGAGAGACAGAAATCACAGGCATAAACTCATAACCCCAGAAGATTTCCTCTGGAACATATGAGGTTCGGCTCTGGCAAACAGCACTTGTTGACTCAACTGTGGCATTCAAGAGGACAACAAGTTCAAAATCTTTTTCTTTTAGGTTTTGGGGTGTAAGATCTCTCAAAGGACTGTTCTCATCCAATATATGGTAAAAAGTCAAAGGTAAGATCAAGAAAGGACTTTCAGATGAGGAATCAACATAGAATTTGACAGTAGCTTGGTTAAGCAGGATCCTCTCTCCTTCTTTGGTTTCATAGGTCTGCAGAAGCTTTCCAGCTAGCTGACACTGAATCAGAAGGCTCTTTCTCATATTTGCCACTCGAATCACCAGGCAAAGATGTCCATTGTGTTTGGTGATGACAGCACAATGACTGAATTTAATGGTCTCGGCCCGCTTTTTAGGTCTGGCAATTTTGGCTAGGAAGGTACCAGTGATGAAGATTTCAATCAAAGTTGTGATGACAAGTTGAGCAACTAAGAGGAAAATGGCATGAGGGCACTCCTCAGTGATGAAACGAAAGCCATAACCAATAGTTGTTTGGGACTCCAAAGAAAAGAGAAATGCTCCAGTTAGGGAGTTTACATTCATGACACAGGGGACATGTTTGTGCGAGAATTTCTTTTCTTCCAAGTCTCCATGAATAAATGCAATGGCATAGTAAATTACTCCAAAAAGAAACCAAGTCATTACAAAAGTAGCTACAAACAAAGTAAGTTTATATCTCCATTTCATGTCAATGACTGTGGTCCACAGATCCTGAAGATAAAGCAAGTAAATACCATCCACCTTATCAATCCTGACATTGCTGTGGCCACTTTTGGACATCACACGAGGTTTGCATTTCTTCACCTTAGCACCAATGGCCTCATTTACTAGCGGGCTTTGTGACATGTTGATCTGTGTAGCTTCCATTGTCAGTGTCTCAGACCTAAAAAGAGAGGGGGACATGGTTAATATAAGAAAACATTAGCAATGGCATAATAAGTAGACTCTACATTAAAATAATTGAAGGATTATGATTACATTACATTTGTATAGTCAGAAAGCCGCTAGATTTTAAAGTTGTCAGAAGAGGCATGAAATGTTGTATCAAGCAGAAAATAATCTACCTGATTTCCACATCAAGATAAATTGTCTATCTGGAAAATAATTGTATCACAGCAACTCTTCCTTTTACTATAATGCTTCTCAAGTATATCATGTATGGAAACAAATAAAATGCAGGCACTCGGGAGAACAGTCTTTCATCAAAACTTGAGCTGTTTAACTTGATCCCGCCAAGCCAATCTTGTACTTATGCCTCCACTGGAAATGCTGGCAAAAATACTTTTAAACAACAATTTTGATTGTGATTTTCTCAAATGAAATAATTATTTCTAGCTCTTCACTGAGCATGCAACTGTGCTTGAGAGACAGGAAAGTAAACAGTCTCATGAATGCAGAGGAATATTTGAGGGGGGGGATCTTTGCACCTGAAAATTCTTCAAAGGTTTACATCATGTGCCTCTCCCATTTCAAAGTGGAAAACTGGAGATAATTCACAAATACAGCTTTATAGCATTTGGACCCAGCCAAGGGCAACCACAGAAGACAATGGATCACAAAACTCTCCTCATTTGTTTACTGTGTATCCCAGTTCAGTCCAGGTGGAGATTAAGTGTGCCTACATCCAGGACCGAACAAAGCAAAGAGCACAGGAGGAGACTGTCGTTGCTAGCTTGAAGAGACAAAAAAGACACACAGTTTCCAGAATCAGACAGTTACGTAGTGCAAGGCCAGAGCAAGTTAACAGGAGTTTCCAATAACAAAACTTCCTGATTTAAAAAAAAGCTCCCAAATTTGCATCCTTTGTAGTCTGCTGCTTCGTGCAGCTAGTATTGTTTTGTTCCATTGTTTGGCTTCAAGAGAGAGCTTTAATAAGTGATTCATTTGTGTGAGCCACAGGAAAAAAAAATACGTCTCCCTTGTAACTACATAAAAGATAGTTTCTGGAAATCAAAGACGGACTTATAGTAGAGATGTGTGCCAGCCGAGGATAGCAATGTAATTATTCATGATTGTAACTTTCCTGTTTGTCAGTAGAAGAATATTTATGTTTACACCCATGACTGAGTAACTGCTGGCAGGATGAAGATAAATGACAATTTTAGTCTTATTTCCTTCAGCAGCTACAACTATTAAGGCTGAACTCCTTTTTTCTAAGGTTTACTGTAGAAAAGGGAGTGCTTAACTGAGGTATCCCAATGCATTAAAAAAAATAGTGGGACTGTCAAATCAACACACATACACTGCACAACATATCCGGACAACGAACAGGAAAAAGAGATTACAAAACCTTGAGCGATCTGAACAAAAACAATAGAGAGCGGGAGCATATTAGTGGGGGTAGCAACCCATTCACAAATGCTTTTTAGACAAGCCAAAAAGTTGGAAATAGAACTAAGGAAATGCAGCCTAACAACATGCAGAACTACCAACATGCAAATTCCTACAGGGAAAAAATGCATGACATGGTGACTAAAGAGAATCCACAGCTGATCACATGCTGGACAGGAAAAGACAGTCATATTTTTAAACCTAATGGAGAGCAGCCTGATAAGGAATGTTTAAGTCCCTCACCCCCATTCCAGGGACAACTTCTCTCTTTGTTTCTACAACCTGTGCAACGTCTACATGCCCTCTGGTGCCCAAATGGAACTCCTATGGCAGTCTCTGGCAGCAGGGAGCAGCAGGTTCTTTTGTGTGGGTAGAACCTGAATGGAAAAGCCCTTAGGGATGAAAGCTCCACATGTCCACCAGAGCCCCTGAACCTAGGAGGAAATGTTGGGTTGGGGTGCCTGGAGTCACACACAGGGACAACTCCTTTGGCTAAGGTTGGGACCAAGCCAATGCTCCTCCTTCCTTTTCTCACAGGCATTTCTTTAGAGAAAGTACAACTGCCTACTGTTTAAACACTGTGGTTTGTTTACTCATAAGTAAATTCCCAAATGATGTGGACCAGTGGAATCTCTTTTTACAAGCATGCTCCTTCTTGGATAGACAGCTTTTACTGCTATTTATTTACTAATTAAAATTTTTCTATCCCACCTTTTCAAGAAAGTTCCAAGAGGTTCACAAAAGAGTGAAGTGACAGCCAGGGAATGTTTCCTCTTCAGGACTTCCGTTGTACTGGAAGTCCCTTGCCAGGCTCAGTTTGTAAAGAAGAATTTCAGCCTTGAGAGTCAGAACAGTGTAATGATTAGAGAGTCAGAATAGGATATGAGACACCCAAGTTCTAATCCTCACTCTGCCATGGAAGATCACAAGGTGACTTTGGGCCAATTACTTTCTCTCCTAATAGACCCCACAGGGTTATTATGAGGATAAAATGGAGGAGGGGAACGTTATTGTAAGCTGCATTGGGTCACATTGAAAAGAAAGGTAGGATATAAATCTATGGCCCCTGCCACACGGGGGGAAATTGAGGCGGGCAAAGTGCGGCTTTTGAAAGCCGCACCAAAAGAGACACGCGGCGGCGGGATCACACAGATCCCGTGAGCCACCGCGCAGTTGCTCCCCGGCATGATCAGATGTCGGGGAGAAAGCCACGGAAGGGAGCGCGAGGCTGCCGGCTGCGCATGTGTGCGCATGCGCAGTTTGACTGGGAGCCTCGATTGCTCTGGAAGACGGGCGTTCCAGCGATCCGACAGCTGCGCTTGATGGGGCCAAAACCTTCCATGTGACCGGGACCTATATATATAATAGAAAGTCCCCTCACCATAAAATCAATGCCCAAGTCGAACCCTTGGACCTAGAAGCATGAAATTCGGGGAGAGCACTCCTACCTTGACATAGATGCTCACTAAGAAGGGATTTTTAGAAATTCAACCACTAAGGGAGTCAAAAGGGGTAAAATGTGCTCCATCTATTGTTTTCTATGTGGCCGCCATGCTGCTGCCTCCTTGCATCCCCCACTCTCTGATTGGTCAGCTGCAGAGCTCAGTGTTCTGAGGTAAAAACAGTTACAAGAGACTGCAGAATGGCCAATCACCTCAGGTACTGCAGTGCTGCTGGCCCAGCTTCCCTTATGGCTTCAAACACACTCCCCCTACACCTGACAGGCGGCTGTCTGTTAGGTGCAGCAGTGAGTGCAGGGTGCTTTAAGCCATCAGGGAGCCCACCCCAGCAGTAATGCCTTAGCAATCATGCTGGCAAAGCCTCCACAATGGCTTGCAGTACCCCTCCTCCCTACACTGGATAGGCAGCTACCTGTCAGGTGTAGGAGAGGGAATAGGATGCTTACAGCCATCAGGGAAACTTGCTCAGCAGGATTGCCTGAGTGCAGGGTGCTTTAAGCCATCAGGGAGCCCACCCCAGCAGTAATGCCTTAGCAATCCTGCTGGCCAAGCCTCCACAATGGCTTGCAGTACCCATCCTCCCTACACTGGATAGGCAGCTACCTGTCAGGTGTAGGAGAGGGAATAGGATGCTTACAGCCATCAGGGAAACTTGCTCAGCAGGATTGCCTGAGTGCTGCAGCTGGCCCAGCCTCCCCGATGCCTTTAAACACATTTCCCTCCCCAATACTAGACAGGCAGGTGTCTGTCAGGTGTAGGAGCAGGGCCAGGATACTTCAATCCATCAGGGAAGCTGCCCAAGCAGAAGCACCTTAGCAATGCTGGTGGGCCAGCCTCCCCAGAGGCTTTAGACACTTTCCCACCCACCCTTCCTCCAACTGACAGGTGGTTGTTTGTCAGGTGCAGGAGCAGAGCATTGAAAGCCATCAGGGAGGGTGCCCAAGCAGCATCACCTTATCAATCCTGCTGATTCATCCTCCCCAATGCCTTCAGACACACTACCCCTCCTACACCTGACAGACAACCGCCTGTCAAGGGTTGGAAGGGGCGTGGAGTTCTTAAAGCCATCAGGGAGGCTTGCTTAGCAAGATTGCCTTAGTGCTGCTGCTGGCCCAGACTCTTCGATGCCTTTGAACACAATCCTCCCCTTATACCAGACAGGTGGGTGTTTGTCAGGTGCAGGAGCAGAGCCAGGGTACGTTAATCCATCAGGGAGTCTGCCCTTTAGCCACACTCCCACCCAATATGGAAATATACCCCAAATTTGTAGAAAAGTGGTTTCCTGTATCAGGTTATTTAACTTCTCACAATGTGGGTTCTGGAAAATTGGTTCATATGAACTTGCTTAATATCTGATTGCTCAGTTGTTGTTTTGATTATGTATATGTCCCACTTCTTAAATATAACATAAATGAGAAGCATTTTTTAAAATAAAAAAAAGATGCCCTGCACTCAAAAAATAAATAAAGCAATGCCCAGGCCAAACCCCTGCACCAAGAAACCCAAAAAAAAGGGGGAATGCCCACCATGATGTCAGCCCCCACTACAAAGAGATTTCTAAGAAACACGACCCCTGAATGGGTAAAAAAGGGGCAAAATGTGTTCCCCCGATTGTTTTCTATGTGCCTGGCAGGCTGCTGCCTCCTTGCTCCCCCCCCTCGATTGGTCAACTGTGTAGCTTAGAGTCCTGAGGTAATACCTGCCTGTTTGCACCAACCTCCCTCTGATTGTTCAGCTGTGGATCTCAATGTTTTGAGGTAAAAACACAGTTAAAAGAGACTGCAGACAGTTGAGGACAGTTACAGAAATCAGCAATTCAGACTCTTGAATAGACATTTCTCATAACAGCCAGCATGGCATCACAGAGAGGACCTTCAGTAGAGGAGGGGGGGGGACAGTACATATGTCTCACTTCATTTTTTACACTACAATCTTCTCCATTAGAATTCCTACAACAAATGTTACATTTCAAACTTCACATCATCAGTACTATATCTGGATTTATGGAACTTAAATACCATAGTGAAGCATGGGTATCAGGCTAGTATCTAAATAAATACACGCAGTGCTCTTTTTGTAGCAGGAACTCCTTTGCATATTAGGCAACACACCCCTAATGTAGCCAATCCTCCAAGAGCTTACTGTAGCCCCTGTAAGAAGAGCTCTGTAAACTCTTGGAGGATTGGCTACATTAGGGGTGTGTCGCCTAATATGCAAAGGAGTTTCTGCTACAAAAAGAGCCCTGATAAATCGACATTGCAGTTTATAATCTCCCCTTTCGAGAAAGGGGTACTTGCAAGGACAGTTCCAGCCAGCTTGCTCCCTGAAATACGCATGGACCTACTCAGCCAGTAAGCACCCTAGCGTGTCACTTAATGCCAAAAGCTAGCTTGGAACAGTACACTTTGTACAATGTGATGTCCACAAATCTTTGGCTGAAGATAGAGAAACTTCTCACCACTAAACATGGAGCTGAGATCAGGGACAAAACCTGATCTGTACTAAAGTCCAGGTTTGAGTAACAGCTTTTACCCAGAAATACCAGCTGTCTGGAAACCCGTAACAATAATCATTGGAAGATGGAAAGTCTGAATCAGTCAGAGGAAAGGGGCTGTACTCCAAAATCTTATGACTCAGTAGGAGAAGCTAATTGTGGGGAAGGTTACATCAAGGCACTGGGAACCCATGTTCCACTTTACTTCCATCTTCCTCACATCTTCTTCATTAATCTGAACAGGTATTTCCTCAGTTCATCCTCTGTCCCCATCTGTTACTTTGACACATACCTACATCTCCTGCTTGCATCAGCATTTCTTAAATCTTGCCACCATTGTAGTCATATTTTCTATTTCTTTTCTGTTTGATGTTTGTAATTTTTTTTTAAAAAATAAACATCTAACACATGGGGGGGATACACCCTTTAAAGATGTGTGTCTTAAGAACACAAGTTTTTTGATTGAAAGGAAGCAGCCACCAAGAACACTTCTGTATGTTCCTTTCATGCTTTGTTGCTTTGATCCCAAATGTTCTTAGACACTCATAAGAGATCTAACTGGGACACCAAAGTAGTTTGAGGGGCTCAAAGCCTTTTAGAGCTTTAGCATGTCAAATCAGACTACATTCATCTCTGAATAAAATTGGAGAACATTTGTGAATCTCCAAGACAGTGCTGTTTTCCTCCCTCAATCTTTTCTCAGACAGAACTACTTCAGGTTGTCTCTTCCAAAGAGCCAGAATTAGTATGTATGTCTTATCCCTGCATGACCTATGAGTACAACTGGCCTTGCTTTCACTTTTTCAATTGTTCATTGGCTCCTGTGATCTTTCATTTTCTCACTGATATTTTCAGGCAGTGTCTCCACTGTTGTCAATGTCATACAGCAAAGAATGTCTGAATCTTGACCTCAGAGTATTAAATAAGTATTAGAATAGTATCTCACCAGTCCTTGGTGCTTTCCTCTCTCCATTTGTGTTCTTTATTAGGGAGCATTCGTGTACCAGTTAGTCACTTCCTTTCATCTCCTGGAATGGATCCCGTCAGATCCTGGCCTTTCCCCACCCAACTTCCTGCATGTTGTTTCCTTCATCATCTCTCTTCTTTCTTTTGTACATATCTTTACAACCCAGAGAAATTCATGTTGGATTCTTTAGACTGAAAAACTTCACCTTTGTTCTCTGCTGTGCTTGTCAAATGAGTAGATAGCTGCCAGGCTTGATGTGCTGCCTCAGGTCAATAGTCACTCTGTTTCAGTATTGTAGCCCATACTAGCGGCACCAGAGGAAAAGACCCTGAGGCAGGCAGTGAGTTTATCCTTAAAGGCAATCCTCATTCCCCCTCCTCCTTCTTCTTCCCAGATTGACTGACTTGTGCCTGGAAGCATGGAAGATTGCATTCTTTCCAAACCTCGGCTTTGTTTATTCCAATATTCGCTGTCGTAACACTAGATATTCCAGTTACTCCTATAAATACACAGTCCATTTTTCTAGTCTTTTCATTGTCAGTGACACATGGTGGGCCAATGCGTTCTCCAGCCTGATTTTGCGGAGAAATGGAAAAGCTTTCATTGTGCCAGACTAGCATCCTCCTCCTTTTGTTGCTGACAAGCGATCTCTTATTCTTGTGCTGGGACACAGACTGAAAGGAAAGGATGGGCCTGTCCATCTCCTACAGTGGTACTAGCAAATATTTTGTAGGAAAGGTTTCAGTGAAAATTGTGGAGATTGAGTAGCAGTCCCACATAGATCAGGAAGACCAACTAAGAGGCATGAAGAGGGACTGGCATCATGTGAGGATGGACCTTGTGTGTACAATCAGAGTGAGTTGGTAGCAGTGCATGCAAGGGATATCTCTCTCTCTCTCTCTCTCTCTCTCTCTCTCTCTCTCTCTCTCTCTCTCTCTCTCTGTGTTTGTTTGTTTGTTTGTGTGTGTGTGTGAGAGAGAGCGAGAGCGAGAGAGCACTATATGATGAAATTAAATGTGGCAGTCTGTACTGCAGACAACCATTTTATTTCATTTTAATAATAATGGCCCAAAGAATTCTGGGAATTTTAATTTAGTGAGTTGTTGAGAATTATCACTTAGAGATTTTAACACTGTCCTTCCACCTCACCTCATATACAGAAGTGGAGTTCCTCAGGAAGAGGGACAACCTCAAACATTTTTAGCAGAAAAGCAGGATAAGTAGGTGGGTAGATGGATAGGACAGAACAGCTGCAGTGAAAGAGTTAGGAATTATCTGATATACTAGGGTTTGGTAATGAAATCACCTTACCCTTCTTTGGACTATTCATTGGATCGGATTTTGTTTCATGGGACTTCAGAGGTAGTTCCCCAGTATACTGAAAATGAAATTGATGAAGGCTGCCTTAGCTGCTGAAAGTCAATGTCATTTTTAATACACTGGGAGAACACTCACTATTTTAAGTTTACATAGGAATGAAGCTCCAAGACTAGGAATGTGATTCAGGCATCTCAGAATTGCACACCCTCAGGGTAAAAGGACGCTACAGAAGAGAACAAAAGGAAGACAAGGTACCTGGGTCCAGAGAGCAAGAGAAGAGGAGCAGGAGAGAGGGTATGCGTACCTCCTCTTCTGTACTCTAAGGGCTCCACTTGATGTTGGCAAATTTTGACAAAACATGTTTGGAACAAATCCCATTCAGGTTTGGAGGAATGAAATCTCAAATGGGACAGACCTTTAGGAATTCATTCATTCCTATAGAAATGACTGTTGTTCTGTTGTTTGTATGTAGTGCTGGAAGCGTATGTTGTTTCTGTAATTCATGCACTGAAGATTGTGTCTTCGTTTACAAATTAACTTTCTGCACATGTTCCAGTTCTTAGCCTCAGGTTTCTGAGGTGGCTTCTAATCAAAACATAAAAATGCAATATATAATAAAACCCTGAAACCAAGTATGAAAACAACCTTAACTTTTGCATCCTAAAACTTCTTTAAAGCAAGCAAGCAACAATCAAGAACAAAGACAACTCAACACACACAGGCCTGGGTCAACAGAATGGTTCTAGCCTGGTGTCTGAAACTAGAAAGACTGGGCAGTGGGCACGCAGCAGCAGGCAGGCTGTTCTAATGTCCGGTCTTGCTGTGCAACAGCCTCTATCTTGAGCAGCAATCCACATCCTTTCTTTCTTTCTTTTAGTATTTTGTATGTGTGCATGTGTGTGCTTGCGAGCCTGGAAGTCATGGTGACTTCTGGTGACTCCTAGTGGGGCTAGGATGTTTCAGAGAGGTGGCTTTGATATTACCTGCCTCTGCATCCCAGCCCTGGTATTTCTTGGACATCACCCTTCCAAGTACTTGCCAGGGTACTTTCCTTTATGATGGGGGGGGGATGAAGCAGGGCCCTTGATGCTCATCTTATCATGATAATGGGCTTCAGTAGTTTGAACATGATCAAAACCCACCTCATCCTCAGTCATACCATGGGTCCATTTTTCTCAGTATTGTCTACTCTGGCAGTAGCTTACCAATTTCTCTGGCAGAGAAAAGACTTTCCCAAGATTTTTCTTCTGGGATGCTTTTAAATACCTTTAAAAATATCCCTCTTATTTAAAACAGACATACTTCCTTTCTTACTGCTTCATAGATATCTTCCAAGTATTCAGTACAGCCTGGAAAATCTACAACAACTATTCCTAAGTAAATTGCTAAAAGACTGCTGTTTAATAGTACACTTATTTGCATTCCCTACTGGCTATCAAATAATTTGCATATATTTATGCTCAGAGACCTATAAAACAATATCTGATGCTTATACATGAAAGATTAATGTTCAAAGCATGAAGTCAACCCATTAGGTTTATGGCACATACCCTGGAATAATAAACCATTTATGTTATGAGACAAATCCATTGATTTCAGTTAGATTTACTTGTGGGTAAAAACTGTAGGACCACAGCCATAATCAATTCAACATGGACATGCTTGCTACAACTACTGTTATTTAGTGAGCAGCAAGCTTTACTTTATTTGACACTTATTGATCCAGATTTTTTTTTATATAACAGGAATAAAATTCATCTTGAAATAAAAACTGTAGTAACTTCTACATCTGCTATTAATTTTTAATAACAGCAGTTCTAAAAAATGCTATTGGAAGAGAGACAAACACTTTATGCAATGAGTCCCTCTGACCCTGCTGTGTTTAGATTTTTTTTTTTTAATGAATGACATTTCCGGACTTACAAAACACTCAGAACTTTTTTGCATCTCTCTTGCCGGGTTATGATTTCCAACTTCCTTGGATTCAAACACTTTCACAGTGGATCTTCACTAGCACAGCTAGATATCCAAAGCAGAAATCAGTGATTTTCCACCTTTATCTCACCCTTGCTCCAGTTCATGCTGTGTGAATATTACCTACCTCTGGAAGACAGCAAGTTTTTATACTGACATCAACTCATCAAAGGACAACATACACAGAGTTCTTATCATTTACATGTGCTTACAAAAACAATACTGATTACTTCCATTCTGTATCACTTTACATCTTCAAAGTGCTAAACAAACATTAATTAATCCTAGACACAGCCCTGCAGAGAAGGTGTATCCTATTCCCATTTTAAATACATAATAGGAAACTAAGGGGGGGGGGTCAATGACACACAAATTCTGTAATGAATGAGTAGCAGAAACAGAGAACAGGCATCACAAATCACTGGCCATTATCCCTTTTTTGGGGGGGCGGTAAACTAGTTTCAAATTTTCCTTTCCCCATTAGATGTCAGGGGCAAGGGTAATGTTGGTCTCCTTTTTCCTATGCGCTGATCTCTCATTTTCTTTCTGTGTCTGTGTCTGTGTGTTGTGCTTGCAGAGTGCTCCATTATTTAATTAAGGACTACAGATAGACAAGTACCACTGACAGCCAGTGTGCCTTAGTGGTTAGAGTGTCTGACTGGGATGTGGGAAACCCAGGTTCCAATCCCTGCCCATGCCATGGAAACTAGCTAGGTGACCTTAAGCAAGTCACACTCTCTCAGACTAACCTACCACTCAGAGTTGTTGTGAGGATACAATGGAGGAGAGGAGAACAATGCATTTTTTGGGGGGGGAAGCAAAGTAGAAATACTAAAAAAAAAAATTAAGAAATCGTTTAGTTTTACGCCAGCCAGGTGGTGTTTTATAACAAACTTTGCAAGTGACATCATCATGCCGGGGATGTTATACAACAATGTCCCTGTTTGGGCATGGGGTTGGCCTGCGGTGGATCAAAGCTCCCAAAAGCGGGAGGATCCTTGCTGGGACCTGGGGGCTGGTAACACTAAATGTAAACCACTTTGGTTCCCCACTGGGGCAAAATGCAGAGTATAAATGAAGTACGTAAATAAGTAAAAAATCTCCTGCCACTCTTAAGCTTGTTGATCTGCTCAGCTCAGCTCAGCATAGGGTCTGATTAGACCATGCATTAAATGTAAGTTTGGTGTAGTGGTTAAGTGTGCAGACTGGGAGAACCGGGTTTGATTCCCCACTCCTCCACTTGCACCTGCTGATGTGACCTTGGGTCAGCCACAAGCTCTGGCACAGCTGTCCTTGAAAAAGAGCAGTTTGTGTCAGAGTTCTCTCAGCCCCACCCACCTCACAGGGTGTCTGTTGTGGGGAGGAGAAGGGAAAGGAGTTTGTAAGCCGCTCTGAGACTCCAAGTGAAAGGCGGGGTATAAATCCAATCTCTTCTTCTTCTTCTTAGTTGGCTTAGGGCAAACCCAACACAACTCACATTTAACATGTGGTCCAGTGCTCACTCTAAAAAAGAGGTGGGGGCAGAATCTGCTCCTGAGCATGCATAGTGGCAGGCGGCTTCAATTCCCTTCATTCAATCCCACATTCCATTCCCACAGAAAAGGGCTGTGGGGCGCAAACTGTTTTGTGTTACTAGCAGTTCCACGTGTACACAAGGTAGACACATGAAACTCGCAGTAAGACAAACAGCCCAATGCCCACAACCTTTTTCTGCTAGTGAAAGTGTATGGTATTAAAGAGAGAGAATGATGAAGTCTTTTGTGTTATGGCATTTGAGGAAGTACTCATTTAGGCCAGGCCTGGCAGCAACCACCTGGCAACTTGCTATCAAGTGACTTCCATGGTTCACCCAGGCCTGGCTACTCAGAGATCCAGATTTGAATCCCAACTCTAAAAAGGGTTCCAGAGGAGATCTGGGAGATTACAGGCCAGTCAGTCTGACATCGATACTGGGTAAATTGGTGGAAACTGTTATTAAGGAAAGAATTAGTAAGCACATTGATGAACAAAAACTATTGAGGCAGACTCAGCATGGGCTCTGTGAGGAAAACTCTTGTCTCACTAACCTGTTAGTGTTCTTTGAGGGGGTGAACAAACATGTGGACAAGGGGGACCCAATAGAAGTTGTTTACCTTGACTGCCAGAAAGCTCTTGATAAAGTTCCTCATCAAAGGCTCCTAAGTAAGCTAAAAAATCATGGGATAAAAGGACAAGTCCTTTTGTGGATCAAAAACTGGCTAATTAATAGGAAACAAAGAGTGAGTATAAATGGGAAATTTTCTCAGTGGAGGGTGGTAAGCCGTGGGGTACTGCAGGGGTCAGTACTCGGTTTGATGCTTTTTAACTTGTTAATTAATGATTTGGAGTTGGGAGTAAGCAGTGAAGTGGCTAAATTTGCAGATGACACAAAGTTGTTCAGGGTGGTGAAAACCAGGGAGGATTGTGAGGCACTCCAAAGGGATCTGTCAAGGATGGGCGAGTGGGTGTCAACATGGCAAATGGGGTTCAATGTGACCAAGTGCAAGGTGATGCATATTGGAGCCAAAAATCCTAACTATAAATACACGTTGATGGGGTCCGAACTGACAGGGACTGACCAAGAGAGATATCTTGGGTAGTAGATAACTCACTGAAAATGTCGAGACAGTGTGTGACTGCAATAAAAAGACCAATGCTATGCTGGGGATTATTAGGAAGGGTATTGAAAACAGATCAGCCAATACCATAATGCCCCTATATAAATCAATGGTGAGACCTCATTTGGAATACTGTGTGCAGTTCTGGGCACCACACCTTAAAAAGGATATTATAGCTTTGGAAAAAGTGCAGAAAAGGGCAACTCAAATGATAAAAGGGTTGGAACAAGGTTTATAAGATTATGAATGGGATAGAGCAGGTAGAGAAAGAGGTACATTTTTCCCTTTCTCACAATACAAGAACTCATGGGCACTCCATGAAATTGCTGAGCATTTGGGTTAGAACAGATAAAAGGAAGTACTTCTTCACCCAAAGAGTGATTAACACATGGGATTCACTGCCACAGGAGGTGGTGGTGGCTACAAGCATGGACAGCTTCAAGAGGAAATTAGATAAGCATACGGAGCAGAGGTCCATCGGTGGCTATTAGCCACAAGATATAGATAGGGACTCCAGGGCAAGTGATGCTCTGTATTTTTGGTGCTGGGGGGTGGTCAATAGTGTGAGGGCTCCTAGAGTCCTGGTCCCACTGGTGGACCTCCTGATATCACTTGGTATTTTTGGCCACTGTGTGACAGAGTGTAGGACTGGATGGGCTATTGGCCTGATCCAACATTGGCTTCTCTTATGTTCTTACTATGGAAACTCATCTTAGGCCAGTCACACACACTCGGCCTAATCTATCTTAGAGGGTTGTTGTGAGGATAAAATGGAGGAGAGGATTATGTAAGCTGCTTTGGGTCCCCATTTTGGAGAAAGGTGGGGTATAAATGGTATGGTAATAAGTTTAGCTGAAGATGGGTGGCAGGTAAAAGGTGGTTGCTTGGTGGATGGGAAGGAGAGAAGGAAGCAGGGAAAGGTGAGGATATGAGGGATGCTGGGAGGAAGGAAAAAGGAAATAGTGTGGGGTAAGGGATAAAGGGGAAATTGTGGCATCCCCTGAAAATCTTTGCAGGTTCCCCACTACATAACTGGGCTTAGCCGAGTGGCAACAGCACACAATTTTTTTTCCAGGGAGAAGCTGCTGGGGGTGCAAAGCAGGGGAAACTGAAGACAGAGAATCAGATAAAGGTAGGTTGCTTTGTGGATAGGAAGCAGGATAAGAAGGCTACAGGGGCTTTTATGAATGGGAGAGAGGAAATAGTGGGGGAAGAGAAAATGAGATGTTCCCAGAAGCCCTTGTCCCCCAACAAACTGTATATATTTGTATCCGGTTTCATGCTGGCAGTGCGCCAGTATAATAATCCGTGTCTGCAAATGTTTCCTGCCCTCTGGTAGTGACTCCATTGTCATAGCCGCACCGCACCGGTTTAAATGAATGCTGTTCTTTGCTGCTCTAACCCCTCCTTTCTGGTTTCGTTGTGCTGTCAACCTAATGCAGACATTTTTGAGCCATTGCTCCACTAATTCTTAAATAATTCCAACAGGTAGTGCACAAAAAACTAGGCGGTAACTCGTGGTTCAATTCCAACAGTACTCTTTTCTCTTTTTACTAGCTAGCCCCCAAAATAATTTTTAATTTTTTAATCTTGTTTTGAAGCTTTTATTTCTTGACCCCTTTTACATTTTAAGTTCACCTGGGGGGGGGAGGGTTTACTCCGAGCTGTAGGAGGCACACTCAGTAGTAAAACACAAGACCTTGTGTTTAGCTCAGTGGGTAAATTCCTGCCCTGCAAATCAGGGCATTGTTGGTTTGATTCCTGCATGGCTGCTTTTACTCATTGCTATGTACCAGTCCTCAAAAAAAATTATTTGAAATTTATCTGTTTATTAAATTTATAATCATGGAATATGACTGGGCAATGCACAGTCAGCAGCTTTTTCGAGTAAGAGCTTGCATTTGGCTCAAAAAGTTGCAATTCCTGCCTTGTAGTCATGGCGTTTCTCATTTTTAAGTTCACAGGGGTAAGAATGACAGACCCTAGGAGTAACAGAAGTGTTCTGGGAATGGAATGACAGGATCTGGAGTGGAATGACAGCCCCTGGGGGTAGCAGGAGTGTTCTGGGAATGACCGGCCCCAGAGTGGAATGACAGCCCCTCGGGGTAGCAGTTGTGTTCTGGGAGTGGAATGACAGGCCCAATGGTGGAATGACATCCCCTTGGAGTAAGAGGAGTGTCCTGGAACTGGAATGCCAGGCCTATCATTACAGTCCCAGGACACATCTCCTACCCCCTGGGCTGTCATTCCACTCTGGAGCCAATTATTCCAGTCCCAGAATACTCCTGCTAACCCCAGGGTCTATGATTCCACTGTGGGGCCTCTCATTCCAGTCCCATAACACTCCAGTAACCCCCAGGGGCCATCTAGTGATGAACAATAGATTGTGATTAGATAACTGAAAAAAAGACAAAGTGGACAGCTCCCCTAATGCTAACTTGTAAGCAGAGGCGCAGCCGTTCTAAACCACATGGGATAACAGCGGCACCAAGCTGATTCTAAAATGCATATGTAGATTCGGCTAGAGTTGGAGTGAAATGTTCAGACTGGCCCTCATGGCATGGTGGTCTGACCATGGTACTGCCAAGGCAGTAATCCAGTCCACTGTTACCCCAGCCACTGTAAATGTCCCTCTAGCTGATTATTAGTCATTTACTCATGATTGTCTTGAATATGCCAGCCTGGAGAGAACAGAAAGTAATTAAGAAGGCTAAAAACAACAAAAAGCAAATTGTAGGGACAACCATTGCTGAAGAGTTACTTCTGTGCAGACCTGGAGTAGGCTTTTTACTTTGCAGGTGGGAAATGTCAGATATTTAATACTATGCTATTTAGGTTTTAGGTATGTGGAATGTTATGTTATAGCTCGATCTCACCAGCTCTCAGAAACTAAGGAGGGTTGGTACCTGGATGGGGGACCACCATGGAAGATTCCGCAGAGGAAGGCAATGGCAAACCACCTTTGCTTCTTACTTGCCTTGGAGGCCCCTTGCTGGGATTACCATAAGTTGATTGCAACTTGATGGCACATACTCACATATGTTAGGTTCTGTGTAGAATTCTAATTTCAACATAAAAATACACAAAAAACTGACATGGAGCTACCATAAAATGGTTTTATTAGATGGTGACTGGTCATTTGCATGCTTCAACATGTTTTATTATGATGAGGTTGTCGCTCACACTGACTTTTGCCTGAGCCCATACATTTTTCTGAATGTTGTATGCCATGATGTGCTATACAAGAGATACTACACTTGATCTTAGCCAAAAGCCTGAGAAGTGATGATGTGCTATGCATATTGCTTGTCAGAACACTCACATGAATCTGTTGCAGCTTCATCACATAAACAGTATCCTAGCTGTTCAGCTGTGTCCACCCTAGTGCAGTGCACAGGAGTGGATGGAGGAGATGAGCAGCATTGCGCAGGTAATCAGCATTGCATTCTTCTCAACACATTTGGGAAACTGCCTACACAGAGCATATACAGCTGCATGCCTATGAAGTTCTCCAAAAGCTCAGGAACCCTGATTTCTGAGAATACCAGATCAAGGATAAAGGCCACTGATCCCACTTTCACCCTTTTTGTTTCAAACAATAATGTGCAAACAAGTGTACAATATGATTGTTTCCTTTCTAAACTAGTGAGTCCCTCACTATAATGAAACAGCATCCTTCCCCTCCTGAAGTACAAGAATATCCTACAGCATTTCATAAAAGACAGTGCTGTCACTGGTAAGTTTTGATCTCATGGTTATAAGAAGCTCCCTTGGGCAATTTGTGTAGGATGCTCTAGGCTGATCCTGCATTGAGCAGGGGGCTGGACTAGATGGCCTGTATGGTGCCTTCTAACTCTGTGATTCTATGATTCTATGATTTAATAGTATGGGGATGAACAATGTATAATATGGACCTATAAATTTATGCTACAGTTTAGCAACATAATCTGTGTTATAATAAAAATATTTTTCTTTGCTTTTATGATTCTGGAGAGGTGGCATATATTTTCTCAAAAAAAATCTAAACAAATAATTTACCTTCAGCAATGCTAGGTTTGTGGATTCATGGCACAGGATAAATATTTTTAAAGTTCAATTCCTATTCACCTATATAGTACACCTTTTCTGTTCCTATTATTTTATAGCAACTAACTACTTGCAAATCATTCCATACTCTATGACATACTTGCATCATCATCAGATTCAAATGTGGGCTGGGAAGGTTATATCTGGTTCACTAGTGGAATTGTTTGCCAAAGGAAAATGACATAGGCTCTGCATCACATGGGGAGTTAAGTGAAGTGGGTACAATTCAGCCTATTGGAATCATACCAAATGAATCCAATGAAAGTGATAGATCAAGATGGGTAGCCATGTTAGTCTGTCTGTAGTAGTACAAAAGAGCACCGGGGTCATTTCATAGAAAAAGAGGTGCAGGAGCTCATTAGCATAACTTATTAGCATAACTTATTTGCATATGCCACACACCCTGACATCACCGGAAGTGTGTCAGAAGGCAACACCTACCACTCAGTCTCCACCTGACTGTTTTGGATTTATTGCTATGGGGGGGCGGGATGCACAGATATGCCCTCACAGAGGAGGGAGAGCTTGTACCTGAATAAAACTTGGGTCTTAAAGGTGCCACTGGACTGTTTTGG
>NW_015159717.1:347829-356400 GCF_001447785.1 Gekko japonicus
TTAGTCTTTAAGGTGCTACTGGACTCTTGCTCTTTTCTCCTGAAAAGGAGACATGCAGACAGAGGGCCCCTGTTTTGCCAATTATCCCTCCTAATGAACGTATGAATCCTGTCATCTATTTCAACAATTTTATCCCATGGTTGCTTTTGTATTTTTATTGTAAACAGAAGGAAGCTAGGTCTTTTCTGGAATCTGCTAACAAAGCCTTGTATTTACCAACCACTCAGAAAAAACATGA
This sequence comes from Gekko japonicus, assembly GCF_001447785.1. Lineage (NCBI taxonomy): Eukaryota > Metazoa > Chordata > Lepidosauria > Squamata > Gekkonidae > Gekko > Gekko japonicus. The sequence goes on from NW_015159717.1 coordinate 348,068, forward strand.
AGTCTTCATGGCTGACCAGCATGCCACATCCTAGATCTAGTGTGGCAATAGTGGTTAAGAATGTCAGACTAGTATCAGGAAGACCCAAGTTCAGAGGCACTAAACCTCTAAATCCTCTGAATCCCAGAGCCAGAAGGCTACATCAGGGGAAGGGCTCAGCTCTGTGCCCTATTGATGGCCCTAAATTAGTTTGCTCCGGAGCCATCTTTCCTAAGACAAAAATGTGTGAGCCGGAGGCTAAAAAACTGTGAGCTAGCTCACACTAACTCAGCTTAGAGGGAACACTGGACCCAGGTTCAGAGGCACTAAACGTCTAAATCCTCTGAATCCCAGAGCCAGAAGGCTACATCAGGGGAAGGTCTCAGCTCTGTGCCCTATTGATGGCCCTCCAGAGGATCTGGTTAGCCACTGTCTGAGACAGAATGCTGGACTAGATGGACCACTGGTCTGATCCAGTAGGACTGTTCTTGTGTTCTAAATCCCCACTCATGCCCTGGAAATTCACTGGGTGACCTTGGGCCAGTCACATTTTTTTCAGCCTAACTTACCTTCACAGGGTTGTTGTGAGGATAAAGTGGACAACAATGTAAGCCACTTTGGGTTCCCATTGGGGAGAAAGATGAGGTATAAATGAATAAAATAAAATAAATAAATTAGGCAGTCTTGATTAATGGAGGTGAATATAATTTTGGTGGGCTGGTACATTTGTACTTATTTCTAAGACTTTCCTAACCCTTTGCTCTTGCTTATGTCAGCATTACATCAACATTTTAAAACAGTAGAATCAAGAATAATACGTACAAAGGTTAGAGAATACCCTTTTACTGTCTTTACAATTTTACATGATGCTGCTGTTAAAGTTCATTGGGCTTTTGCTTCAAAACTGAAGTACACAGAGTTATACTTGTTGATAAGAAGTTTTGATAGCAAGTTTATGACAACTGATTTATGAATTCCATCATAAAGGTAATGTCCATAAAGTAAAATTCTTCTGAAAGCTGGGGCCGTTTTGTCACATAAAATTAAAAGCTGTGCAAATGGATTGCTTTTTAAAACTTAGCAGTGAAGAGGCAGTCAAAGAAATTCATCACTGTGCTTTGCTTAATTAAAACACACACAGTTATGCAGAGTGTCAAAAATAATTGATATGTTTGGACAAACATTAGGTAATTTGCAAAGCTGAAACAAAAGATAATATTGTTTTTATCCTATCCTAATCTCTCTCTTAAATTTGTCAAGAGCACAGGATATGTGCCACACATCAGTTTCAATTACATTCACTTCAGTGAAGTCTTTGCACAGCCTCACTACAGCAACATTTCATGAAAAGACAGGGTGTATGTTTTTTATTGTTTTCTGCAATTTTATTTTGCCTTCCTACTAGAATATCTATCAGTACCTGTGGAGCTACCTTAACACAACTGGATTTACTGTGGCCCACGAGGTGCATGAATCAGCCTTGTTATCTTACATCTTCTTCATCCTCTCCGAGGTACTCATTTTGCTGCTGGGCCATATCTTGCTGTGGGAACTGTAGCACAGCATCTTTAGTCCACTTAGGAAATTGGTGTTATGCCTCAGATCATAATAATCATAATAATTAATATGTATTTGGAATTTTCCCTGAAGGTATATATCACTTCTTATACTTCTTATATTCTCAGTAAATTCACAATAGACCTTTAAGGTAAGTTAGTACTTTTATCCCAGAGGAGTAGGCCTGTTCTTGTAGGCCTACTAGGGCTTAGCTACGCATTCTACTGGCTGCTGGCTGCCTTCCACCAAAACAAGATAAAACCATGTTTCCTGATTACTTAATTGGCCAGGACACCTCTGCTGCCAAGTTCTTTTTAAAAGGGGTGAATAGTACCCTGACCCTGTTTCTGTCTTCTATTACATGATGACTGGACCCATGATTTTATAATATAATAATAATAATCTTAATTGCATTAGCAAAAAAGCCATAGCAACAAAACAAGATAAAACCATGTGACCAACACTAGATTAAAGGGTATAATAACAAATCAATCACTTGTACCAAATTGGGGGGGGGGGAAACACACTTAAATGTATCCAATTAGTATATACACGAGCGACAGTTATCAGCAGTGACCCATGATTTTTATGGTGCTGCCTAGGCCAAGATATGAGCCATTATGATACGACAGCCTTATTTTGTTTCAGTATAAAAATCTTATGAATTCATGAAGATCCATTCAAAACAATCTAGATCTGACTTTTATTTAGTCCCCCATCCAACCCAGTAATGGGGGCGTGGTGAATTAGAAACCCACTCTTAGCTAATGAGTCAGGGACTTTTTAGTTTAGAGAAAAGGATGGGGGCACTGTAGAGGTTTATACAATTATGCATGGGCTGGAGAGAGTGTATGGAAAGTGCAATCAAGTCATGACTTATGGTGACCCCATGGGGTTTTCAAGGCAAGAGACATTCAGAGGTGGTTTGCCATTGCCTGCCACTCTGTCATGACCCCAGTATTCCTTGGAGGTCTCCCATCCAAATGCTAGCCAGGGCCAATCCTGCCTAGCCTGCAAGATATGACAAGATCAGGCTAGCCTGGGTTATCCAGGTCATCTGGTATCTGAAATCCCTCCACTTTCCAACATATAGGACAGAAGGACTCACATTCTAGCTGTATCTGAAGAAGGGAGCAGGGACGCATGAAAGCTCCTGCCCTACCACAAATTTTGTGAGTCTTTAAGGTGCTACTGAACTCTCACTCTTTTCTACTGCTACAGGTCAAGGGAAGAGAATGTGTAGAGGGAGCTTTTTCTCCTCCTCTAATACTAATACTAACACTGGGTGCACCCAATGAAGTTGACAGGAAAAAGATTTGGGATGAACAAAAGAAAATGAGTGATTAAAATGTGAAATTCACTGCCAGAAGAGGTAGTGATGACCAGTAGAATGGATGGGTTTAAAAGGGGATGAGACAGATTTATGGAGGATAGGTTTATCAGTGGCTACTAGCATTGGTGGCTAAAGAGAATTTGCACATTCCGAGACAATAAATCTCTGAATACCAGCATCAGAAGGCAACATCAGGGGAATGCCTTGGCCTTTGTGCTCTGTTATTAGACCTCCAGGTTAACTACTTGGCCACTATCTGAATCATAACGCTAGACCAAATGGACCACTGGTCTGATGCAGCTCTTCTTATATTCTTATGTCATTGTCACTTAAATAGCATTGTATCATGCATCAGAGAAAGGGTGCTTTTAAAAGACTTTTTAAAATAAATGAGGTATGACTTTCTACGTGCAAAAATACTTCAAATGTGCAATACTCATATGTGTCGTTTTAGCCCAGCTCCTTCCTAAAATATAGACACCACAATGCCAATAATGCTTTCCTATAAGGAAGTTAGTTCATTTTCAGTGCTTTCTGTTAGCAATATTTCATGATTTACTTCTGAGTATTTTTTCTCACCAATCTATGTATGTGGTCAATTTATGGTCTAAAATACTTTTTCACATGCACACCCATATATGTTTTCCACTGAAGTCTGCTTTTTCCGAGACACACCCAAATTCCAGTACAAGGCTGGCGGGTGTGCCAAATTTCTTGCTCTCCATGCAATGAATGGAAAATGCCCCTCCCCCTTACCATTTCTGCATATTCTTGGGGAAATGAAGGAAAGGCCTCCAGAGGAATTTTCTTATACCTATTGTTACCAGTTAGGAACATGAAAGTGCAGATATTTAAGCGCTCCCTCTATAAGAAAGTTTGAGGTATGACAATAAATGTAGTTTGAAATTGCATAGGATAGAAATAATCTAAGGAAACAGTTATCATGATAGCAAAATAATTATAAAATAGGAGGAGAATAAGGTGCCATGTTTCTTTATTTCATTTCACTACCATGTCAAAAACACTCTTGAAATCACTGACGTTTTATGGGGGAGGTGAAAACATCAAAGCTCAATAAGGAAAAATATTGAGCATTTTATAATGAAATAATAGCTTTCAGCTGCCACTTCATATCCTTTCTTTAATGAAAAAAAGTTAATAGATTGCAGTGTTTTGTGAAAGGCGGGGAACTGTGCTGTCTTGCTTGAAGCAACGATGGAGCAGCAGCTAAGGGCTGCATTTTCAGGGGGTCCATACAATATTGTGGAATATATTGCTTTTCAAACTAGATTTTTTTGGGGGGGGGGGAACCCAGACACGGTGACACTGATGCTCCAGTTGGCATAAGCAACATGTTTGAATTCTTGGCATGCTTGGGATTTCTTGAGGGTGTTCAACAGAGAAATATCTGTCTTGGCTACCCAAACCAGGATAGCATTTTTGCCCAGCAGCAACAGTTCTGTTCTCTCTCAATAGACTATTGGTTTTTCAGTTATTCAAAGCATATATGGTTGAAGAATGGGTTGGGATCACACACCTACTGGCCACACCCCAGATATCTGTATTTACCAAGAAACATCTGTAGGGAACCACTCACAACCTACATGTGAATGGAACACTGCCAAAATCAAGGGCCTGATCATGCATACAAAACCCATGTGCATACATGTGCACATATTGAGGTATCCCAAAAGCCTGTCTACGGTAGTTCTAGCATCTATAGTTCTGCTATCCTTTATGCATATAGAGTTAGAGAGGTTCCCTATAAACAATGCTGAGAACTCCACTGTACATGCTTTATCTTACTAGTTAAAAATTTTCCACTGCAGAGCTCTGAACCATTGGAGGTTTGTGTGAATAATGGCCTTGGTTTTACAAGGATGCTGAGCATTTCTAGTCCATATACTGAAAAAGCAATTAAATGCATTCTTATCTTTAGGAATGTGATCAGTACCTAAATTTAGAGGGAAATCTCTGTGTTAAAGAGCCACCACAGAATTCCACTGAACTGAACAAAGCTAAAATCTACCTATCAAAGCATTCTGGGAAGCATAGGTTTGCTATTGGGTCTTAAGTGCTATCATTTATTGTGGAAGGTTTTGCAATGTTACATTGCCACAAAACTCCCCCAAACCCTGCCTTATCAAGCATACACAACTGTTGCAAAATGAGGTTTTGTATGTATGTGTGCTGCTTATTTGTTTACATTCTGTGTTGTCTTATCTTTATTACATTTCCTTTATGGCCTTGTCTCTGCTCAAAAGTTCAACAGTCTTGAGAAAGTCAAACTTTGATTTCTGAAAAGATTGTGCTAAATAATGTTCATGTTTGCTGATAAACAGATATATCCTTTAATCAAAAGTAAGAACTACACTGTTATAATTTAGCAGTGTATGTACAAGCCCATTCTTGAACTCATCTGTTTTGTTGGCTTTTCAGAATGTAATGAAAGTTAGAAGCTGTAAAGGTGTTTAATAAGTCATCCACTTTAACAGGACAACATATATTAGTCTATGCCAAACAATTAACATGTTCATGATGGCCATCAGAAAAAAAGGTGAAAAGAACCTACAGAATAATATGGCAGTATTGTCAGATGGAGCGGGAAATCAGCACTGGTAGGATGGTAGTTAATAATCCATGAATTATTGCAACATATGAATTCAAGGAAGCAATTTGATAAGCACAGTACCAGAACAATTCTTTTATACAGCATTGCTTGGATCTCACCTAAAAATTTGTGGATAGAAGAATTTGTGTCCATGGAGGATGACTTCCCCATCTTGTCCTCCCACTTCAGCCCCAAATGCCCCCTGAAGTGCTGCTCATAGGGGATGAAGAGCCCCTGCAATAGCTGGGGGAGTCAGCAGTTTGCTGCAGAAACCAGAATCAGCAAAAGCACCTACTTCAGTTTGCAGAACATTTAGGTGGGATCCATATGTAAATCTTGATTTGACAATACAGGAGTGTCTGGAGGCACTTATCCCCACCAGTGTTGCATCTATGCAACAATGTGGAGACTGGGAATGCTGAAGTAACCACCAACAATCTGGCATTTTTAATTTTATTTTATGTACACTGATTATCTAAATGACATGAAGAAGCCAGTCTCAATCATCTTAAATAAAAATGGACTGACTGACAGACATTTCATAAAGCTGTGTTGGAGGCAGAAGGGACCCATACCCATTGAGTCCAAATGTTACTTCTCCCCAGGCAAAGACAGGACCATTTGACTATAAAATGATCAGAAGCAAAGGAGGTGAAGTTCTGTGCCTTTCACAGGAACAGACGTTTTATAGGTATAACTTTTCTCATCCCTGCATAGAAGTTTAACTTCTATGATCTCCTATTCCTTTTCATCCCATACTCCACCCACCAGACCATTTGAATTAGTGCAACAAAGAGAGATGGAAATCAGCTATTGATAAGAGCAATAGCTCCTGCTGGCAATTCAAGATGAGCCAAGCCTCGGGCTACTAGGGTAAGCAAATAAATAAATAAATAAATACCACCATCCTCCAAGTCACCAATAACCAGTTTGACCTGGTGGAAAATTCTTCCCCAACCCAAAATATAGCAATCCATCAAAGCTTGTGAGAAACCCATCCAATCAAATCTTTCTGATTAAAATTCATGAAGGGACAGTACCATGCTAGAGTCTAATTCTGGAAGACCCAGTTGTCTTGAAACTGATGGCGCATTCCAGTTAGACATTTACTAATCCAAACCCAAACTGAATACACCAGTTATTTATTATAGTTGCTATAACTAATGCAAACTAGGAAATTAATGACTATAGATGCCTCAGAGCAACACAAAAGAAGGGGCAAAACCCCAATCCAGAACTGGAATTGGATACCTAAAGGGTTGAGGGTATAAGCATATATAAAAAAGATTAAACAAAATATATCTTTAATGATACAGTGCACTTAAATAGTTCATTAAAAACAAAATAGACCTTTAGGCCACACAGGCCACACAATGTGCAGTACACATCACAAACAATGCAATATACTATTAGTGGCACTGATTGGAAGCAATAAACCAATGAAATTGGACCTGATGCATTTTGGCCACGAAGGCCTTCTTCAGTGATTCCAATTCAATGCCACATGCACACTGTATGAAGGAATCTGTATTGCAGTTAACCTTTTAAGGTCATGTGGGTACATTCCAAAATAATTCCTGTGGCACTAAACAACTCTGTGGGAGTACCACATCTGGCTACTGATCTTTATAGACCCACTCAAGGGAATGTGAGATAATATACATTCATACTGAATACAGCAGTTTCTTCACCCACAGTGCTGGAATGGTAAAATAAATATAAATAAATATATAATTTAAATGGTAAATTAAATGTAGATGCCTAGGACTTATTGCTAGTTGCAGACCTGGGCTGGCAGAAAAGCACTGAAAATGTAGCCAAGTAAAGTGCCCATCTATTGTGCCCTGCTTTTTGTGTAGACAATAGATAGCTTCCCACTCCCATTTCAGATGGGAATGAATTCATGAGGACCCCAATTCTACATTTCTGCCGTTATCTGTTTTCTTGGGTTGCCAAATGTCTGCTTTTAATTGTGATGTGAGTAAAACTTTTACTTGCCTATAAAGTTATGAGCTTTCATCATAATTACCAGGAGATTTGGCAGGTAGGATCTCTTGGGCAAGGGGTACAGTGCTTGAAAATGTTATCACAGTTGGGTAGAAAAGAGCAAATGGAAACAAAGAGCAGAAGAAAGAAACTGAACCCATGGAATAACGATAACAGAGAAAAGTTACTAAAATGATGGAAATGAATAAACAGCTATGAATGCGCTTCATTACTGTTAAACCTCACTGATTTCAAAAGAATTATCTCCATTGCGGACAAAGGGAAAAAACAGACATCACTTTGATCAGGGACTTGCATTCAGACATCATGGCAATTTAATTAAGGCTTCCAAAACCATGAAGTCTAAAATCAGACTCTGCATGTAATGAGAGAAGGGAGGGGGATGGAGAGAGGTAGCGCATGAGCACAGCAACAAGCTAGGTTCATGCCCTCTGATTGCCACCAATGGGACCTAAAAGTATTGAATTTGTCTCAAACACTGCATTTGTGCCCATATCACGGCATACTACATACAACAAACCGGGGGTGGGTGGGGGGTGTCAAGGTTAGCTTGCACACGTAATGACGAGTCATCATCCAGTCATTGAATCCTCATGTTTATGGACTCTTACAGTAAAAATACAATCCTAAACAGAGTTATACTCTTCTAAGCCCTTTACTTCCCTTTTCTTATAAGGGTTGCCCTCTGCTTAGGGTTGCACTCTAAAGTAGCGAAGCACCCTTCCGTCATGCCAGCTCCAGCTCCAGCTCCTCTCAGTTACTTGCTGCCTTTCCTGAGATCAGAGAAAGAGGAAGTAGCATCCATTCCTCCAACAGTTCTGGACTCAAACTTCACTCCTTTCCCTA
>NW_015159717.1:356413-362465 GCF_001447785.1 Gekko japonicus
TTCCCTACTACTATGATTTAAATTGCTGTAAAGTGATTTGTGGGGCAACATATGGCTGCAATCCAGGGACATCAGTTGTGCTGCCTCATATTAGAATGAAACAATTTTTGCTGCTGATACCATGATTGATACCATCCAGGCTTGATTACTGTGCTATGGGGGATCTATTGATCTATTGAAGATTGTTCAGAAACTTGAACAGGTTTAGATCATAGCAGCCAGATAAGTAGGAAAAACCAAATGCATAATTATAGGATGGGGGAGACTTGTCTTGGCAGCAGTATGTGTGAAAAGGATCTAGGAATCTTAGTAGAGCATACACTGAACATGAGTCAGCAGTGTGATGCGGTAGCTAAAAAGGCAAATGTGATTTTGGGCTGTATCAACAGAAGTATAGTGCCATATCATGTAAAGTGATGGTATCACTTTACTCTGCTCTAGTTAGACCTCCCCCAGAGTATTGTGTTTAGTTTTGGGCACCACAATTTAAGAAGGATATAGACAAGCTGGAACATGTCCAGAGGAAGGCAATGGAGATGGTGAGGGGTCTGGGGACCAAGTCCTGTGAGGAAAGACTGAAGGAGCTGGGTATGTTTATGCTGGAGAGGAGACAACTGAGGGGTAATATGATAACCATTTTCAAATACTTGAAGGGCTGTCATATAGAAGATGGTGTGTTGTTTTCTGTTGCCCCAGAAGGTCAGACCAGAACCAATGGGTTGAAATTAAATCAAAAGAGTTTTCAGCTAAACATTAGGAAGAACTTCCTGACAGAGTGGTTCTTCAGTGGAACAGGCTTCCTCGGGAGGTGGTGGGCTCTCCTTCTCTGGAGGTTTTCAAACAGAGGCTACATGGCCATCTGATAGCAATGCTGATTCTGTGAATTTAGGCAGATCATGAGAGGGAGGGCAAGATGGTTTGCATCAGTGCTTAGTTCTTGTGTCCTTTTCTTACACAACCAGGGAAATGCTGATCACCACTTTGGGGTCAGGAAGCAATTTTTCTCCAGACCACTTTGGCCCAGGGATCCTGAAGGTTTTTTGTCATCTTCTGGGCATTGAACAGGGGGCACTGGGGGTGTGGGGGAAGGTATTTGTGAATTTCCTGCATTGTGCGGGGGTTGGACTAGATGTCCCTGGGAGTCCCTTCCAACTCTATGATTCTATGATTCTGTAAATGCCTAGGACTAGCCATCAGAAATTTATTTCTTCAGTATGGAAAGAATTTCACTAGCTCCCAGCATGTTGGTAACCTTTCCTGTGGTGGCACCCTGGTTATGAAACTCCATCCCCAGACGTATTCAGCTGGTGAATTTTATCCTGCATGTTAAATGACATTTAAATTAAAACAACTAAATAACTAAAATAATGACTTGCTTTATAAACTGAAGCATATTTTACTGGTGGTCTTTTTAGTGAAGTGCTTGTTTGGTATAGCAGAGAGTCAGACTAGATCTGGGAGTCCCAGGTTTAAATCCTCACTCTGTCATGGACACTTGCTGGGTGACCTTAGGCCAGTCATACACTCTCATCCTAAGCTACCTCACAAAGTTGTTGTGAGGATAAAATGGAGGAGAGGTGCTATGGATCCCTGCTGGGAGAAAGGCAGGGTGTAAATGAAGAAAATGCATAGTTATATTTGTTCTTGCTTTAAGATTTGGAAGTCAACACCAGCCTGAGTATGGAACGACTCAAAGAAACAGTGCAAGATCGGAAAATGTGGAGAGAGCTGGCCCATAGAATTGCCAAGAGTCGGACACGACTGAATGGCTAACGACAACAAAAGACCTTGAATGTTATGTTTAACAAACCGGCAAGTTATACATTGCCAAATAAATAAATATTGGCCCAGGAGAGTATTTCCTCAGATATATCAATATCAGGAACATATCTATAGACTAATTTAAACAAAACATTAAAGTGCCCCTGGAGTCTTTAGTAATTTGTTCATGAGTGTTCTTTCATTCCAATTGGTTAGGTACTGAACAGCAGGACAGCAACTTCAAGTACCTGACAGTTCATAGATTCGGTGAGACTGGAAAGTTTGATTTTAACACTTTAATGCACAAACTTGTAGTTAGTACAGAACAAATTGTTATCTCTTTACACAATTACACATGTACATTTGTACCAGAAGGACAGAGGTTTTCTTTCTAAAAAACATTGTAAAAATTAAAAGATGTATCAGTTTTTCTGAAATAGAAAAAAAATTCATTCTGGTTCTAAAACAGATTTTGGGGTCAGTGTGCAAAATAGTTAAGTTCTGTTTTTCTTGGCCTGGAACGTGGGCACAGTCTAGTACTTCAGAATTTACCTCTACTGATTACCAGAGGCTACCGGCTGTCTATATCAGTTAAACATCTCTCAAGTAATAAAACGAAGAAACGGCACTATCAGTAAAATTTATGCAAACAAAGTTTAATGCCACTATAAGTTGATGATTGTCGCATTAGTTGTTTTCTTTGCTTGACTGAGCAGACTGAAAAGGTTCACTCTTAACCTTTTTGAACCACAATTGAATCCAAATCCTGTATCTTGGACACTTCTGCTGTTCCAGCCAAACCTAAAATTGTGTAATCTTTTGTTTATGTGAGTTTGTGCTGGTTGGAAACAGTATATTTCTGGGTTAAGTCAGGACAGATTCTAGGGTGCCTTCTTTTTGCTTGTGTTTTGGTCACTTAGAGTCATTCTACACACCATGGTGGCAGAATTCTGGATCATATCACTTCAGATGGCAACATCTAATCATAATTTTGAATTCTCCCCTGAGTAAAAGCTTTTGGTGGGTAGTAGCCCAGCTCATCAATGCTATGCCAGATCTTTCTTTAAGATGTCATGCTGTATGAGATAGAGAGCTTTTTTATATGGGGTGCATTTAAAATATTGCCTTCCACTTGCAGGCTGTAAAGGGAATGTCTAAAATTTGGCACCCTTAGTCTTCTTCCTCATCATATATTATATGTAGAATGGCTCTTTATATATTAGCTCAGAAATATTGAGATGTGCTAGATGTTTGGGATTCATTTTGGATGCACACTGACAGAAACATAGATCTCAGAACCAAGTAAGATATCTGGATTGTTAAGAGTCCAAGCCATCAACTTCAGATTTGTCCCTAGGCCTTGGTCACAATAGCAATACCAGGGCACAGCACATAATTAAATTGATCTTACATATTTAAATTATGGTTGATTAGTGAGTCTTTGGCACCATGAGAAAACAGTGAGAACTAATTACATAATCCAGGAAAGGTTTAAATCCAATTGATTTAATGGGAGAATGCTTAACTCTTCCAGATAAATCAATGAGAATTGAGTGCATGAAGGTATATATTTAGCTGCTTTTTGTTTCCAGACACATTTTCCCCCTAACTAATTTATGAAGATAGGTTCTAGCATGGACATGTGTATCAGATTTTTTCTGATATGAAATTTAAATTTAAACAAGGATTAAATAACTATCAATGAAACAACCAGCAAATAAAGTTAAATATAGCATACCTTCATTAGGCATTTGGATTTTCTTGATTTCTGAAACTAGCATAACATGGATATTATATTAGCTATACATTTGTTTAAGATGTGGACTTAAAAATGGAATAATAATAGTAAGGTTAAGTCAAGCTGCAACAATCAGTTCGGAAATATGCAACTTAGATCTTAGCTTTCATATGTTTGGAAGTAAATTCATCATGTTTTCTAAGTAAGGACTGTTTTCACTCCTTACCTCTCCCCCCCCCCAAAAAAAAACTTTCTTGCTGAGTGTTCCTTTACATGTATAGGTAATAGAGATTTTGAAATGTTCTGATCAATTTAAGTATAATAGCAAATAAAGTTAATTTTTAATAATAAAAAAGAGGATCAGAAAAACAGCACAAGGATCTTTTGAACAGAATAAACATTTGGAAACTCTTTAAAAAATAATACCATAGAAAAATGACTCACAAAGTAAAGTTCTGGGCTTTGGCACTACTGCCATTCACAAGCATATCAAATGATCAGTTATGCCTTTGAGGTATTATCGTATTGGTAGAATGAAGCAATGTAGCTTATGCTTTTTCATCAATACTACATACCTTTATACTCCACAGACAGAAGCTCACAGTCAGGCTTTCTTTCCCAGATATTTTGCATAACCTTTAAAGTGTTGGGATCATTAGTCAATGCTTTGAATTTCTACACAAAGTTTTTCAACGATCACAAAACAGCAATGCATTCTTTTCTAAATAATTTCCTCTTACCTGTAAAGGAGTAAGGTTCAAATTCCTTTCCTGAAGTTACTCTCATGACAAGCTGGATGGTCCTTTGTCAAAGATGTGTTCATGAAATGTATATATGTGTGCTTTTGAAAACCCTCCTCCACCACTCCCACCCGCAGTGTTCTTGTACTTGTTGTCAGTCAAAAACAAGTTAGTAAGAATCTCAGCTGGAATTACCTGACCGAGGAAATCAGAGGGAGGGAAAGGAATCTGAGAGGAGACTATGTGATGTCAGCAGTATGTCTTGAGGAAACCTACAGCAAAGACCAGGAAACTGTATAATTCCACAGAATTCAACACCCTGGCTTGAGCTAGGCAAATACCTGCTTTAAAAGAAACTGAAGTACTTCTAGAGACTTGTCAGTTAATCTTTGAAGAAACTTGATCAAAGTCCCTTCAAGACCTCATTGCCCAAATAAACAAGACAAGGAGACTTTGAAGAAACCTAAGTATTTTTCTTCTTCAAAAAAAGAGACAAAAAATGCCAAATATCTATTTCCATTGAGAAAGTAGCAGGTTCATTTGGAAACAAATATTCAGCAGGTTCAGTGTATTGTGCTGCTCTTGTAATAACCACAGCTAGAGCTGATATCTTAGCATATGTGTTGCCAAGCTGTTTACTGTTTCTTTCTTCGTCCTCATGCATATAATTTCTTTCAATATTTACAAGACATCAAAATTAAACATTGGGAAACACTAAGTAGAAACTGAGAGTACTTTGTCTTACTTTAATGGTTCCAGTATGTTTTAGACCTTATGGGTTTTGATGGGATTTCCAGAAATATATCACTAAAATATAGAAAGAAAAGGGAAGACATTTCAGAAACTCTCAGATCTTGTTCACTGATACATAGAGAGTACTTTGTCTCACCTTAATGGTTCCAGTATGCTTTAGGCCCTATGGATTTTGATGGGATTTCCAGAAATATATCACTAAAATATAGAAAGAAAAGGAAAGACATTTCAGAAACTCTCAGATCTTTTTCACTGATACATATATCTCCATATACTATACACCCCCAAGTTATATCATGATTAGCAAGTAAAGGTCCAGAAGCAATTTTTTTTTTTTGCAGTATCAGATAATGCTCATATTGGGAGTGGTTTAATATGCCTTCTTATGGGGGGTGGGATTCTCTTCAAAGAAATAAATGTCAGCAAAATACGATTTCTTTCCGGAACAGCATCAACAAGCATCCATTAATAATATCATCAATATGCAACCATAGGAACCCAGAGGTTTGAACTACTGCCGCTCTTATGGTTAAGTATGTAGCTCATGCCAAAACAAAACAGCTGCCTTAAATTTGAGAGGATATAAGTAAACTGTGACTCTTTTTCTCAGATACAAAGAATATTGACACGACTCACACATGTTCCTCATTCATTCCTTGAAGAGCTTTGAGTTTCTCATTTAGATTTAGTAATTGTAACAACAAGAATCCAGTCAGTAAAAACAAGACCTGGAGCTGACTGTGGCTCAGATCATGAGCTACTCATTGCAAAATTCAGACTTAAACTGAAGAAAATTGGGAAAACCACTAGGCCATTCAGGTTTGACCTAGATCGCATCCTTGATGAATATACAGTAGAGGTGAAGAATAGATTCAAGGGTCTAGATTTGATAGAGTGCCTGAAGAACTATGGACGGAGGTTCATGACATTGTACAGAAGGCAGCAATCACCACCATCCCAAAGAAAAAGAAATGCAAGAAAGCAAAGTGGCTATCTGATGAGGCTTTACAAATAGCAGAGAAAAGAAGGAAAGCGAAAGGCAAAGGTGAAAAGGAAAGAT
>NW_015159717.1:362564-373070 GCF_001447785.1 Gekko japonicus
GGTATAATCACTGACCTTGAGCCAGACATCCTGGAATGTGAAGTTAAATGGGCCTTAGAAAGCATTACTAACAACAAAGCTAGTGGAGGTGATGGTATTCCAGCTGAGCTATTCAAAGTCTTAAAAGATGATGCTGTTAAAGTGCTGCACTCAATTTGCCAGCAAATTTGGAAAACGCAACAGTGGCCACAGGATTGGAAAAGGTCAGAAAAACAGACCCATATGAATGGAGCCAGTATATTAAGCTTTGTTGTCTGACACCTAGTTAGAGAAAGAATCAGGTCAGGAAAATGTACATGATTGGCTCTGCTTTTTGTAGTGGAATCATGTATGTTTGTACTGGAACCATACAGGATTAAACAACAGGGGAGCTATTGATGTGTGTGAATGAGGGCTTTTCTTTTTGAATACTTGCAGTTATGTGGAGGAAGACACCTGATTTGTAGAATGGCTCACCCAATGGAAGTGGCCACCTTGTGAAAGAAAAAGGGTTAAATCTCATCTCCACCTCCATGTATACCTGCAATCCAAATCACAGCTGCACATATAAGCAATGTAGCTTTTCCACACAGAGAGATCTGTGATTTTGCATGCCTGTCTGTGCCTTAAGATGCTTCAAGCTCAAGAGACTCTTCATGTGACAGCTCAGATCCAAGTAGCCATGCAAATGTAAGCTAAAGTTTTTCTAGCCCCCCTTTTCCACTGCAGTCCCTTGTGCCTCCCTAAACTGTTCCCCAAGTTGCTCTTGAATAGGCATAGGCACAAACCAAACCATGAAGCAAAATTCATCATGACTTTTGCCCTTTTCCTGGTTTGCAAACAAAAGTTTGTGATGGGTCTAACATCATGAACTTCCACAAACTTTTAAGCAATTTATGGATGTTTGTGGTGGTTCATGGATAGAACAGAAAGCAGGGATTTAAAGGGAGTCTAAAGCCATTTAAACACATGGTTTCTGTTCCCCACAAAAGCCGCTGAGTGGTGGGGAGGCGCTCCTTGCTGCTCAGCTGTTTCAGGCTGTCTTGTGCAGTCTTTTTAAACTTTAAAGGGACTGCAGAAGACACCCTGAAAAATAGCTGCATGGCAGGGAGGTGCTCCCCACCGCGTAGTTGTTTTGGGCTGTCTTGTGCAATCCCTTTCAACTTTAAAACAGCTGCAGTCCCACCACTCAGCTGTTTTTCCAGCTTCCTGCAAACTCCATTGAAAGGGACTGCAGTCTCTTTCAACAGGGTTTGTGGGGCCATAAACCACAAACCAGCTCAGTTCAGTTTGTGGTTAGTTTCATGGTTTGGCCACAAACCGTGAACCAAACCAAACTGCATTTTCCCTGTTTGTGCCCATCCTTACTCTTGAAGTTTGGGGACCCTTTAGAATAGGTGGACAGCTATGTTGGTCTGAAGCAGTAGAGCAAAGTTTGAATTCAGTGGCACCTTTAAGACCAACAAAGTTTTATTCAAGGTATGAGCTTCCGTGTGCATGCACACCTCTTCAGATACATAGCTCATACCTTGATACAAAACTCATACCTTGAATAAAGCTTTGTTGGTCTTAAAGGTGCCACTGAACTCTTATCTTCTCTTGGCTTGTTTTAAAATTTTTAACTGGTTTGCATTTTCTCTGTTACTACAAACTTTTTATATTTCAAAGGGTTTGTGCTGGGGGGGGTTCCCAGTTACTGTTTTAAAACGTTTATCATTTTGTATTCTTTTTTTTACAGTTTTTCTTCTATAGTTGTGGGAAAGATATATCTGTGTAGTCCTTTTTGAGGAAGTGACGTGTGTGTGTGTGTGTGTGTGTGTGTGTGTGTGTGTGTTGACAGGTCTGGCTGGCTGCCTTGGTACTAACTTGCCAGATTGGTTTGGCTTGGATTCTCTCCTTTGATGTTGGTTCTCTTGATATTTTTGGTTCTGTTTGCATTTGGAGGCTTTTGGTGAGTGGTTGCCCTTAACTATTGGCTTCTCTGCCCTGGAGAAAACATGGACTTTTTTCACCATAGGAAACAATGGAGACAAGTAGGATGGCTGGGGGCACATTGTTTAGGGCACATAGAATTGGACATCTTGATCTAGTCTGCTTGTAGAGTCTTTAATGGGCATTCCCTGCAATTATGGTGTCATTTGCTTGAAAAACAGCCACTTCAGCCCTCCTGGAAGAGTCCCCCATGGGGAATTATGGACCTGAAAATTTTCCAGATTAATTTTTTAAAAATCCAAAGGCAGAACCCAAATGCCAACACTGTACTTGGGAACTCTAATAACCTGGAATATCATTATTTGTGCTCTTCCCAAAACCTGAATCTGAAAAATACAGAATTATTTTCAGCTGCACATCCCTATTCAAATGTGTGTTCAAATACAGATGTTGCTCCTCTGCCCAAAGCATTACACCTAATGGGATTTAGGCTACCCATGGATATAATTCCCCTTCACAGCATTATCACCTTGAATGGGATGTACATCTAGCTGTACATCCTATTGAAAACAATGCAACAAAGAAGAACAATATCCATAAGGAATTTTAATTCTTTTGTCAGAGCAATTGTACCATCTTCTCCTGCCTGAAACAGCAGGAAAATGGCTCCAAATTAATGTAAAAGAGAAGGTAAGACTTTATGTATGTGAACATTTTCATAACTCTCCACCAAAGACAGCCCTCTAACTGAAAATAAAACATCACCAGGATCTGTCTGGGAAATGAAAATGATCCTGGAGTAAGCCTATTTAGTTGTTCTACAAACTTCCCAATGCAGGAGCCACTCAGCTCAGTGACACCAACAATGGCCATCAACTTACCCAAGGCTTCCTCTCCAAACTAGCAGCAGTGCAAGGGAAGACAACAGGTGAGTTGACAACAACTTCCTTTGCTGGTAAAGGTTCTATGCCAAGTAGCACCTGAGGCACTCACAGAATACCTGGGACTTGGCTCTGCTTGCTCCTGGCCACCAGCATCCCTATAGAGCAATGGCCCACCAGAAAATTTCCATGGAAGTTACATGGCCAGTCCACCCTTGAATGTCATAAAAAATTGCCACAACTCTATTTTGCAAACTGAAATAAGATCCTGCTTTCATTTCCCACAGATTATGCCTTATCTAACATTTACTGTGGGTGACAGCAACTAAGTGCTTAAGACAGGGCTACCAACTGTCACATGTTACATTGGCATTTAAATTATTAATAGCATAATAAGCTACAGGTGTCAGGGGCAAGAAGGAACACGTGCAGAAGCTACAGAAGTGCAAATATTTATCACACACTTTGCATTTGAGGTGAAATGAATTTGCTTTCATAAAATTCTTCTCCAAATTTCACTTTGCCAATGTTGTTGTTGAACATCGTCCAGATATTCTCTGTGCACTTGATTGTTCATGCAATACTTATTGGACATTTGATACCCTGTTCTCTCCAGGTTGCCTGAGTTCATCTTACATGCATATTTTACAACTCCAACAAAAATTCAGCTGTTGAGATCCCCATTTATCACTGGAGCTGCAAAATGAACATGTGACTTTGAAAGGAACTTTCTGTTTGCCCAGATAAAGCTGTGGAAAGAGACTAGGGACAAAAGAATACTCCCTGTTTCATTTTTTAAATATTTGTATATATTTCTTGTCAACAGCTTCTGTTTTCCAGTATTCGTGTGTAAATTTATTTAAATATTATTTAAATTGCCCATGTGAACGCGACCCGAGTGAACTTTGTATTCACACCAACACCAGATAATTGTTGCCAACAAGTGTTTCTGCTATTCAACTAGGTCTTTAAAACTTTGAGAGAGGCTTTCTTTTCAGTTTCTGCTTAAACACTCGCGCATAGGTTTGTGTGTTTCACTGACATGTAAAATTTAGAAGGCAGGAATATACAACAAAGTTGTCACGACCTCGCCCTTCTGCCTCAGCGTTATCGCCCCCTCTCCGGGTAGCCTCAGAGACTTACATGGTTGTTTTCTTTACTCAGGGTCATTTCAACCAGCACCAATATGGATGAGGGAGGGAGGTTACTGTTTGTAATTCCTAAAGCCTAATTAGTACCAATAGCAAATTCGTGGGTCAGTGACTCAAGCCAATTAAAATATTTTATTACAAAAACTATAAATTGGACAAAAACTATAAATGAATAAAAACAGACAAGTACGAGAAAAAGGAAGTGTTTGAGGCTGTTGATGGGTCTCCCCAAGTGGGAACACATCCAGCCTGGACTGAAAGCGCTGCACTGGCTGCCAATAGCATACCGAATCCACTTTAAAGTGCTGGTACTTACCTTTAAAGCCCTTTATGGCTGGGGTCCGACTTACCTGAGGGACCGCCTTTTCCCATATATACCCCCAAGAGCACTTCGGTCCGGGGCACAACATCGCCTGGTGGTTCCAGGCCCCCGGGAGGCAAGGCTCGCCACGACTAGGACCAGATCCTTTTCAGTGGTGGCCCCTACCTGTTGGAACGAGATCCCGCGGGGCCTGTAAGACGGAGCTCTTCTGCCAGGCTTTCACATAGGGGCCACCACTACCACCGCCACCAATGAAGTGGACAACATTGGGGTAAGGATGGCCCAGGAAGATCTGCCACAATTTCTGCGTGGCCACTGGATTTACCTGGTTGAGCTATAGGATAACATCACCCTGGAGAACCATCTGGAGACCATCTTGTTAAATTGAGTATAATTTTATTAACTGTCATGAATGTTTTATTGCTTTTATCTGTTTTATATGGGCTTTGCCCCTTGTAAGACACCCTGAGCCCGCTCTGCGGGGAGGGCGGGGTATAAAACTTAACAAATAAATAAATAAATAAATAAATAAATAAATATTTGTGCCCCAAAAGCCAGGTTCTGATAGGACTGGCTGATCCTACAAACCTGCTGAGATTTCAGAGAGGCTTCATAGGCAAACAGTTGAGACACTGTTTCCATCTTGTCAACCAGGAGAAAATAGGACAATGGAAAGGAGGACTATATTCAACAATTGTTCGGTGGGGCCAAAGGGTGAACTTGGTCCCCCTAATGTAAAGATCTGTCTCCTGACTGACTGAACCTGCTGAGGACACTATACTTACTATTGAAAATTATGCTAAGCCCTGAAGAAAGACTTTGTGGGATCCTGGCTTATTTTCTCTAGATCTTTTGTCTAACCCTTTCACTCTTCTTTTTCTACTTCATTCCTGACTCTTAGAAACCCATTATT
Organism: Gekko japonicus; assembly: GCF_001447785.1. Taxonomy (NCBI): domain Eukaryota; kingdom Metazoa; phylum Chordata; class Lepidosauria; order Squamata; family Gekkonidae; genus Gekko; species Gekko japonicus. The sequence goes on from NW_015159717.1 coordinate 367,743, forward strand.
ATAACCACTGTTATATGTATTCTTATCTGTTAAATGTTTGGATAATAAAATATTACTTGATAATAAAATATTGAATATAGGGTTTTTAATCCAAACGTTGACTTTTCTAACTTTTGTTGTTGTTGTTGTTCAGTCGCACAGTCGAGTCTGACTCTTCCCGACCCCATGGACAAGATCCTGCCAGCCCTTCCTGTCTTCCGCCATCCTCTGAAGTTTGCTCAATTTCATGTTCATTGCATCTATGACACTGTCTAACCATCTCATCCTTTGCCGTCCCCGTCTTCTTTGACCTTCAATCTTTCCCAGCATCAGGGTCTTCTCCAGTGAGTGCTCCCTTCTCATTTGGTAGCCAAAGTATTTGAGCTTCAGTTTCATTATCTGGCCTTCCAGGGAACAGTCAGGGTTGATTTCTTTGAGGATTGACTGATTTGATCTTCTTGCAGTCCAAGGGACTCTCAAGAGTCTTCTCCAGCACCATAGTTCAAAAGAATCTATTCTTCGGCTCTCGGCCTTCCTTATAGTCCAACTCTCGCAGCCATACATGACTACTAGGAATACCATTGCTTTGACCATGTGGACTTTTGTTGGCAGGGTGATGTCTCTACTTTTTATCATGCTGTTTAGGTTCGCCATCACTTTCCTCCCAAGGAGCAGGCGTCTTTTAATTTTATGGCTGCTGTCACAGTCTGTGGTGATTTGGGATCCCAGGAACGTGAAGTCTGTACTGAACTTTACACATAATTAAATTAGTTACATAGATTAAGCCCTCATGCTAGCAATTCATAGATATCCAAAGATAGAATGAACAATACACTGTTATCTGGAAAAGGTTTCTACAGGCCAATAAAATGGTCTCTGATCTTGCTACTGTTATGATCAACTGAGGAGGAAGGAATGGAGTGAACATTTTCACATATTTTCAGCTTAGAGTGGTTCTGTACGTTAAATATACAATCCATTAGGAATATCTTCTCTGTGAGCTCCTTTGGAATTAATAGAAGCAACAAAGGAGTACATATTTATTTATTTTATTATTTATTTTATTAAATGTTAGATTTATATCCTGTCTTCCCCGCCGTAGCAGGCTCAGGGCGGCTTACAGATCATACATATAAATATATATGTTAAAACTCCAGAAAATGGCATAAAAAATTAAGTTAAAATCACAGTTTATAAAACTATACCTACTCAGAACATCGATATTATCATTATTATTATCATCATCATCATCATCATCATCATCATCATCATCATCATCATCATCATCATCGTCGTTGTTGTTGTTGTTGTTGTTGTTACATTTTATACCCCGCCCTCCCCGTTTTACAGCAGGCTCAAATAATAAAAGATGGTGGTGTTCTCTCAACATCTGAATGGTCTCCTACCCCTTGGTCCAGGCTCCTGCCAGGCTGTTGGTCATCAGGTTGGTGATGATGTTGATGTTCGGGCCAGGGCCATGATGTTAAAGGTGGCATCCTATTTGAAAACCTGGTGGAAGAGCTCCATTTTAACTGCAAAAGGTCCTGCTGGGCCCTAATGTCTTCCAGGAGCTTTTTCCACCAGTAAGGGGCCCCCACAGAAAAGGCCCTTGTTGTAGCCAGCCTGGCTTCTTTAGGGCCCCGAAGAACCAGGCAACTTTGGAATCCCAATCTTAGTGCTCTCTGGGGGGCATATGGAGAAAGGCGGTCCCTTAGGTAAGTAGGTCCCTGGCCATATAGGGCTTTAAGGAATGTAAGGCATATGAAAAGAATATCATGTTCATATGCAGCTCATATTCATTTCTACAGGGATTGTGTAGGGGATGTTTTCAGTCAATTGTGTTCTAATTCTATACTATTTATATTGAAGTCACATAGAATATATTATTAATGAGGCTTACAAAATTCTCATCCAATCAAATTTCCCCTCAGATTTTGGAGTCCTGAATTACCTGGTCTTAATTGCATAATCTGCTGTTTTCCCCATTTTGATTTCCAGACTTTGCATAAACCGCTGTGCTGCATGCCACACATAGATCCTTTTACTCATTTTGTGTTTGTTTCCTCACAGTTTACACAGGCAAACCTGTGTTTAAGTATTATGATGAAACAGTGCAACAAGTAATCTTCATGGTATTGTTTCATCCATGAATACAAACACTAATGTACATTGGTATTATGGATGGCAAAACAAAAAAAAGTCCACAAATGAGCAAAAGGAACTGATAGCCATGGCAAGTTGTGCAAGTGCTAATTTAGGAATGAATTTTAGAAATTCTCAATGTTGCAATGGCAGGAATGTAGAATGGAAAATAGGGTAAAGCTGACTCACATGGCAATTATGGAACAGGGAAAATCCACATCCCTTCTTATTATTAATAGCACCTCAGTTCAGTACAGCTCTGGCACAAACGGAGAGAGGCAATATCACATAGCAAGTCCCCCATGTCATTCTAGCATGATGATTCTAGAAGGTGGGCTGAATTTGGGACAGTAGAGGAGGGGAGTAATACAAAGATGGGTAAACTGTGAACTCTTCCAAGCCCCTTTCCACTTAAAAGAAGTTTAACATAACATGATGAACAACTGGGAAAGGAAGAAAGCATTCGTTACAACTCAAGACTACACTGTCCCTATTTCTTTAACCTGTTCTGAAGCTTAAAATTCTGGGGGACTGAGATTTTTCCACATGATGACTTCTGTCATTGCAGTGGCATAGGTTGCCAGGTCGACATTAATACAAGGCTCTGTGCCCATCATTTTTGCAGTCAGCCATCTTCGATGGGGAGGTAATAGTGTTTTGTGCGCCTCAGCATTTAGTCATGCTGGCCACATGACAACAGAAGTGTCTTTGGACAGCGCTGGCCCTTCATCTTGGAAACAGAGATGAACACCACCCCCTAGAGTCAGATCCGACTGGCTTTCGAATAAGGGAATCCTTTAAAGTATTTTCACTGGACTGCTCCTTCAGTCTCCATCATTAAATGTGTATTCCTTGGTCTATGAGTGAATCACTTTTAGAGGATTTTGTTAGTGCATATAAAATTCTACCTGAAGTCCTAGTCACCCTACCATGAAAAAGGACTATCACCAAAGAGGTATCATTGGTCCAGTCTTCAGTCTGTGGAAAGGAGATGGGGGCAGGGTAAATCTCTTGCCTATTTCACATTTAAGTAATTGTAGTACAGGGTGAAAAATATACTAAAGGTATCGCTGTGATAAACCTAGCGCCTTCCTACTCCCTTCTTGCCAACAACACAGCTGGGAAACCAGCAGGAGACCAAGGGGCATGGGCACAGAGGATACCATTGACAGCATGATGTCAGTAATGAAGAAAACCCAAAAGTGATATACATCTTTCTAGGAATCACCAGAAACTCTATGATTTTACTGCAGAGTTTCATATGATTCCTGGAAAGGACTGCATCACTTCCAGGTTTCCCTAAGAAGTAACATCACACCATCAGCCTGATTGCTTTTAAAAAAAAAATTCTGCTGCTGCTGCTCTGAGCAATGGCAAGAAATGGGAGCTGGAGGTAGGGACTCCCCACCCCCAGTGGGAGCTTGATATCCCTATTTAAGGCCCCTCCACCAGTCTGAAAATCTATGATATCGAGGAGAGGAATCTACAGTGGTAGGCCTATGTAAACACTGTGAACTGTTATGAGGAAATAACACAATAATTTGGCTTAATCTTGTTCATATTTTATATAGTTAAAGGAATAAATGATGGAACAAAAGTTTCATCTTCCCTGCCTGCTAAATGTGATCAGAAAGCAAGTAGAAGGAAAGAAAAAGACCAAAGATGAGGCAACATTATCACTGGAGTTTTAGGTACTAGGCACATCCAATAACACTTTGATCGCCTAGCTGTTTCCATTGTAACCCTCTATTTCCATATGCCCCCAAACTCTGGAAAACATTGACCTCTTGAGTTACAGCTTTTCATATTGTGCTAAAGGTACACACAATGTTTGATTAAAATCTTTTCAGGGACTCAAGGTTCTACTTCAGATTATTGCTAAACCTGTTTTCCAGTCCTGTATACTTCTCATATATCCTTCAGAGAATTATAAGCCTAATATAAGAATAGGCAACACCCAGATTTAAAGGTCCATAAAGTAAATGGAAATTGTAATATTAAGAACTATAGAATGCATAAGTCATATAGAGAGGGGGAGAATGTTGTGAGCTACTTTGATGTTCTATTGAGGAGGAAAGTGGGAGGGGGAGGAAAAGGAGGAGGATAGATTTATACCCTGCCCTTCACTCGGAGTCTCAGAGAGGCTTATAATCTCCTTCCCTTCCTTTCCCTACCTCCCCACAACAGACACCCTGTGAGGTAGGGGGGGCTGAGAGGGCTCTTTGAGAACTGCTCTTTTTTTTTTTTAAATCCCCGGAGTGATATTTTTTATTTTGCATATATTACAAAAACTACAAAGAAATATTAGGGAAGGGACTACAACTGATAAAGGAAAGCAAACCACACCAAACTAAAACCCCAAGAGGAGGAGATCTTTTCACTGTTAGTAAAATTGTTAGTACTATAAGTGTTAATATCACAATATAATTGTAGAGTTCTTGCTTATAACAATTCACTATTTATATGTTATTTTATTAGTTGTTATGAGAGAAATCTCTGATCATCTTCTTGTTCTTCGCTTCAAAAGGCCATTTTCCAAGTCCTTCTGCCTTTACTTCGGCTTTCTGTCTCTGAAATCGTATACCACTCTGGCAGGTCCTGCACCCTTTTCTGCCGCAGAGTCCTCTTCCGTTCCAGAGGTAGCAGAGTCACTAGTCTTCATTTCCTCCCCTTTGGACTCTTCGTCTGTCTCCAGCTGACATCTCAAAAATTCTTTAGCTTTAAAAGTGGAGTCTATCTTCTCTCTTCTATCGTTGATCTTAAAGAGAGAACAGCTCTGAGGAAACTATGGGTTGCCCAAAGTCACCCAGCCGCTGCATGTGGAGGAGTGGGGAATCAAACCCGGTTCTCCAGATTAGAGTCTGCCACTCTTAACCAGTACACCAAATGCTAAACAAATAAATACAAATTATTTTTCTATTGAATATCAAGTATTCATTAATCATCCTTAATAAACATTATTAAACACAAGCAAAATGCCTGCTGGCATAATGGTAGGAATTAAATGTCTCCCGCAAAAGCAACTGACTTCCATTAGTTTAAACAGAAGGAGGAGAAGGAGGAGGAGGAGATTGGATTTATACCCCGGCCTTCACTCAGAGTCTCAGAGTGGCTTACAAACTCCTTTCCCTTCCCTACCCCACAACAGACACCCTGTGAGGTAGGTGGGGCTGAGAGAGCTCTGAGGGAACTGTCCTTGAGAGAACA
>NW_015159717.1:373313-392614 GCF_001447785.1 Gekko japonicus
AAACTTGAGGCAATCCCCAGATATGCAGAAAAATCTGAAAAGTTAAAAAAAACTATACAGGAGATACTTAAATCCCCCCCCAAAAGTACATGTACATGTGCAGAGAAGGTTCTGGCCATTGGGGGGGATGCTCAGCGGGCCCAGAGGTTGGGAGCCACTCAGGCCTTGCTGCCGGTGCCAGGGGGGAGTGAGAGAAGGTTCGGCTGGCCCAATGGCTGGGAGCTGCTTGGGCCTCGCCACCAGAGCCGGGGGGGGAGGAGATTGGTGGGCCCAGCAGCTGGGAGCTGCTTGGGCCTCACTGCCAGAGCTGGGGAGGAAGCTTATCTGCAGCCACTTCCTCCTCAGCCCTGAGGTCCTCCTGCTTCCACAGGCCAGGAGCTGGGGGAATACTCCCCCCCCCACGAGTATCGCGGGTCCCTCTTCTTGTTCCTGACTAATCTCAGCACCTGGAGTCTTCCTAACTGCAGTCCAGAAACTTCTTCCTTGAACTCAGTGAGACCAATTAAAGTATAATATTCCATTTTAAACATACATTTAAGTATTTATATTATTTCTGTATAATTTTCTTTTTTCCCTTTCAAGCTGATGTCATAACCCGAGACTGAAGGAAATAATGCGAAAGAAATCAAAATGCTATAAAGTGTCATTTTGAGAGGTAAACAGTGAGAAATAATCTTTGTCTACAGACTGATCATTGCACATCCTGTGTCAGGATTCAAAAGATAATGATTAGTGTCACCCTGAAAATGTGTATCTGTAATGTACTCCGCCATTACCACGTGCGCGATCGTTGGGCCATGCGGTCTAGCAAAGCCTGAAGCTTCGCTCTAAGAGAACAATAGAACAGCGGATCCTAGCCCGCACCTATCAGAGGGCCAGGTCCGCAGCCGAGAGTCTTGGCCAACCATCTCAGAGAAGTATTGATGTGTTACCCACAGAGATTGATTTACATAAGTTTTACAAAGGCCATAGTGGAATAGGAAAAAAATCTTAAAAAAATGCTAATTAAAATAAAATATGGATTGCTTTAGAACTCTACTAAGTCAGGAGGAGTAAGAAAAAGAAAATGGGCAGAAAATAGGGTTGCCAACCTCCAGGTGGGGGGGGTGCAGATCTCCCAGAATGACAACTGACCTTCAGATTATAGTGATCAATTCCCCTGGAGAAAAAGGCTGCTATGGAAGATGGACTTTATGGCATTATACCCTGCTGAGGTCCCACCTCTCCACCAACCATGCCCTCCCAAGGCTGTACTCCCAAGCCTCCAGGAATTTTCCAACACAAAGTTGGCAGCCATAGCAGAAGAGGAAGTTAATGATCAGTCAATGAACTTTTCTCCACAAATAATTTAGATTAGGCACAGGAACAAAACAATTCGTAGTCAATGGTGATAGCACAACAGTAAGGCTGACAGAGAATCTTCTAATGCTTAAGAAGATGCTAAATGACTGGTGATCCAGAGATATGTCACCTAACTGAGGAGTTGGAAAGTGATTTTTTAATAATACTATAGGCTGAAATCATAACACAAATAATTCCAAGTTAATATTATGCAAAAAAGCAGAGGAACGTTTCAGAAAGTTTGGCAAGCAACTTGTGAAAACTAGTCGAAACCTTGTTATTATTGACAGCAAGGTAATGGTAATGGTTGGAAGAACCTGCAGTTTGGAGAAGACTGGCCAAAATCTGAACAGCTCCGTTGTTGAAGAATGAGATGTTACAACGATCTGCATAGTATTTAAACCACAAAAAATATTTGTATCTTTTCAGTATGCCATCCAAGAAAAATAGCAAGAAAAACTCTAGCATTCTACAATATTTAAGCCTTTTAGTAGTAAGTCTGAATCATGAGATGAATTCTTCAACCATGAAAATGATCTGACATCTTTCACCATGTGTTCTTCAGCACACAGGTATCACTTTTAAAGGTAACAGATCACCATAACTTTATACATACCTACGATGTTATATTGTATGATGAAAAAGCACTTGCTAAATGGCATCTGTGATCCAGATGGGCATTTTTAGATCAGTAATTTCTATTAGCATCCCAACAAATGGGGTTTTAGAGTATGATCTAAAACATGGTGCCCATGGTACCTGTCAACATGTTTCTTGGTGCATACCCTTTTCTTCCTCAAATATCTCTTCCCCAAATCAAAGAGCCAAGCTTTTCTGGATGAGGCAAGTTATTTAGATCCTTCTAAACTGAGTTTAGGACTGTTTATAGCACTGAAACAGCCTTGGTCACCGTGGTGGATGACTTGTACCAAGAGATGGACAGAGGGAGTGCAACTCTCTCAGCAACTTTTGATACCATTGATCACGGTATCCTTCTGGACCACCTTTCTGGTTTGGGATTGGGAGGTGCTGTTCTGTGGTGGTTCCAGTGGTTCCGGTCTTATTGGGAGTACTGCTGTTCAGTCCCTCTGCCTTTGGACTGTGGCATCTCACAGGGTTCCATCTTGCCCCCTATGCTCTTTAACATCTACATGAAACTGCTGGGTGAGGTCATCCAGAGATTTGGGCAGGGTTGTCCTTGAGAAGTGTTCAGAAGCTTCAGTCAGTACAGAATGCAGCAGCCAGGATGTTGATAGGAGTGGGTCATAGGGACCATGTCACTCTAGTCTTGGCTTATCTACACTGGCTCACAATTTGGGGGCACAATCAGGACCATAGCTAACCCTTTCCCTATGGGGGGGCCCTGGGGAAAGGTGGGGGCGGAGTGTGTGAGCGAGCGCGCGCCACACACACATCATCCAGAAGCGAGACGGGGGAGGCAGGCCAGCGAGCAAGCGCGCGCGGCAGACGCAGGTCCGACTGGCCGGGCGGAGCCTGACGGGCTCCTTCTTTCCCCTTCCCTTCCGCAAGGCGGCGGCGATGGGCGGGGGGAGGCAGCGATGGGGGGAGGGGGAGCCGAGGGCTGGGCATGAGCGGATCCCCCCACCCCTTCCTCCTGTCTTGCTCACCCCACCGCCCCCTTTCCCTCCTCCTCCTCCTCCTCTGCTCCCCCCCAACCTGATCTGCAGCTCCGCTTTAACTCCAGCCCCCGGGCTGGGGAGAAGCGCAAAGCAGCCAGGAGACAGATTTGGAGTTTGTCGCTAATTTCCCAGGGTGAAAATTTACAAGCCCGCGAGTTCAAGTCAGCAGAAAAGGAAGAGGAAGCGTCTGCGTAGCGCTTGGCAGCCGGCAGTCCGGCACCGGCGGCTCTCTTTCTGCATCCCGCCCGCCCAGACACGCAACCGCCGCGCACAAGGGGCAGACAGCGCCTTGCAAAAGCCACAACTTCGCGAAAGGGGGCGAAGCTCGCCGGAGTCCGACGTGGCTGGCTTTCGAGTAAACGTACCTAGAGAGCGGGCGGCGGAGAAGGCTTAGATGCTTTCCGCCCTGTCGCGGTTGTGCAAAGGTATCTCACTAGGTGTACTTGGTGGCGGGTTTTCTGAACGTACATAAACCAGCCTGCGAGCTGGTCCCTTCGTCTTTGTCCTGAACTAAATAAAGGTATGCTTAGCTGAAATCACTCTCCGTCTGCATACTTTTCACACGCTGAGGCGCAGGAGGTGGCAGAAGAGCGGCCAGAGCACGGCGAGGGGAGAGTCTGAAGGCGCCTGCTCGCTCACCTGGTCCCAGCTTTAAAGGAGCCGCACACGCGCTGGGCTGCAGGCAGGCGCTGCTGAGTGGCCCAGGCGCGGGAGGAGGGGGCATCCATCCTGAGTGAAGCCCCCTGGGACGCTGCCTCCTCCCGCGCCCAGGCCACTCGGCGGCGCCTGCCTGCAGCCCAGCGCGTGCGCGGCTCCTTTAAAGCCGGGACTGGGCGAGCGAGCAGGCGCCTTTGGACTCTCCCCTCGCCACACTCCGGCAGCTCTTCTGCCACCTCCTGCGCCTCAGCGCAGCTGACTCGGGGGGCGAAGAGAGGCGGGCTGGCGCATCGCTGCTGATCCCGACTGCGCCAGCCAAGCCCCCTGGGGAGCAGGGGAGGGGGAGGGAGGGGGCCCGCAAAACGAGCGGGAAGGCCGGGCCCCATGGGCCCCTATGCAGGCTACGGGCCTGGGCACAATTCATGGTGCTGGTGTTGACCTTCAAAGCACTATATGTTTTGGGAACAACATATCTGAAAGACCACCTACTCCTTATGAACCCAGCTGACCTCTACGGTTATCTTCAGAGGCCCTTCTTTGAGTTCCCTTGCCTTCTGAGATTAGGTGGATGGCAACTCAGGCCTTCTTGGTCATGGCACCAAAGCTCTGGAACTCACTCCCAATGGAGATTCATCTGTCCCCTTCTGTTACCATCTTCTGCCAGCAAGTGAAGACTTTTTTGTTCATTTGGCATTTCTTCAGTGATCCCTCTTTCCTGACCAATGCTTTAATTGTTCTTGTTTGTTTGTTTTTCATTTGTCTGGGGTGTGGTTTTAATAGTTTTAATATGTGATTTTATCATATATGTTTTAAATTGTTAGCTGCCTTGGTGGCCCTTGTGAAGGCAGGAAGGCAGGATACAAATTTTATAAATAAATAAAATAGAAGAAGGTGTCTGAATACATTTCTGGATACTACCATATTACTTTGAGCTCCACACAAGCCTCTCTGTAATGAGCGAAAATTGCACTACAGGGCTTTGGAGATTCCTTACTGTGACTATTTATTTCCTTGTTTACTTACTTCATTTATAGCCCATCTTGCTTGCTGATAACCAAAGCATAAAAATAATACAATCAAACAGCATAAGGCATCTTGGTAGTTATGCCAGTATTCTTAATTATAGGTCCAGGCAGTATTTTTGTTAACAGGAAGCTGATTGTAGAAAATTCAAAACCTTCTGTATGCATCTGCATCATCACAAAATCCAAGTTTACCTAATAGACTGTGGTGATTTTGAAAGAGTTCCCGCAAAACATCCGGTAAATAACATTTTTAGTCATTATTGTCACGAATGCCAAAAATAATGAACTGTATTTATCAGTTTCAACCTATTACAGCCTGTTAGGATACTATTGTGTGTGTGTGTTTTAAATCTGAACACAACTATCTTATTTTTTGCTATCAAGATTCATTTCCGTTGGGGGAGGAAGGGAGAAGGTGAAGTTACATTTGAAGGACTGTTTTTAATTAACTATCACTTCACCTTTCAAGGACCTTGCTGTGTTCCGATATTACTACAAATATTGTTCCTGAGATCAGTTACTTATCTCAAACCACAGCAAAGACAGAGAGCAAGATGTTGTATTGTAATACTGGAGAAATATCATCTTGTTTTTGCCTAATACTTTCCTCCCAAAGGACTCTAAAGTACATTTTACACGAGGTTTCTAGCTATGGGCCAAGTTGCACACTGGTGTGCCCTGTGGTGAACACTTACTTATGTATTTCTTGGAAATACAGTTGTAATCTCCTAAAGCAATTAACTGGGACTTGTTCTTATTATACACTGAGGACTTCTTATCCATCTGTTGAAACACAAAGTGGTTCCAAATCAGATTGACCTGGATTTGCAAGGACCCTTTTGATCATTGTGACTGGGCATGCAGAATATCACCTTATATTTGATCAAAATGTAGCACAAGTAGTAGCAGTGATCTCAAGTCTCAAAAGGACACTCTTACCTACCACCAGTTCGTTACAGGTAAATGAAGTATCCATGAGCAGACGCAGTATACACCTGCATACCAGATGCAAGGGACAAACAGCAGGCGAAAGTCATTTTGATTACTCCATGCCTGAAAAACATCTGGTTGGTCACTCCTGGAAACAAAATGTTGGATGACATAAGCCTTACTTTTCAGATTTTTACAATATTATATTCAGTGGAAGTAGCCACAGAATTGTTGTAATATAGAATGTTTTGCCAACATCTGAAAATTCAGTATTCCTAATTATTTTTATCCATTCATTCATTTAAAGTATTTATATTCCACCTTTTCTCCTCAGACTCAAGGCAGTTCTTTGTAATGCAAATAATAGCTGTTAAGGTTAGCTTCACTGTATTTTTTGTGTATGTGCTTATATTTTTAAGTTGAAATTTTGTATTTTGGTTTTTTACAACAGTACTTTGATCTATAAGAGTGTCTTTTTTCAGCCATTTAAAATATCCAGGAAAAGTGGTCTTTGTGATCACATCACTTCAAAATACAAGTGTGGTGGTATAGTGTAGAGCAGCCACTCTCTCTCAGCACTCCCTCTACCTCATAGGGTTATGAGAAGTTAAAATGGAGGAGAATGATGAAACCAGCTTTAGATCCCTATTGGAAAAAAAATGGGGAATAAATGAAGTAAATAAAATAAAATGTTAAAGCTCTAAATATAAGAACATAAGAGAACATAAGAGAAGCCAATGTTGAATCAGCCCAACACTCTGTCACACAGTGGCCAAAAATACCAGGTGTTATCAGGAGGTCCATCAGTGGGGCCAGGACACTAGAAGCTCTCCCACTGTTGCCCCCCCCCCTCAGCACCAAGCATACAGAGCATCACTTGCCCCAGAATTCCTATCTATACCTTGTGGCTAATAGCCACTGATGAACCTCTGCTCCATATGTTTATTTAATTCCCTCTTGAAGCCGTCCATGCTTGTAGCCACCACCACCTCCTGTGGCAATGAATTCGATGTGTTAATCACTCTTTGGGTGAAGAAGTACTTCATTTTATCTGTTCTAACCCGACCACTCAGCAATTTCATTGAATACCCACAAGTTCTTGTATTGTGAGAAAGGGAGAAAAGTACCTCTTTCTCTACCTGCTCTGTCTCATGCATAATTTTATAAACCTCGATCATGGCACCCCTCAGCCGCTGTTTCTCCAAGCTAAAGAGCCCCAAGCGCTTTAACCTTTCCTCATAGGGAAAGTGTTCCAACCCTTTTATCATTCTAGTTGCCCTTTTCTGCACTTTTTCCAATGCTACAATATCCTTTTTGAGGCATGTACACAGTATTCCAAATGAGGTTGCACCATCGATTTATACAGGGGCATTATGATACTGACTGATTTGTTTTCAATTCCCTTCCTAATACTCCCCAGCATAGCGTTGGTCTTTTTTATTGCAGTCACACACTGTCTCGACATTTTCAGTGAGTTATCTTCTACGACTCCAAGATCTCTCTCTTGGTCAGTCTCTGCCAGTTTGGACCCCATCAATGTGTATTTATAGTTAGGATTTTTGGCTCCATTGTGGATCGCTTTGCACTTGGCCACATTGAACCCCATTTGCCACGTTGATGCCCATTCGCCCATCCTCGACAGATCCCTTTGGAATGCCTCACAATCCTCACTCACTTTTTCCGACTAATTAGCCAGGTTTTGATCCACAAGAGGACTTGTCATTTTATCCTGTGACTATTGAGCTTATTGAGCATATAGGGAAACATTTCACCAAGCAACTTAGTGTCTTCTCCATGATGTGCTAACAATCCATGAACAGGAAGTTTTAATGTGTTTTAATTTCAAACTGTGATCCTCCCACATGACCTTCCATTTGCAAGACCTGAGCAAAGCTGTTAACAATAGGGTGTATTGGAGGTTGTTAATTCCTAGGATTGCCACACCACGCGCACACACCTGCAAGATATATTCAATGACATTTTTTTAAAAAGTAAAAGAACATGGTTAGGGTTGCCAACAATGGATTGGGAAATATCTGGAGGTTTGGGGGTGGAGCCAGGGGAGGGCAGAGTTTGAGAGGGGAGGGACCGCAAAGGGGTTTAATGCCACGGAGTCCACCCTCTGAAGGTGCCATTTTCTCCAGGGAAACTGATCTCTGTTGTCTAGAGATCAGCTATAATTCTGGGGCATCTCTAGGCCTTACCTGAAGGTTGGTAAACCTAATTATGGTTCTGCTCAATTATCTATTAATCTTCAGTGTGGTTTCAGTCATTGAAGGGCTTGACTGTAGAGACCTCTGCCCTGCTACTGGAATCTGTTTCAAATGTTTTCATAAGCAGCCAGCAAATACTTTCTTAAATTTCAATAAGCTGCCATGTTTCTTCTCATGTTTGATTTAATTGATATTTTGATATTTTGTTATTGTATTTTATTGTTTTATTGCTATATTGTTTTTAATTGTTTTAATCTTGGCACTTTGTGCCTCTTGTTAGCCGCCCTGAGCCTTCAGGGTAGGGCGGGATATAAATCCAAAGATAAAAATAAATAAATAAAATTGTTTGCATGTGTGTAGAGACAAAGGAATACTTACATACATGTCAAAACAGAAGAAAAAAATGTCCCTACTGATAAGTTTCTTGTAGGTCATCATATATTGCTGCAGGCTGTTTACAAACACCTTGCCAATATTTTCTGTCGCAGAGAAGAACAAACAAATTAGGATGGTTCAAAACTAAATTTTCCAGTGGGAGAATAGAACTTCCCTGCCTCTCCTCCTCTCCCTACTGCAGCCCACCAGTCTCCATGAAATGCTGCTCCTGGGGGAGAGGGGATCAGAAACCCTGAAGAATGATATGAGGGGAGCCTGCAGGGGGGATGGGGATTTGGTTAACTCCCTCCTTGGCCTTGATCAAACTATTCTGATTGCTGAAACTGAAATAAGCTTTTCATTTAATAACACACACACACACACACACATATATATACGGGAGAGAGAGAGAGAGAGAGAGAGAGAGAGAGAGAGAGAGAGAGAGAGAGAGAGAGAGAGAATTGGTAAATAAGGAAGATAAGGAAAACTAACAGAAAATTAGTAAATTAGCAGATACCATGGAGAATGGGGCTCCTTATCTTTACCAGTTGTAAAGAAGGGGGAAATCTTGGCAGATTTGGGTTCGCCCACCTCATCAGGATTTCTAAAAGTATTATGAATGCTCAGATGAAAAGGCTTTCCAGTTATTCATGTATCAAATTTTAAGAGGGATGCAGTGGGGGGGGGGAACCATGAGACCCTTCCTCCTGAACGACTCTGTTGACTGCTTCCTCGCTTCAGTGTGTGCCTATCTGAACATCTTGCAGAATGAACTATGAGAAATTAAACAACAAAGACTGAAATGACAGAACATGTTATTCATTCTTATAAAACACAGTTTTCTACTCCTAAATGGAATATGCTTTCATTTAAAATGAAAACACAAAACTAGTGAATTGGAATTGTGCTTCAAGAAAGCATTTCAGGGTCAATTAAAGTTTGCTGTATGCTAATTTGCTGCTAGTCATGGATCTTACCAATTGCCAGTTACTTATGCATCTTGACTCTAATTGGCCCTTCCTGGCAACATCCTCCTCACCCTCTATCTGTATGTAATGGTTACTGACATCTGTTTCAGTGTATCTGAAGAAGTGTGTGTGCACACAAATTAAACTGTTGGTCTTAAAGGCACCACTGGACTCAAACTGTTCTCCTGCTTAAGACCAACACGGCTACCCACCTGAGTACTAACTAAGGGTATCTTTTCTAAGTTTAATCCTGATTTCAGATAAATCAAATTTAATTCTGAAAATCTGCTTTTAATTCCTATGAAGTATCTATCCTGAGCTTACAAAGTACAGTGCTTTACCAATGTCAAATTAATTATTAGCTAATATGTACTAATTACCAAGATAAAAACTCCACATGGACAAAACCTTTATCTTATTCAGAGACTGGTTACATAAACTCCAACCTTCAGATGATATTTAGAACTTAATGGTTACTATTTTGGCTGATAGCCACTTCTAAGTTATGAATTTCCTAGGCAGAAACAACTCCTGTATTAGGAAAAAAAGTGAAATGCACATGAAGTAGAGGTGAGCACGAACTGGGGAAATGCAGTTAGGATCATGGTTCATGGCCAAACCATGAACCAAACCACAAACTGAACTGAATCAGGAGACTGGTTTGCAAACTGAACCAGTTAGTGGCCCTGCAAAGCCCACTGAAAGGGACTGCAGCTTGCTCCCTGTTGTTTGGTTGTTTTGGGCTGTTTTGGGCAGTCTTGTGCAATTTCTTTAACTAAAGGGATTACAACAAGACAGCCCAAAAACAGCTGTGCAGCGGGGAGCACCTCCCTGCTGCTCAGCTGTTTTTGCAGATTTGTGGGGAACAGTAAACAAGGCTTTTAAGGGACTCTGAGTCCCTTTAAACCACTGCTTTCTGCTCCATCCATGGACCACCAGAAACCAATGTAAACTGTTCTAAAAGTTCATGGAACTTTGTGATGGTAGACCTGTCACAAATTTCTGTTCATAAATCACAAATTGGGAATCACGTTGTACAGAGCCGAGATTATGAACATGATGGCTCAGGACTTCCTCTGTATAGATCCTCTACAATACCTCACACTGACAGGGGTGCTAGAAAATTAAACCTGTACATGGCTAAACAGACACCTGCCAGTGTGAGGTATTGTAGAGGATCTATACAGAGGGAGTCCTGAGCCTTCATGTTCATAATCTCGACTCTGTACAATGTACAAGCCTGTTCCAAGATGCAAACATCTTGCTGGCAGTAATAAGTTAACTCTTTTTGGAGATCAAAGACGTTAGAATGGTTTTCCTTGTGCCATTTTTAAAAAGCCTCTCTCTCTCAAGGCATCACCTGGTCTACCCCATAGTATTGGGGATCTGGTAAGGGCCCCACATAATCTTGATTTTGAGTCGTGTTGAAAAAATGAGGGAAGTACCCCTTGCACCCCTCAAAACCTAGAGCTTTGGGGAGTTTTGACAGAGCCATTGGTTGATGATTCAGAGAGTCAATGAACTTAATGTCCAGACTTTTTATACTCACACACATCAGCTTTCCCCCTATGGCAATCAGTTCGGGATCCATCTTCTCCTCAATCAGCTGCCTAATGATAAAGTAAAAATCATAAACCTTGGTGTTGTGCGCAATGAAGGTGGCCTGCCTAAATTGTTTTTGTTTGGTAATGGTGTTAACAAACTGGTACACACATGTTTCACCCTTAAATTCCCAACTTTTACCGCATGCGCGCCATTGTTTGTCTTCTCCATACGCTTTAGCAAAAATGTAATTTGGCTCGTGAATGCCATCGACGTGGTCTTGCCGACATTCAAAATTGTAAAATACGTACTTTGCCGAAACCGGGGGTTCTTTCAAAGGTTCTAAGTAACACAGGTTTTGGAAAGCTTCATCTTCTCCCAGCTTCCCACCGCATTTGCCTACAGACCCTCCCACAGCACGCTTCATAACGGTGGTCTATGCCAACGTAAGACCTACATTTTTTACACCATACCCTGGAGGGACTTCAATTTGGTTCTGGGCTGTCAGCCCGCCATGGCGTTTAAAGCAAAATTCACTGCTGCAGTAGAAACAACAATTGGAACATTTCTGGGGGGTACCTAGGATTGTTTTACATTCTGCGGTGGAACACATTCTACAAAACATGGAACAGTTATGTTTATGATGGTATAAGGTATGACAATGCTTGCAAAAGTTTTGAGAGCCCATAAATCCCTGGATGTTAAGAATTCCATAGTAATGTTCATTGTGCAATAGGAGAAAATAAGTATCTGGATATCTCGGTGGCTGTGTTTTAAAAATACGCCATCCCTTTTCTGAACATAGGACAATCTGAATGTTCACTTTTAAATGCTCCTCAACGGCTGATATGGCATTCAGGCCCACTATTTTCTGATCAGACCAACCCAGTTCAGAGTGTAATTTCATAGCACCCTCTAAGAGGTCTGCATTGGTGGGGGTCCCTGCTCTTTTTTCATAACGCCCATGAGCCCTGCCGCAAAGCAGAGGTTGTTGTTATACCATGAGAAATCTACCAGAAAGTGCCGCTTTTTATCAATGATTGAACTGTAAGGAATAGATTTGATTTTCCTGTGCGCTCACTTAGCGGTATGCGCGTAACCGCATAAGTGATCCATGGTTGCGGACCGCCACAGGGGTTTGATTCCTTGTTTAAGCACATGTGGGGAAAAGGCAACCCCCCCCACTCACCTGAACATCTCATCTGATTGGGCAGTGGCAAGCTGAGGCCATAGCACCAAGGGATGTGTGATCTCACAACTCCATTTAAATTTCCAGTGGAGGAAATAGGATCACTTCCCCACTGCGCCAAATGGCATGTTTGACCGCAGCTGAATTCTCACTTTTACAAATGTTAGCCCAGCTCTGTAGAACATCTTCTCTGCGGAAGTGTGGAAGGCTTATGTTTTATTAAATTTTAGAAGAGCTTGTAAGTCTGAGGATGTTTTAAGGCCTTTTTATAACTGACAAGCTTTGTTTAGGTTTGGAAGCTCCTGCACTTCTTCTGTTCTGCAGAATGTATAAAATGGAATTGTTCAGGATAGCATCTTTGTAAAGGGAACAAGGTTTTCATTATTGTCTGTGAAATTTTAGGCAGTTTTCACTGCACATTGCTCATTATATGTATTACAATGTTCTTCTTGCATTGTTCTTCAGTTTTGTAACCCTTTATTGTATGTATAATGCAGTTTTTTCTAGTTTGTTCTCTAATTTTGTAATCTAGTTTTATTGCATTGCTTGTTAAATGCTTTATTGTATCTTTGTATGTTTTTATTATTGTTTGGTGTATATTGTCCCTATTGCATTGTTTTAAATTGTGTAATCTTCCTGTAATCTCAGTGAGAAAGGTATACTATAGTAAATAGGAAAGTAACCTGCTTCAAAGCTAGATAGTTACAAATAGCGATGGGCATGAACTGAGAAACAAACCATGGTTCAAGTATGAACAAGGCCAGTTCATGGTTAATTTTGAACTGGTTTATTTGGTCTAATGGTTAATTTTGAACTGGTTTATTTGGTCACATCGTTACCAAATCCAAAAATGAACCACCTTTTTTTTCCATGGAGGTTTGTTTGGTTCATTAGTGCAGTTCATTCTCCTGGTGCCTTCTCAATCAATTCCTAGGCAACACTGGGGGTGGACTTGTGGAGAGCCCTAGAAACACCTATAGCAGTTGTCCATAACTTGATTGGCAGCTCTGGGAGCCAACTATGGAGCTCACATTCTGCGCTATGGGAACAGATTGTATATATAACACACCTTGACTCAGCAGCTTTCATTCTGCAGCAGGAAGAGAGTGTGAGAGTGAGTTAGGAAGAACTGCTTGCTGCATGGCTGATTTAAGGGGAGGCTAGAGCTAAGCTTTCCTGGGGGCTCCTGCTTTGGGGTGCTATAACTCTTAGGCAAACTTGGAGGGCATGTGGAGGAGAGCCTGCTGAAGACTCCCAGCAAGTTTGGCATCTCTAACTCACCAGGGAGTTGTTCTATCGCCTCCCAAATACAAGAACTGAATGAACCACAAATGGGTTTGGTAAACGGGAAACATTTGTGAAAGTTCATGGTGTGTGTAATCAAATGAACCACGATCCACCATTAAGAACCATTTCCCCAGTTTGTGCCCATCCCTACTTGTAAACTGCAATCAAAACAAACAAAGTCAACCCCCACAATAAATTGATAGTATTTAAATTTCAAGCTGGCAGGGTCATTTTGTTTTGTTTTGTTAACTGACAGTGCTGTAAACCAACCTGATGATATGATTTTTTAATTTATCAGTACCTTAGCAGCCTATTTTATAGGCTATTTTACAATCTGGCCCTCTGCAATATTAGACATGGCTAAAGCCACTAAGTCAATGGACCACATAGTACACAGTGCATTGAGTGGGCTCAAAAGGCTGATACATGCATGGTATATATCACTTGCTCTCACCTCACATAAGTGAGCTGACTCAACAGAATGTGAACTACCTCTGTTAACAAATAATATCAGACTGTCAGGTGATGTGAAATCTCTTCCTGTGGTGTTTGATCTGCAGTGAAAGCCTACCTGTCACCCTCATGCAAGTTATCACTTGATATTTCATTGTGCATGTAATGATAAACTGCCTATCTGCCTGCCTGCCTTTTCCTACTTTTCAACCAAATTCTCAGCGTGGCTTTCATAATTTTTTTATACCCTACTTGATCTTCACAACAGTCTTGAAAGTTAGGATAAGTTGATAAATAGTGCCTGGACCAACATCATCCTGTGAATTTTATGGCTGAGCAGAGTTTTGAACTTGGTCTCCCACTTCCTAGTATGACACTTCAACCCCAATTGCACACTACATTATTGAGAAGATAATGAGTGTGTTGGATTTTGGTGTAAAGACATAATATATGGTCCACTTTAGTTCCCACTGTATCCAGAATACATAAAACATACAAGGCACCTGCAGCCAACCACCTCATGAGATGATTCTAAACTCACAATAGTACTGAACAGAATTGCCCTTTTCTGTTTCATAGTAAAAATTCTACTGAGTAATAATGCCTGTACTCTTTGTTTCACAGGCCTATCAGCGTTTTGTCTACAGCTTTATGTAATTGAGGAAATCTGAGACAGAGTACTTGTCCAGGGGAGAGGATGTAAAATCCCATCCCACTGTGGGTATAGCATGCTGTTTCACTGATTTTCATAAAGTTTGCTTATTCATAAGTTCCATGTTGAAAGAAGACTGTGGAGTATGAATGAATATCACAGAATGTTCCTATCCTGAGTAGTGTGGTTTATGGAAAGCAATGCTTTTGATCACATCATGCTATCTCTTGATGATCCCATGACAGACTCATGTCGAAGAATTCTGAAAAGAGTGTGACTAATCTAGCCCGCCCCCCTTTTTACAAAATATGCAATACAGGAGAATTGCAAAGGGAAAAGGGGGGGATTTATAACAGAAACTGAATTAAATTGTAGCCTCCGGCTAATGTCCCCTCACTTCTTGTTGCAGAGAAAAAAGGTTGAAAAATCAGGTGCCTAATCCAGTCCTAGGAACTCCTTTAGAAAACCTCTCAATCCAAAACCAAAACATGGACAGACTACCATTCCAGTATCCTTTGCTTCCCTACATCTAATATTAAACTTGCTGGCCCTGTGTGGATAATGGAAACTGCTAAACTGGGTCACCCACAGATAAGATAGCCACTTGGATAGACTGCCCAGGCATGTGGAAAACAATGACTAGTTTGTAATTAACCAGATGAGGGGGACTAGCCTTTAACAATTGGCCTAAAGAGGATTAAAAATTCTTCAGAATGGTTGGAAGATTTAGAGCAACTCAGTGGAACTTAAACAAGAGAAAAGAGATCAGCCTATTCAAGTTCCCAAAATCTTGCTGGTTAATTTGGGCCAGTGAACAAGTATAAGGAAAACAGTCATAAGTGTCTGATCCAGAGTGAGATGCCTAGGATCCATTAGAAGTTTAGCAGCATACTTGAGCCTGAACATTTACTGAGATCAGCGTCCTATCTGAATGTATTATCTTTCATGACTTGTTATAAAGCACTTTATGAACAAGAGAACTTTTGTACTACTCTAACATTTCCTGAGGAAGTTCCGATTTTGAAACGCTTGTTATATAATCCGGAGACAATGTTGATGATGTACCTTTGCACTAGAATTTTCTTATGATTTGTAGGAATTGGTTTATTGTGTTGTAGTGCTTCGGACTGTAATACATAGTAAGCATTTTCTTTGCAAGTCTTGTTGACTGCTTGAATTGTGGGTCAGACAGTCATGACTGTTTTCTTTATACTTGTTCTCTGTTTGTCCACATTTGTCTTATAACTTGGGCCAGTCACACACCACATCGGTCAGGGTAATACACACACACAAAAAACCCCCACTACATCAGAAAAGCAACAAAATGGGGCCATCCACAGAAAAGTTAGGGCTTTCTATTTATGCAGAAAAACATACCTTTGTAAAGTAACCAAAAGAAAAAAAAGGAAAGGGAAACATGCCTAATGAATTCTATATAGCTATACCTTTAAAAGTGTATTGGTTTGTTAAGCAAAATATTTAATAACATTGCCGTAATTCCCCCAAGTCCATCACTATCATATTGAATCATAACACTTTCTCATATCTGTTAAATATTTCTGAAATGGGATTGGTACCTCAAAATAACTGGCTTTTCCTGTTTACAGTTTAACCACTGTGATGAGTTCCTTGGCATTTATGAGTGGTTTCAGTAACTTCTTGCAGAAACTCCGGAGAAAGTTAAATTTTAATTTTCTTTTATTGCTGTTTTCCCTCAGATAACTCAGCACAGCCTCATGATTACATTATTTGAAGAGAAAGCTAAACAGTTACTGATAGGATTGAGAACAACATTTTTTCAAACCATAAATCTGTATCGGTTATTCAAAATAGGCTTGGGTAGATTGCTTTGAATGATGTAGTAAATGACCTGTGTTACCTTGCTCAGAAGCCTAGCAGCTATAATCAACACAGTCTGCAGCACAGAAACTAAGAATAACTATTATGTGATAAGCCACTATTGTTCCCAATTTACAGTGGAAAAGTGAGGCTGAAGGATAAGAAAAAGCCTACATGTGCATGAGTTCCCACTTCTGGCTACATGATATGGAGCGGTGGAAACATGAAATGTAATGTAACTGCCCTATCATAATCAACAGCGCTTCACCTGTATACAAGGGGTTGCATCACTGATTGGCCAAATCTATCCAATGAATCAGTGGACAACTGAAATTTAAAACAGTTTTTCTTCGATCCTTGTCTTGATCTCTAGCCACTGAACAACTACCAACCTCTAGGTGGGCCCTAGAGTTCTCTTAGAATCACAATTGATTTCCAGACCCCAGAAATCTATTCCCCTTGACAAAATGTCAGCTTCAGAGGGCAGAGTCTATGTAGGGATACCAAGTCTCCCAATATGGCCTGGTCACCTGCTATGACCTCCCAGGTAACCCCTCTGTTGCCCTCCAGCACCTCAAAGGCCAGTAAGAGAAAAATAAGGGGTAAATGGGGGGGGGGGTAAATGAACATTTAATCAGTGTATAATGTCACTTCTAGCAAAACCAGAAGAGACACCATGATCAGGGGAAACACTCTTAAGATTTGCCAAAAATCTGTGTCAGGAGATGATGACTCACCCCGGGTTGGCTGACACCTCCTGTGGAGACATAGCAGCTGTGATGGCAGTGCCCAAGATAACATCTGGCAGTCTGATATTGCTGGGGGCTGTGGGGAGGCTACAGTGTTGACACCTGCCCAAAAGGCATGGATGAAGATATTTGGGGGGGTCAGAAGCCCTCATGAGAAGGGGAGAGCAACCACCAGGCTTGCAGAGAATGCACAACCCTATTTAGGGGACTGGGGGTGGCCTGGCTGAGTGAATGGATCTGTTTCCTAGTACCAGGGACAGGAGGTGCAGAAGAGGAGGAGGAGGGTGCTGTATACCCCTCCCTCTCCATCTGAGACCTTGGGAAGGAGGGCATCATGACAGCAGGCTTGACCACGAGACAGCGGCATCATGACAGCTTTACCCCCTTTGCTTCTAACCTTGGAACAACCTAGGGTGGCTACTGGAGGCTACCTGGGCAACCCACCCCATGACACTCTGATTTAAACATGGAGTTCTGGAAAATTCTAGAGTGTCGCTCACAATGTCATGATGTCACTTCTGATTTCCCCCAGATGTCTTTTGCTAGTTCAATGCTAGCGCAATTGTCCCCACGAACCCCAAATCCTCCTGGACTGCCAGGTGATGGCATCCATAATTCAACAAGACAAATGTGGACAAACACAACCTAATCGGAGAACAAGTATAAAGAAAACAGTCGTGAGAGTCTGACCCACAAATCAAGCAGTCAACAAGACTTGCAAAAAATGCTTCCTGTGTATTACAGTCTAAATTCTTACACATCATAAGAAAATCCATTAGAAGCTTAGCAGCATATCTGAGCCTGAACATATTGAGATCAGCGTCCTATTTGAATGAATTGTATTATCTTTCATGACTTGTTGTAAAGCACTTTAAGAGCAAGAGAGCTTTTGTACCACTCTAATATTTCTGAGGAAGATCCAATTTTGAAACGTTGTTATATAATCCGGAGACAATGTTGATGTTATATCTTTCATTATGTATGTTTGTTCTAGGATTTTCTTATGATTTGTAGGAATTTAGACTGTAATACACAGGAAGCATTTTTGGCAAGTCTTGTTGACTGCTTGATTTGTGGGTCAGACTCTCACGACTGTTTTCTTTATACTTGATCCCTAATTTAACACCACAGAGTATAAGAGAAACTAAAGTCCTTCCCCAGGCACTGCTCCCAAATCTCCAGAAATTTTCCAAGCCAGAATGGAACATCCCAGTGAACAACTAGAGTTTTTATTTGGGCAGTCTGGAAAATGTTTCTATAACATGGGCATTGGGGTTCCTGTTCTGGTGGGTGTCAGCTGCAGATAGCTCTTCCCTTGTCTCCTAAAATGCTAAGTGTTTTAAGATATTTTAAATTGCTTTTAACAGGTTTTAATGGTTTTTAATGTTACTCAAAGTTGCTCTTTTATGTTTTTATCAAAGGACTTGGCAGCCTTGACAACCTTACCTGTTTTCTTTCTTTTGTTCCTATGCCCTTTTAATTGGAGAGAAGGGTGACTCAGCAGATAAGGAGGCCTGCAAGTTGACTCCTAATTAATTAATCCCTCTCATTTCTGTTAGGTTTTCAGATACTCGGATATATCTTCAGTGGTGACTCTGTCTCTACTTCTTATCAGGTGTTGAAAGTTTCTGATTGCCATAAACAAAACTGTCATTAGTGTTGGAAAACGCCCAAAATGGCTGAGAGACAGTGAAGGCATTTCTCCCCTAGCAAGCAAGCAGACTAAGATAGCTGATTTTTTCCCCCTGAAAGTGCTGCATATAATATTCCAACTTCAAATAAATATGCAATTCTAGCTGAAGAGAAATAGGTTTCAAGCCGGTAATGATCCGTTTTGAAGTGAACCGGTATAGGGCTGCCATTTCACACATGGATTTCCCCTTCCGGTAAAGAGCTGGATCTGAAGTGGTTTGCCATTTCAGACTGCACCACTTTTTCCCGCTTTTCCCCCGCCGTTTTTCGCTCGTGCGGACGATCTCCGGCTTTTTTTAAAGTTCGCTTTAGAGCGCTATAGCGCTATAGCAGTATAACAAAACACTCCATGCATTCCAATGGGATTGATATAATGCTATTCCACTATAGCATTATAGCGCTATAGCACTATAACGCTATAAAGCAAATGTTCCCAAAAAAAAAAGCCGGAGATCGCCCACATGGGCGAAAAATGGCGGGGGGAAAGCGGTGCAGTCTGAAATGGCAAACTGCTTCAGATCCAGCTCTTTACTGGAAGGGGAAAGCCGTGTGTGAAATGGCAGCCCTATACCGGTTCACTCCATGACAGATCAAAAACGGCTTTAAAACGGGTTAAAAAGGGTAATGTGAAATTCCTCTTTGTCATAGACAATTCTCTTTTTTTAAAAAAAACGAATGTCTTGGCTTTAAAAGCAATTGATAGACAATTCCCCCCCCCCCGCCTAACCTGTGTTCTTCCCAATGAAATA
>NW_015159717.1:393067-412876 GCF_001447785.1 Gekko japonicus
GCTCCATTTACTGCCTGTGCCACATCTCTTGGAATGTGGCTGGCTGGCGGAATAAGGCCAAGGATGTTGAATTTCTAAGTTACCTTAATGATTTCGATATTATACTCCTTCAGGAAACCTGGTTGCCAAATCAGATTCAGATTGAGGGATATAAATCCTTTTCCCTCCCAGGGTATAGGATTAACCCTAAGGGTTGCTTTCAAGTGGGTCTGGCTCTGTTTCTTTCTTTATATTTAAAAGTAGAAATCGTTATGTTACAATTGGATAGCCCCACTGAGCAAGCTGTTAAGCTTGTTCTTGATAACCTTACTCTGATTATTGTGAATATATATGTTCCCAACTCCTTAGACAGATTAACTCCTTCCCAAGATTGGAAACAACTAACTTCTTTTCTTGAAAGACTAGATGAAGAACATCCCTTGGCTGAAATAATTCTGGCAGGTGACTTTAATGCCAGAGTAGGCAATGATCATAAAATATTTTTAAGGCTATAGAAATTAATCAGGAGGACACACTCCCACCTATTTTCACTTCTACAAGGTACTCCAAAGATTGCCATATAAACTCGGCAGGCATCTATCTTGCCAGACTTTGTCTTCAATTTAATAAAGTTTGGCTGAATGGGCTTACCAACTTTCCCAACTCTGAAGAATATACATTTGTCTCAGCAAAGGGCTGCAGTGTAATTGACTATTTTATAGTTTCCCCTTCATTGGAATCTCATTTTCTAGATCTCACTGTTGACGATTATATAATCAGTGACCATCTTCCATTTATTTTAATTCTCAATGTCAGCCCTTTTACTAGAACCCAATGTTATTTCCAACACAAACCTGACAAGCTCTATTTATTGCCTAGAATCTTATGGAAAAATCTTATGCTCTATGCAAAAAACCCAACAATTACTCAAATCAATCAACATGGGCATTGCCACACCCAGTTTTACCAACCCTTGGCTCAAGACAAGCCCTGTCTCTATCCTCATTTTGTCCTCTTTTGCAGTCATGAGTTCAGGGGCTGGGTCTATGGGAGTAGACTGTCCAGTATTCTGCCTCCATGAGCTGCTTTGAGTGGTCTTCCCTCAAAACTGGATCACTAGATCCTGGCATGCAGCAAATAAGTATTCATAACTGTCAGTATTCTCACTCCATTCCCTTGAAAATCTTTAAATATGCTTTAACTCTGGTGTACATTGAAATCATTAAACCAAAGTCAGTTCTTTGCCTTTAGAGGAAACGTTTTTGGCAAAAAAAATTCCCCTGATTACCTATAGCATGTACATCTTTTAGTTAAATTCTGAACCAAGTGTATGCAATTTTTGCAAGTACTTTAACTTCTCTGAGACATACAAATTGGCAAGTCTGACAGTATGGCATATGATATATAAGTTGGCACAAGTTAACACCATATGTACCTTCCTGGAGATCATATTCTGGAATTTCTGTGATTAGTACTGCAGTGTTAAAATTTGAAATTGTGTTGTATCAAAAATGGCCATTTATATGTTGCTTTTCTGTCATGGAATTAATACATGCATTTCCCCCCTTCGATGATATATGACCTGGGAAGCTGATCTAGTACCTGTACATGTATCCAAGATAAAAGATACTTCATTCAAGCAAGAAAAGAATTGGAAAAGAACATATTTTGCTCTTTGAGCTATAGCTAGTTTGTTGGAAAGGCCATATTGCTGTACAGAAACATACTGTACACTCACTAGAAATATTACCAAAGAGTATGTTATAGCACCATACAGGACCAGGAAATATATATAGCACCAGTGGATATTTTGGAGATATGCAGTGGGATACAATACCATGTCATAGTGTTGTCCTTAAAATTACAGGACTAATGTAATAGTAAGCCTCCATGGGTACTAACTTTATATTTAAAGGCCTGAGTACTAGGTTTGCTTGCTTTTTTCTTTGGAGAAATAATGGACTTTCACAGCATTCAGTGACCAAAAATGGGCCCAAGATCTCTGTGACACTTACCATTGGCCTGCTGCATGGCTGTAAATCTGTAAACCAATTCCAGTCAAATGTCGACAGTTCAGAGGCCTTGGTCTCTCAGAAGGTTTCCAAACAGATATGCCACTTTTGCCAGTATGCAAACAGGTGAAAAGGGGTTAAATCATCCATTTATTTGTCTCAAGGACAGTCAGTATGTTTCATTTCAATCTAAGCTACAACGCTGGTTATTAATTATTAGTTCTAATATTGCTGTTGCACCTAGAGGATTTAACCAAAGTTAATGCCCTGTTGCCCTTGAGATATTATATAAGCCATAGAAAAAGGGAGAGAAAATCTTGCTCTACTGAGATCCCAATTAGTTTATCAACAAAACAGAACACGTGAATTTGCTTGGAGAAATTTAGTAATCACATTTTGTAAATGGGGAATAGAACAACAGAAGGATTAAACAAATTACTTTATAGACTTGTTCCAAAGTGGAAAGTCAAAGAAAGATTTGTACTTGATCCAATGAACACAAAAGAATGAACTATGAGTTCATCAGCTTTGCTTTGGCATTTCAGTCCAGAGTTCATTCTTTTCCTCATTAATAATTCCCTTTGAAATACTCATCATAAAACCATACTCCAGTATAATCAGTATAGTAACAATTTCAGGATGATCTCAGGTGGATTGGTAAATGGTTGACAGATTGCACTCAACGAGTGCTTGTCAATGGTTCCTCACGTTCTTGGAGAGGAATCACAAGTGGAGTGTCTCAGGGATATGTCTTGTTCAACATCTTTATAAATGATATTATTATTATCATCATCATCATCATTTCACCCTATCCCAGCTTATGCTGGGCTCTGGGTGATTTACAAGCCATAAGATACAAAACACAAAACATTAAAATTTATATGCAACATTAATAAAAATTCAGTATAGATAGAAGGATCCAGATGGCCTTTTCCCTGTATTATTATGCGTCCTGATTCTGGATTACCAGTCCCCTTTTTTTTGGGGGGGGGAGGATGAAGGAATAGAGAGGATGATCATTAAAATTGTAAATGACACTAAATTGGGAGGGGTAACAAATATAGCAGAAAACAGAATCAAGATACAGGATGATCTTGACAGGCTGCTGGGATAAAACTAACAAAGTGAATTTCAACAGAGATAAATGTAAAGTTCTCCATTAGGTAGGTAGATAAAACCAATGTATAATTATAGGATGGGGAAGACTTGTCTTGGCAGTAGTATATGCAAAAAAGATCTAGCAGTCTTAGTAGACCATACACTAAATATGAGTCAGCAGTGTGATGTGGTACCTAAAAAGGCAAATACAATTTTGGGTTGCATCAACAAAAATATCATGCAAAGTGATACCATCTCTGGTTAGACGTCACTTGGAGTAGTGTGTTCAGTTTGGGCACCACAGTTTAAGACAGATGTCGACAAGATGGAATGTGTCCAGAGGAGGGCATGTTTAGCCTGGAGAGGAGAAGACTGAGAGATGAAGGGCTGTCATATAGAAGATGGAGCAGAATTGTTTTTTGTTGCCCCAGAAGGTCAGACCATAAACAATGGATTGAAATTAAATCAACAAGTTTTTGACTAAACATTAGGAAGAACTTCCTGATAGAGCAGTTCCTCAGTGGAACAGGCTTCCTCGGGAGGTGGAACAGAATGAAACAGATTTATAATTTATTTAAGGGAATTTACAGACTATAGTTCATTAGAGAATTTTATTTAATAGATGGAGAGCCTTACCTGAAAATTTGAATAAGACAATGAATAGTTATATTGGAGGATATATATCTCAGAAAAGGAATCCTAGATATATATAAAACCCTAACGTATTGGCACTCTCCCATTGGCTGTGCCGTATGCTCCATCAGCCATTGGCCCATCAACTGCCACTCAAGATTACACGCGTGCCATTGGCTGGGTGCTGGGTCTGCTCCTTTCCCCTGCCCACTACTGGCTTGTTCACCGTTTCATCAGAATAAACTGGCAAAACGGCTGTCTCTCCTGATGAAGAGGCTTCTCCTGCTTGGCTCCTCTGTGGCTGGCTGGTTACTGAGGTGGGCCAGCAGCTGTTAAACCATTCTCTTCTCCTCCTGCTGTGTGGCTCACTTTCTACTCAGTTGCTGTTGCTAGGTAACCAAACTTGGTTCTATTAGTAAAATGGTGGGGGAAGGAGGCCCTTTCCAGGCCTACTTTGGCCTTTGTGGGGAACTCATTGGGGCCAGTCATGATTAGGGCTGCCAGCTCCAGGTTGGGAAATTCCTGGAGATTTTGTGGTGGAGTCTAGGGAAGTCAGAGTTTGGGGAGGGGAGAGGCCTCAGCTGAATATAATGCCATAGAGCCCACCCACAAAAGCAGTTGTTTTCTCCAGTGGGAGAGAGAGATCTGTAGTCTGGAGTTCAGTTGTGATACCTGGCAATACCACAGCCAGTGTGGTTTAGCAGTTAGCACTTCAGAGCAGGGTCTGCCAGACCCAGGTTCTTGCTACACCAAACTGGCACTCATTGCTCCTAACCAAACACTTTACTTATCATTCCCAGATACCCTACTCATCCCATGATGATATGTGTGAACACAAACTGGTTTCTAAACTCCTCAAAACTACTGCAACCCTGTGACAGAATAGGATGGGGAGGGAGGTTTTGCCTTATACTGAATCAAACACCCACAGTCCATCAAGGTCCACCCCATCCCTTTATACTGGCAGTAGCACTGCAGAGACTCAGGAAGAAGTTCATCACCACCCCATTAAGTCTTTCTCCATGAGGGAGCGATCCAGCCCCCCGAATAAACTCATCTGCCCTTGCGCCATCCCTCCTGAGCCCCGACAAAATTGTTTGAACTGACCTGCCTGCCCTGAGATGCTTCAGGATCTGCCAGCAGGCCAGAAGAGCGGCCCAAGCCTCTTTCTATCTGGCCCTCACCCCCCTTTGTGGCTTGAGTGATGGGGGGGCAGCCTCAAGGCGCAGCCAGCCTTGGCCCTCTGGCAAAAGCAATCTGCTGGCAGCTGCGGCCAACTGCTCCTCAGCCGGTGGGGTGCACAGCCTCTCGCTATCTGTGTCAGAGCACGAGGCAGGTTTGCTTAAGCTGGCTGGCCTTTAGCTGCCCGTTGCACTGGGGACCCATCATGGGGGGCGGGCATTCCCCCGACAATGAGATGGCACGACAGGAGGGAGGGCACAAGCCAGCAAGTGGCCAAAAGCATCAGAGGCCCAAACAAGCCTTGGAAGGGTGAAAGGAGGGGGTAGATGCCAGAGAAACGGCTGCCATGTGAAACCGCCCCGATGCAGGAAGGGACAGGCCCTGCTGCTGGCCATTTAAAGCGAACAGCTGACTGATGGCCCCGCTGTTCTCTTTAAATAGCTGGCAGTGTCTCCTCCGTGGGGGAGGAGACCTTCTTTGGTGCGGGGGGGAAGGCTTAGCTTTTTTGCCTCTCCCCCACACTTGAAGTAGCCCTGGCCCTGTGCTGAGCTGCAGATCTGTGTGCTGGGTGTCGGCGCAGCTTAAAGAGAACACTGGAGGCAGTCCGCTTGACCCCCGGAGTGCCACTCTGCTGCGTTCTGCCTCGAAATGACCCTTGGTTGTTGTGCAGATCAAAAGGGGGAGAAGAGAATGATGTGAGCTGCTTTGGTCTCCACTGCAGAGAAAGACTGTACTCTTCCTAGGTAGCAGCTGCAGGGAGGTGGGAGGAGATGGAAAGCTGAAGTCAGACAGGCAGATAAAGGTAGGTTGATGGTTGAATGGGAAGGAGATAGGGTTGCCAACTCCAGGTTGGGAAATTCCTGGAGATTTGAGGGGTGGAGCCTGGAGAGGGTGGGGTTTGAAAAGGGGTGGGACCTCAGACAGGTACAATGCCATAGACTCGACCCTCCAAGCCAGCCATTTTGTCCTGGGAACCATTATTGCCAATCTCCAGGTGAGGGCTGGAGATCACTCAGAATTACAACTCCTCTTCAGGTGGCAGAGTTCAATTCCCATGGAGAAAACAGTGGACTCTGTGTCATTATACTCTGCTGAGGTCACCACAGCAAATTGATGCTGAGTACCCAAGACTGGGGAAATAACTTCTCCCCAGCAACATTTTGGCATGGGGAAATGGTGTGTGTGTGTGTGTGGGGGAGACAGGAGTCCTTCCTTCCCCTGCAGCCACATTCCAAGAGCAAACAGGCTCCCTTTATTTTTAACAGAAGTTCCCTGCAGATGTTCCCTGCAGTTTCCACATCTAGTTTGCACATAGTGATATCTGTCCTCTCTAGAATTTGCTGTAACTTCTGTGGTTTTACCATAGAGTTTCAGCCACTTCCTAGACAGGCATGTTGTCACTTCCAGTTTTTCCCAGAATTGATATCATGCCGTCAGCCAGACCACCAAGTCTAGTCCATCACACTGGCTCTCTTTTTATAGAATGCTGTATGAACTATTACCTTCTTCACCATTGATCTCTATATGTTTGCAAGATTCTGAGTCCAGGAAAGAAAACTCCTCCCAGTGCAGGCTCCCCAAAGGATCTGCTAAGGAAAGGGTATCAGCACAGGAAATCACAGTAGCTATTCCTTTCGTTAATCAGTTCCTCCCTCCACCATTGAAATCTTTGCACCAGTCTGTCTCTGTACTGTAACTGATGAAAGGGTCTCATCTTATTCTGCACTGAATCCTCTCCTCCAGCACCTTTATTCCTTCCAAAAGGACATTTCCGTTCTGCATCTTCACAAAGCTAAGAGATCAGCCAGACCTAAGCATTTCTCCTTTTGCAGAAGTTCTGCTTCACCTCCCATCTGGGCTTTTAGCCCAAAGAAACAGAATCCAGCCCCGCTCTGTGAGATTCCTAACAGCTCTTTTGAGTTGGATTTCTTCTCCCCACTCCACATCCTTTCTTGCTCATTCCACTGGAGTTTGCAAAAGTGTTGAGCTTGGGGCCAAAACTTGGGTCCTGACATTGTCCTAGCTGTAAGGTAAACACAGTAAGGCTATTCCACTTGGCTGAAACATTCCCTCTGCTGCACAGAATAGATAGTCTTTAATTGTTCTGCTATAGCAATAATTTGCTGCTGGATTTTCTTTTTTGGACAAAGTCGTTCAGGAGATAAATGATTGCTGTAGTGCAATGAGAACACAATGTATGGATGCAGCCTAAGACAGCAGAGACTTTTACAGTATAACAGAAGACTGATTGATAGCAAAGTGGTATCTGTCTGATCAAATAAAGTGCATGGAAGGGGGTGGGGCAGACAGTTAAAGAGAAACTTTACCATGGATGGATCTGGACAGACAGCCAAGTAAAGAAAGCAATCCAAAGGTTGTCAGCCGGACATATAGCCACAGAGAAAAATGGTTGGAGAGGTCCAAGCAGAAGACCATTGTTGGCCAAGGCTTGACTGCAACTAGGGTGGGGGAGAATTGTGAGTCCTGTAGCCTTTTAAAAGTAGTGGTTGAGAAGGTCATCAGAAAAAGTTGGGGTCAGAGAGTCTCCCCCCCACACTTTATTTCAAGTACTGATTGAAAGAAAGAAAGCATACCTCACTCTTTTAGATCCATTGTTATCAAGTACAAGTATATTGCTTATTTATAAAGCTGAGTATTCTGATTTTTTTAAAAAAAACAAACGAAAGAGTAACCACAGTTCCAGAATACTGCTATCCAGCCCCCTCTGATTTTTTTCTAATTCTGATGAAATTATCTATAGCCCAACAAAAGCCACTGTCTCCATACATGAAATCTGGGGGAAGAAAAAGCCATTTCATAATGCAGAAATGTGAAAAAACAAACCATAGTGGGGGTTGTTTGGCAAGGGGTTTTTTGCCCCTTTGTGTAATTTACAAATTCATGTTTATACTATGCCTGGGGAATCTCTCAAACGCGAGCAACCCCTGCATTGGATGCTGGTGGGCTTGTTTGCAGTTTTCATGGTCACAATAGGGACAAGCCACTTTACCATTAGGAGGATCAGATGAATGTGGTATTAGTCTGATGTTCATTCACACATTACAGAATTCACAGGTTGAGTCTGGGGTCCCCATCCTATGTCAGTTGTAACACAGTTACATGTAAGTTGCAGTCTGTCCTGAGTTCTCACCCAGTTGGGAGCTGTTAGCCAAATTGCCTTATTTCTTAATAAAGAGTGGGGAATTAGAATATTAAATAGCAATAGGCTTAATTATGGGACCAATAACCTGTGTATACCAGAGGTCAATTTATCCAGATCCCCAGAAATAGTCAGGGAGACCAGTCCTTAAATAAAATGGTTTCTTTACTAAATAATTTCACACACACATGCGATAAAACAATCATACACTCAAACAATACAGAGCTAGGAATTTAGATATAAAGGTACAAAGACTGTTGCATTAGCAGGAAAATATCGATGAGAGGTGATACTTTACCAGTCCGATGCAGCGAGTTGATTCTGCAGTGAAAAATGGGGAAAATACTAGGGAAGGGGTCGTGTGTTAGCCAGCAGCACACGTGGTCGACTCTAGACAGTGCTAGGTCTAGAGTCAGCAAGGTAGGGTGGGGTCAGGTAGGCAGAAGGCAAGAGAGAGAACAATGGGCAGATGCTCTTCTTATATACCCTAGGGCGTGTGCCACCAAGTCACATGGTCCCCAGGAAGGTATTAGAAGCTGCCAGTTCCTTAACGAGGTCAAAATAATGGAATTAAGTGTTGGGCAATTGATTTAATGTTTTGGTCACAATAGGGACAAGCCACTTTACCATTAGAAGGATCAGATGAATGTGGTATTAGTCTGATGTTCATTCACACATTACAGGATTCACAGGTTGAGTCTGGTGTCCCCATCCTATGTCAGTTGTAACACAGTTACATGTAAGTTGTGGCGTGTCCTGAGTTCTCACCCTGTTGGGTGCTGTTAGCCAAATTGCCTTATTTCTTAATAAAGAGTGGGGAATTAGAATATTAAATAGCAATAGGCTTAATTATGGGACCAATAACCTGTGTATAAAAAGGTAAAGGTTCCCTTGCTCGAAAGCCAGTCGAATCTGACTCTAGGGTTGCGGTGCTCATCACCGTTTCAAAGCCGAAGAGCCAGCGCTGTCCGAAGACATTTCCGTGGTCATGTGGCCGGCATGATTGAACACCAAGGCACATGGAACGCTGTTACCTTCCCACCGAAGTGGTACCTATTTATCTACTTGCAATTTCTTGCTTTCGAACTGCTAGGTTGGCAGGAGACGGGTGCTCACTCCGTCTTGTGGCACCCGAGTCTCGAACTGCTGAACTACTGACCTTCCACAGCCTGCAGTTCAGCGTCTTAAACACTTGAGCCACCGCAGCTCCAACCTGTGTATACCAGAGTCCAATTTATCCAGATCCCCAGAAATAGTCAGGGAGACTAGTCCTTAAATAAAATGGTTTCTTTACTGAATAATTTCACACACACATGAGATAAAACAATCATACATTCAAACAATAAGAGCTAGGAATTTAGATATAAAGGTACAAAGACTGTCGCATTAGCAGGAAAATATCGATGAGAGGTGATACTTTACCAGTCCGATGCAGTGACTTGATTCTGCAGTGAAAAATAGGGAAAATACTAGGGAAGGGGCCATGTGTTAGCCAGCAGCACACGTGGTAGACTCTAGACAGTGCTAGGTCTAGAGTCAGCAAGGTAGGGTGGGGTCAGGTAGGCAGAAGGCAAGAGAGAGAACAATGGGCAGATGCTCTTCTTATATACCCTAGAGGTAGCTTGGGGCGTGTGCCACCAAGTCACATGGTCCCCAGGAAGGTGTTAGAAGCTGCCAGTTCCTTAACGAGGTCAAAATAATGGAATTAAGTGTTGGGCAATTGATTTAATGTTTATCAACAATGACACCTCTAAGAGTGGCCAAAGGAAGGAAAAGGTAGTTGTTTCAGGTGCTTGGTTAGTCAACGATCTGGTGATCAGCATCATCATTATCTTGATGGGCGGTGGGTCTGTTTGGCTACTCAGGTAATCTCGTCACAGCCAAGTTCTATTGTTTGAGGATGAGTATGTGCAGTAATGCTAGGAGAAGGGGGGGAGGCTGCCTGTGTGCTAGAGAAGAAATCCTTCAGTGGAGTCCTTTACAGCAACACTCAGACTTCTGGTGTAAAGCATGGCTTCTGCTTGCTGGCTGCTGTATATTTCTGGCATCAGGGAGGTTGATTTACCTCCTGCAAGGGTGCATGGGTGAGGACCACCATGGGTCCACATCTGGCTGGTGCACTGCTTCCTGGCAAGGCTTCCCTCAGCTGAACATATGTCTACAGTCTGGGAGGTTGGCACCATCATCGGGCTACTGCACAGTTCAGTCCCTGGCACAATTATTGCATCATTCAGCTTACAGCCATAGTCCATATCATTGTGCAAGGCTTTTGCAGGGCAACAGTGCTATTTAGGGAAATCCACATACTCCTTGGATTATATTACAGTTCCTCTAGTGCCCCCCTCCCAACTATTTCAGGCTGAGAAAATAGTACAGGAAGAAACTGGGTGCAAACCAGGAGTGCTTTTTATCAACTTTAGCTGGTGCACCTGTTACCCACACTAGATGCAGAGAAGTGGAAATTGCCTTTAAAAAGGGTTCCAGAAAGGAATAACGGAGACCTTGTAAGTCTGTGTATACCAAGGTGGATCTCAGTAGGGGTACCCCACAATAAAATTATGAAGAAAGATACTGAGAGAGTGATTGTAAACACAAACAAATAATTTTATTGTATACAAAATAAAATGAAAGAAGTAAAAATGTAAAAAAAACCTACACTAAGCATCTGAGAACTATTGCCCTAAGCAATTACACATGTGCACGCACACACCAAGAGGGCACACTTATAAAAGGTAGGAGGAAGGAAACTGGGAAGTTTTAGGGAAGGGACATATGACCTTAGATCCTGGGCTTGAAGTCTGGAGAGAAGCCTGCAACACAGTTGCAGAGGTGTTCAGGTAGTAGTGAGAAACCTGGCACACCTTCCACTGAGGTGGAATGATCTTTTTATGGGGAAGGGTCCCATAGCTACATGGGAACCCACTTTCCCAAGAACATAATTGGTCCAAGATATGAGGTTTGAATTTGATTGAGCAGTTTGAAGGTAACTGATGTCAAAATCTGGCGGAAAGATTAGTAGGAAATACCTGATATTCCAAGGTGGGACAGATCATTGGATGGGTTTAGCATATTGACAAAGAACGAGGAGTAGATGATGGGTTTAAGTGTCCTCCTGATGACCCATCCTGGGTGATTCAGATGTTAGGCTGCCTTTATGAATGGCTGGATTGGATTAGCAATACTCAACACTGCCTTTGCGAAGTATCCCTTGGAGCAAGGGATATGAGTGTATCAGGCCTATCCTGGAGCTTAGCATTGAAAGGTGTTTTGTTCTTGAGAACAAATATGCCCCTTGAGCTGGGAGAGACTGCACAATTCCCACGTACCCTTCCTCATCCCTGGGCTTTCCATGACATGACTGTACCCAGGTGCCTTTAAGAGACTTCCTAAGTTTCAGATCCCCTGGCACTTAGGCTCTGGTGGCTCAGAGGTTAAGACACTGAACTGC
Source organism: Gekko japonicus (assembly GCF_001447785.1). NCBI lineage: Eukaryota > Metazoa > Chordata > Lepidosauria > Squamata > Gekkonidae > Gekko > Gekko japonicus. Next base: position 404,580 of record NW_015159717.1, read on the forward strand.
AGACCGGAAGGTCGGTAGTTCGACAGTTCAAGACCCTAGTTCCGCATGACAGAGTGAGCTCCCGTCTCTGGTCCCAGGTCCTGCCAACTTAGCAGTTCGAAAGCAAGAAACTGCAAGTAGCTAAATAGGTACCACTTTGGTGGGAAGGTAACAGCGTTCCATGTGCCTCAGCGTCTAGTCATGCCGGCCACATGACCATGGAGACATTTTTGAACAGTGCTGGCTCTTCGGCTTGGAAACTGAGATGAGCACCACCCCCTAGAGTCGGATTCGACTGGCTTTTGAGCAAAGGGAAACCTTTAAGTTTCAGATCCCCTGGCACTTAGGCTCTGGTTGTTCCACTCTTGAAAAAACCAAACCTAGATCCTACGGATCTGACCAATTACCGCCCAGTCTTGAATCTTTCATTTCTGGGTAAGGTAATTGAGAGAGCAGTGGCAGAACAGCTCCAGAAATTTCTGGATGACACATTGGTGTTGGATCCATTTCAATCCAGCTTCTGCCCCAGCCAGACAGCATTGGCCACCCTCACAGACAATCTGCGCAGACACCTGGATTGAGGCAGGTCAGTGCTGCTGATATTACTTGATCTTACAGTAGCATTCAACACAGTCAACCACGATCTGCTGACCCACCACCTCGCCAATGCTGGAATTTGTGGGGTAGCCTTGCAATGGCCCACCCCATTTCTCCATGGTCAGGGACAGAGGGTGACATTGGAAGGGACAGTATCCCCAAGATACCCACTGGGATGTGGGGTTCCTCAGGGGGCACGCCTCTCCCTGATGTTGTTTAACATCTATATGCACCCCCTTGCCCAGCTAGTGCGGAAATATGGGCTGGGATGTCATCAATATGCTGATGACACCCAGCTATTTCTGTTGATGGGTGACTGGCCAGATACCATTCCCGGGAATTTAGCTGAGGGATGGGAGGCTGTGGTGAGATGGTTAAAGCAGAGTCAACTGAAACTGAATCCAGGTAAGGTGAAGGCTCTGTCACTGGGCAGGGGAGGCCTTGATTGGGTTGCCAGCTCCTGACTCTTGAGTGTGTGCCTGGGCTCCTCCTTGTCCATGGAGGCACAGGTTGCGAAGGTTGCCAGGCTGGCATTTTTCCAACTGTGCTAGGTTAGGCAGCAGGTTCCCTACCTGTCTCACCCCAACGTAGCCATGGTAATCCATGCAATGGTCCCCTCCAGATTGGACTATTATAATTCATTGTATGCCGGCCTGCCCTTAAGCCTGACCCGGAAGCTCCAATTGGTCCAAAATGCAGCCGTACGAGTCCTTACCATGACCTCCCAGACAGCACACATACAACCAGTGCTTCATGAGCTGCACTGGCTTCCAGTGGAGCACTAGATCAGGTTCAAGATTCAGTTTTGACCTTCAAAGCCCTTAGCAGTCAGGGACCTACATACTTTTGGGACTGCGTCTCCCAGTATGCCCCTGGAAGAGCATTATGCTCAGGGAATAAGAACCTCCTGGTGGTCCCTGGCCTGAGAGAAATCCGGCTGTCCTCAAAGAGGGCCAGGACTTTTTCAGCCCTGGCCCCTGCCTGGTGGAACTCTCTGCCAGAAGATATCCATGCCCTGCAGGAGCTACTACCTTTCCACAGGGCATGCAGGGCAGAGATGTTCCACTGGGACTTTGGTTGAGGACAGCAATGGGGCACTTTTTGGCACTCTGATCCCTGGTAACCTGTCCCCCCAGGGAGGCTGGAGAGCTGAAATTCTTTTCACCATCTTGTAATATATATGTGTGCTGCTTTTATCTATTGTTGTTCATTGGTTGGCTTTAATTTAGATTCTAACTTGAGAAATTGTGTATTATTTTGTTGTAAGCCACCATGAGCCCTACTTGTAGGGAAGAGTGGCCTAACAAATCCAGTTTAATAAATAAATAATAAATAAATCAAAGTCAGATTTCTACATACTTACAAACCCACTGATTATTTTAGTAAACATTTAGATTGATAAAGTTATATGTAGTCTTAAACAGATTAAAAAACTAACAGTACAGTCAGGGGTCATTTCGTAGAAAAAGAGCTAGGGAACTCATTAGCATAACTCATTAGCATATGCCACACCCCCTGACATCACCGGAAGTGTGTCATGAGGCCACACACCCCGCCCCCAACGGTTCTGACCGCCAGCGGCGGCCTTGCAGCTCCACTGCCGAGCCCCATGAGGGGCCCGGCAGTGGACCTGCAAGGCCGGCGGGAGTGCAAGGAAGCCCCGCGAAGGCCCTCCCTGGCCCCAGGCAGGCAGGGGTGGGGAGAGGCAGGGAGGAGGCAACTTACCCTCCCTCTTCTCCTGCCTTCTCCTGGCTGAATGAGGGCCGGAAGCAGGGCGGCCGGAAGCAGGGGCGGGGCTTTGTCATGTGCTCCGCCCCCGTACCTCACCCGGGGGAACTGTGATCCCCCGTGATCCCCCCCCGAAATGACCTCTGAGTACAGTTTATAATGTCTACTATTCATGTCCACACAGTATAGGAAGGAATATATACTTGAGAGAAACATACAAGTTTTCTAACTTTCTCTATAGAATCACACTACTAACTATAACTCTCAGCTAGTTTTGTCAAACAAAGCTACCAAGGTTGAGGCTTTTTTTAAAATGGGTGGGCATAAAACAGATTTTCACTAGCTTTTTTTGTAAGTGATATCAAATTCTGAAAGTGTAGAAAAATGGAAAGTTAACATTTCCTCTAGACAGTCTGAAGGTCCCTTTCAGACTACCTGTCTGAATATGTCTCTGGACTGAATATTGACTATCAATAGAAATGGGCACAAACCAGCTGACAAACTGAAGTTCATCACGAATTTTGGGTGGTTTGTGGTTCATGAAGCAATGTTTGCAAACTGAAGATCCAGCAGAAACTTCCACAAATTTTGATGCAGTTTGTGGAGGTTCATGGCTTTTCACGAAAAACTCCTGCTCTCTGCTCCCCACAGCTTTTCAGAAATTTGGAATGGAAATTTAGAATGGGAAATTTGGAACAGAACTCCTCCAGTTTAAAAAACTTGGACCCTTCCCCTTGTGACTCCTTACAATTTACATCTGGCTGGTAATTGGTTCATTTTCACTCCTGCTGCCACCCACCCTTCCCTACCAGTCACTGGTTCTTTTGCAACACCCCCTCCCTGCAATCTTTGAAAGAGAGAGAATAGCCTATTCTGCTTTGCAATAAATGATCTCTGAACATAATCATGAGCTCAATTTCCTGTTAAAGTGAGCCCCAAAAGTATCAAGCATGTGCTCATAGACCCTCCCTGCAAATCCATATGAAATTTGCAGTCAGCTGTTGTTTTCTTCAGGCATTACCTTGAGGGGGAGGAACCCTATTATTTCAGGTTAATCCCCCATAAATGCCCTCTATTTCTATACACATCTTCAAAGATCCAGAACTAGCTATAGCTAGAAGCAGATATTGAGCTGAATTTATCACTTTTCTTTGTAAATCTCTAAATGATGAAGGGATATTGTGGTCTTCATTTTGTGAATATAATATTCTTGTGTTATTTCCACTAGATGGCATCTCAGTTCTTTAAAATGTTTGATTTCCTCAAGTAGTTTTCTGCTACATTTGCATACCTCAAAAGCAAATACTTCTATCATTTATCAATAGAAGATTGTCAGACACTTTCATTAGCCTTGCTTCTGTGCATAGATGCCTGATGAATGGCTTCATGACACCATTTTTCTTATGATCATTCTCTCCACAGGTTGACTTGACTTCAACTATCTCTTCATGCTAATAAAAAATTTGATTTATAATTCACATTCAGCTCAATAGTCAAGTATTTACTAGGTGCTCATACGTTTCAATATGTCATCTTTGTAACACAAATGAGATATTTATTTTTACTCTGATGTACATGGATTTCCTGAGTACAGGATTAAGCTATTTATAATGATGGCATGAGAAACATTTATTTATCTAGTGCATTTTTAAATTTGATCCTTCTTTCAAAGAGCTCAAGACAGCATACATGGTTGTCTTACATGTTCTCCTCACAACAACCCACTGAGGTAGTCAGATAGAGAATGACAGGTGTGAAAGTTATGCCTTACAATACATAAAGCTACAAATGGACACCAGAATTAGTATTCCACAAAATGTTGTACAGTGCAATGAAGTGCACATTTAATCTCAAGGAGAGTGCATAGAATTTCAAATACAATGAGCATTTTAAAAAAAAGGAATAGAGATCTGGAATTGTTTTAGTTCATACTAGGAAAAAGCCCCGATGTGGCCTCTAGAAAGAGGCTCTGGGCGGGTGCCCCGGCCTTGGACACTCAGTGTCAATTTGCTGTGGTGACCTCAGCAGGGTATAATGACACTGAGTCCACCATTTTCTCCAGAGGAACTGATCTTTGCTACCTAAAGAACAGTTGTAATCTGCAGATTGGCAACGATGGTTCCCCAGAAGGGAATAGTTGGTTTGGAGGGTGGAGTCTATGGCTCTGTACCTGTCCGAGGTCCCACGCCTCCTAAAACCTCACCTTCCAGGCTCCATCCCTCACATCTCCAGGAATTTCCCACCTGGAGTTGGCAACCCTATCTCCTTCCTAGCCAATCATCAACCTACCTTTATTTCCCCCTCACTCTTTAGCTTTCCACCCCCCACACACCTGCAGCCTCTCCCACGCTCTGAAGCCCTGACTGCTACGTCACATTGGCTGTCATATGGGGGCCACCTCAGCAGCATATAAGGATACAGAGCCCACCATTTTCTCCAGGGGAACTGATCTCTGCCATCTGGAAAGCAGTTGTAATTCTGAGTGATCTCCAGCCCTCACCTGGAGATTGGACACATTTTACCTCAGAACAGCAAACTGTTTAGAATGTTAGAGGCAAAAGCCAATCAAGTTGCATATGCAAACGACCTCTGTGTTCCGAGGCAGAGGCCAATGAGGCTGCATATGCAAATAACCTCTGTGTTCTGACTGGCTATGGGGGGGAGAGGAACAGCAAATGTTTAGAATGTTGAAGGCAGGACTCAGGCAAAGCATCCAGTGGATAGGGAGACCCTCTGAATGACAGATAGAGAGCGAACTGATTTTGGAGCGTGTGGAATGTTCTAGAGAAGTGCCACCACCATTCGGCTTTTATTTATAAGGGAGATTTGAGGCATTGTGCTATGATCCATGACAAATTATAAAAGCAAGAACTGCAGGAAAAACCCTGCTATCATTGCCATTTTCCAGATATCTGGCGGGTGCAGAGAGGTTCTTCCTTGAAGCTGGTCTTTGGCTGTTGGTTAGAAACAGAATTTTCCTGGAGGGAATCTGTTTTCCATTTTGTTGAGATTTTACTCACTAAACTCTCCTTCAAACTAGCTTATACCATCACTACAACAATCTCCCCCCCACCCATGAGCTATGAAAAATGAATCAAATATTACCTGTCAAATTTCAAGCTCTGGGGGATTATATATACATGTTTAGTGCTAACAGAGCCTTTAAGATAACTGAATTCCACATTGATCTATTGTGGTGAAGCATCTTACTGCAATGCAGCTTGAACATTTTCTTGCTTTGATAAAACAAGTATCTTCCTTTTCCATAAAATATGGTTATAATTACAGGATTAAAACTATATAATTAAGGATCAGAGAAACTCTTCATTCACTTGCCCATTTATTCTGGGTAAAAGACCCATCCGATAAAACTCAGATTAGGTTTTTTGTTATTGAGATCTCTGCTTCAGAGACTCTTTAATTAGTTTGACTTTTTGAGTGAAGTCCTCAAAACACTTAGGAAAATAATAAGGGAAAATGTCACCATCTGGTTTCAAACTGGCTTGGAGAGGGACTTTGTAAAAATGATTTTATATTCCCCAGTGTACCGTATTGGTTCAAACTAAAGCAAAAGGAACAAATGAAAATGAACCATTTTTAATGTAAGCATTTTTGAAGTGGGGTTATACAAAAAAGATACTACATATAAATAAAATGTTTTGATTCTATAGGGAAAAATGCAATCTAAGGAAACCGAGCACAGAATTTAAGGAGAATCTCACTTGCTATCATAATCACTTCCTAGTCTTTGTAAAGTACTGGTTTTTATTCTGATAATTTTGTTCTGTTTGTTCAGTTGCCTTTACCATAGTTAACTGCTGGGTGCGTTTTACTATGTGTTTATGTTTCTGCTACTGTAATGATCTGGATGATCCAACAATCAGCCAGATATTATCTAGACTGGGGTCCCCAACCTTTTTTAAAAAAAATAATTTTTGTTAAGAATTTTTAAAATCCAAAAGATAAAAACTAACAAAAATGTTTAAAAAGAAAATAGAAATACAAAGCTGATGGAAAGGGGGGGGGGAGATAAAAAGATAAGAAAAACATAAAGAAATATAAAAAGTGACTTCCATTTTCACTATGACAAATACAAGTAAAATTACAAAAGTAACACTTACTGTAAAGTTAAAAAAGAAAAAAAACCTCTCTTTTTTCTATTATCTAATCCCCCCATCATTAAATCTGCAAATCATCAGTTATTTTTTTCTCATTTCATGCAAAAAAGTCTATAAGGGGTTTCCAGTTAATAATAAATGTAGATAATTTTTTCTCTTTGATCAAAGAAGTAAGTTTAGCCATCTGTGCAAGTTCCTTCATCTTCACCAACCATTCCTCTGTTGTGGGTAATGTTGAACTTTTCCATTTTTGTGCATATAATAATCTCACTGCCATTGTCATATATAGAAATAAAGTTCCATTACTTTTTTTTCCTAGCTGTCTGTCCATTGGTCCCAAAAGAAAAATATCTGGTTTAATTTGAAAATTATTATTTAGAATCTTCTGGATGTTTTACTGAATGTATTTTTATCCAAAAAAAAATGGTCTTTATTGCACATCCACCATAAATGATAGAATGACCCTTCATTCTGTTCACATTTCCAACATATGTTCGAAATATTTTTGTACATTTTCATTAATTTCTCTGGTGACATACACCATCGATACATCATTTTATAAAAATTCTCTTTAAGACTAGAGCCTACTGTAAATTTAAGACACTTCATCCACATAGTTTCCCATTGTTCCATTTGTATATTGTATCCAAAGTTTTTAGCCCATTTTATAATAGATTCGTTCACTCGTTCATCCTCTGTCCCCAACCTTTTTGAGCCTGTGGGCATCTTTGTAATTCTGACACAGGGCGATGGGGGCCACAAAATGGCTGCTATAAGAGACACAGCCAACCACAAAATGGCTGCCCCTGAGGTAGAGCTAAATACACAGTGTCAGTGAGTGAGACTGTGTATAACTCTAAAAATAACTCTTGAGCATTTCAGGCAGAAGTTCTGTTTAAAAGAAGTTTCTTTTAATTTGCACAGCTATTGAGAAGCCCTGTTGGACAAAAAACCCCACAAACCCACACACTTTCTAAAAGCACTTGGAGGGTACCAGAAAAGGTGTTAGGGGCACTAAGGTGCCCACAGGTGCCACACTGGGGGTCTGATCTAAACGCTCTGTGAATCTACATCCTGTTAAAATCAGTTCAACGAAGTAGAACAAGGTAACTTATCAGTCAGTCATTCAAAACCTTTATTGGCAAAGATTAAAGGGGGGGCTTTATAAAGACCACACATTTTATATATACAAAGACAATCATCCCACCAGAACTTTAACCTCATATTCTCTAATCTTCATAGCAAAAGAGAGAAACCTCGCCACTGCAAAGGTAATATGAGGGTGGAGATCTGATAGAAGGAAGGATACTAATCTCTCTTCTGGGCATAGAAAAAGGGGGCTGATTAAGACATCCTGTATTTTGTCATATATTTCACAACTAAGCAAGATGTGGGTAATCGATTCTGTTTTCCTGCTACTACATAGACAGGTCCTTTCAGGGTAGGGGACATTTGCAAATCTGCCATAAAGGACCCAGAACGTAAAGTGTCAAAGCATGCATTTCATTAACCAGCAATCTTCATTCTCCATGAGTGCTGGATAACAAAGTTTTTACTGTATTCAGTTGGGGTCATAACCATATTTCCAGTATTAGGATATGATGTATCTCTTCCTTCACACTGATATAATGAACTGGCCTCCACTGATAATCTGTGTGTGTGTGTATTCCAGAATATGGCACAACATTTACAACCTGATTAAATACTGAAGTGCATGAAACCATATCTATAGTATTCAGGCATTTCTATGATGACTAAGGCAATGAAAAGAATTATGTCGATCAAAAGAATGCCTGGGGACATTTGGGATAAAAAAACAAGTAATGTATCTAACAAAGGGCATTTGGGTGTCTCCTTAAAAGTCTTCACTCTTTC
>NW_015159717.1:412923-420450 GCF_001447785.1 Gekko japonicus
TCTTTCCTGTAGACCAAGGGGCTGAAGGGCGGAAAGGGAACAGATTCTACTAAGAAGAACATTCATCCACAGGTCAGCCCAGTTGTTCTTGGTTGTTCTTGTCATTTTTCTACGTGACTTCTTTCACACTTCTGAGATTGAAATCTTGAGGGCCTGTCATATCTTTAGCTGAATTCTATGCCTCTGGCTACATACAGGAATCCACTCTGTAAAAAACAGCTAAAAATAAAACAAACAGAATATTGTCAGATTTAAGAAACTGACATGGAAAAGGGAAAAAATGGGCCTTCAATAAAATGAGCTGCCCTTTTGTTGTTGTTGTTGACAATTTCATTGGTAGCTGTTCAAAAGCTTCTAGTCTTCCTCAGTTACTCATCTCTGCCTTTCCTCATGTCCTTGGTAGTGGATTACACAAATGGCAGCTTCACTGAATCTCCACTGGTTTTTTTTTTCCATTTATTTAAAATGTTTGTAACCTATAGTCTCAGCAAAGAGGTCCTCAAGGAAACTTCCAGTCATAATCACTAAAACAATAAAATAAAGATGGATATAATTGTGTTTTTTCTATTTATATTTCATATTCCTAGCAATCATCTCCCAAACCAGCTTACTTCAATCAAGAGACATAAGCTTTGCCCTCACACCTGTTGTTTAAAAAGACAAGACACATAAGCAAAGTACCTGGTGCATTTGGTGCAAAGATGAGTGAAGGGAAAGGCAGTGGAGAAAAATCAGTTAGAACTTACACAGAACTGAGCCTGGTTGATCTTTCCTCACTGGTATTCTTGTGTGGATGAAAGTGGTAGAACTTTTCTTTTTCATCTGACTGTTGACAACAAAAATCAAAAATATAATCCAACAATGACTACAGTATCAAAGAAAAGCATCACATACAATAGGAAAGCTAGGTCTCCTGATTTGGCAGGAGATTTCCGCTGCCCCCCCCCCCCAGATCTTCCCGCTGGTCCTCAGCTGGGAATCAGGGGGAAAATCTGGGGGAAATGGGAGGATGATTGGCATTATGTCAACACCACAATGTCACTTCAGCAAGACACAGAAGTGATGTCATCATGTCGAGTGACACTCTAGCATTTGCCCAGAACTCTATAGTTAGATCAGCAATGATTGTCGCATCAAAGAAAACCATCACATTGCAGCAGGAAGGTAAAAGGGGGAAATGCTGGGGGAAATTATTGGGTCATTGGTTTCATGTTGATGTTATGACATCACTTCTGGTGCAACTTGGAACTGACATCACCATGTCAGGTGACACTCTAGCATTTGCCAAAAACTCAGTAATTAAACTGAAGTGTAGTGGGTTAGACACATGGAGAAACTACTGAGATGGATGTAGTGATCAGCATGCTTTACTGGTACACAACAAAAGACAACAACTACTGGCCGGCTGGCCAACTATATACACACCTGGGGACACACCCCTAGGTCCCATTGGTGGGTTTAAATCTCCCGCCACAGTCCTATTGGTTCCCAAGTGGAAAGCCTAGGAGCCCAGTCCCCATTGTTCCTACAGAGTCAAGCTCGGGGGTATTCACTGGCCCCTGGTGGCAGTCAGCGGACATAACATAAACCATAGAGTTTTGAATGCTAGAGCATTGCAACTGGAAGTGACATTGCCATATTGTCAGCGAGGGCCCCAGCTGGTTGCGTCTTAGGTAACCCAACATCAAAGAGACTGTATTTCAAAGGACCTGGGGCAATGACATTAACAAGTCAAATCTGCATTAAATAAAGTGAAACATCCTGGTAAAATCAGAGCACAGCAACAAAAAGTCATCATAGTCAGAAATCAAAAAACAATCAAAAGAATTCACAAAATAAACAAAAGGCACAGGAAAGTTAAAAACAAAAATGTTTTTACCTAGTGCCTAAAGCTCAGTAAGCTTGATGGTTGTTATATTGATTACTTCATTTATATCCCACTTTTCTCCAATGGGGACCATAAGTGGCTTACAACATTTTCCTTTTCTGCATTTTATCCTCACACTGACCCTGTGAGGTAGGGTAGGCTGAGAGTGTTTTTCTGCATTTTATCCTCACACTGACCCTGTGAGGTAGGGTAGGCTGAGAGTGTTTCACTAGCCTAGGGTCACTTGGTAACTTCCAAAACAGATTGGGGATTTGATGCTGGGTCTCCCAGATAGTCCAATACTCTGGCTACTATATTAACATGGACTCTGCCTCAGATCTTATTTGATGGACAGATTCATATGGAAGCCAGTTGTCCTTCAAATATCCTGGTCCTAGAATATTTATGGCATTAAAGATAAGTAACTGCACTTTGAAAACTAACTCATCACCATCTCCACATACTTGTTCAGGGCATCTACAGCTTCACCTCATTCCACTGAAAAAATAAAAATAGGGATGAATGTCATAAGCATACTGATGACATTTTACTACAAATCTCCTTTGGTCAGCCTTTCCCAGAAGCAGGGCTATTTTGGGGCAGAAACGCACAGGAACAGAGTTCTAGCTGGCTTCAGAGTTGGCCACGCCCACTACAGCCAAAACCTCTGCGTGCATGGCTACAGAGGGAAGGCCTGGAGAGCAACCCCCCTGGCGACTCCAAGGCGGGCGAGCCGGGGGAGCCCTGGAAGGATCGGGGAGGCATTTAAATGACTCCCCATGCCTCTCCTGGCCTGTCCAAGGGCTGGCTTGCCTGGGCACCCCGCAGCCACCCGGACAAGCCTAGGGAAGGCAGTTTAAACTGCCTTCCCTTCCCTCCAAGAACTGGCTTGCCCAGGCTCCCCGCAACCATGGGGCACCCATGTTCCCTTGCATCAGGGGCAAGCCGAGGGAAGGCATGGGGTGTGGCCTAATATGCTAATGAGCTGTACTGTCGGGGGGTGACCTAATATGCAAATGAATTTCTGCTGTTGGGTGTGGCCTTTTATGCTAATGAGTTCCTGCTGGGCTTTTTCTACAAAAAAAGCCCTGGCCAGAAGTTTTACACAGATGTTAAACAGCATATGGAACTCCATAGTACCAGCTTGAGGCACCTTAAAGGATTGGAGTATGGTGTTGCTAATACCCATCCTGGCCATCCAGTCCAGTTGGTGGTACTGGAAGCTAGTGAAGATTGCATGCCATATTCCCTCCTATTTCTTTCCCATCAAAAGTGATCAGTTTGGGCAACCAGGAGAGCTTCAATTCTAAAACCAGGCTAGAGAATGGATTGCTATGGGTCAGGATAATCTGTCTTATTCATGAAGGCCTGCACTTATAAAGCCATCACTTTGCCATCACTGCACTTACAAAGCCATCACAACGCCATGTGTGTGTGTGTGTGTGTGTGTGTGTGTGTGTGTGTGTGTGTGTGAGTGAGAGAGAGAGAGAGAGAGAGAGAGAGAGAGAGAGAGAGAGAGAGAGACTCCTCTGGAGACTCCTACTGGGGCATGGAGGATGTTCAGAGAAGTGGCTTGATAGCCTGCCTCTGCCTCCCAGCCCTGGTATTCTTTGGAGGTCTCCCATCCAAATACTTGCTAGGGGTTTCTGCCACTGACCAACAGTTGTTGTTCTGATGAAGGGATAGGTTAGGAGTGGGTTCGCAAGCTCATCTTTCAAAGCACGTAGGACTATCCTCTCCTTTATTACCGCCTGGACCCAAGTGGGCAAGGGCAAGGGTTGAGCACTGATAATGCTCAAAGCAGCTTGTCCACATCTTCAAAATATAGTAGCTGAAATTCATCCGAGCAGTTGCAATAAATCTGACCTTTGGTGACATTCCGCAACTGTTTTGCTGAAATAGTTGCATCTCATTTGTGAGGGATGCAAATGAGCATATGAATTTTCCAAATTAACATCATCAGGGACCTGATGCAATTTAAAAAAAAAAAGTGATTCAGCCTCTGTTAAGGTTGCCAGCTGGACAGGAACAACCCGTTCTGCCCCTTTAATTGCAGTTTAATAGATGGAAAGGGGCAGCTGAAGCTTTTCATGGCATGAAGTAAAATAACTTTACTTGATCATTGCTTGCAGATCAAACAGATATTAAAGGGACAGCTAGAGGGCCCTGTTTAGAAGGTAGCAACCCTACATCACTGAGTTTTCCTCTGCTTATTTTCAAGTCATCAGCCAGCCTGCTGCATCACCCTGATCTCCTTAGTAAATCAAGTAGCAAGATGATATCTGCTGGGTGGTAGTAGGCAACTAGGACTGATTATGTCAACTGCCTGGACCATCTCTGAATTCCAAAGATCAGCTGGAGCTTTAACAGGAACATGCACCAAGCCAGCAGAAAACATCTCTGGGATATCAGGAACCCATCCAAGTCTGTTAAGCTTCGAGGATGAACTATGTCATCCTACCCTATCTCATCCTACCCTATTCCACATTTATCATAATTTATTTACTTGTTATGTCATTTACAGTCTGCCTTTCTCACTGAGACTCAAGGCAGATTACACAGAGCAAGACAATTTAGATCAACAGGAATGGGACATGCAATAAACAATACAATAGATGTTTGGATTGTAGAAATTGCCCTGATCAGATGAGCGAAGCTGTCATGGTGGAGCATACGGGCAAGAAATAGCCCCTCAGATATGGTGGACCCACATCATGAAGGCCTTTGTATATGATAGCTAATACCTTGAATCGAGCCTGGTAACTGATGGGCAGCCAGTGGAGCGACTGTAGAATGGGAGTAATATGCATGCTCTATCTAGATCCTGATAATAAAAGACTTGCAGCACTGCAGCAGTTGGAGTCTCCATGTTGACTTTGAGGGGAGACCTATGTAAAGTGCATTGCAGTAATCTAGTCTCAAAGTTACTGTGAAGTAGACCCCGGTAGCCAGACCAGCCATGTCAAGGTAGGGGGCCATCTTCCAGCCTAGGCTAGGCTTGGAAGAAAGTATTTTTGCAGGTGCATTAACAAATAATTACTGTGAATCAAAATTATGACCACAATAATTCAGGATTGTTGCTTTGAGAGAAAATGTGATTTCCATTCCAATGCAAAATCTAATCAAAATATCTTGCACCTCACATTCGTGAAGTAAGTTGGAAAATGAACACTTCTAACTGACTCCAAGTCCCCAAGAATTGAAAATATACAAAATAGAAGCTTTTTTCTTCCCCATGCAAAGCACAATTGGCATGCTTGAGATACAGCTCAAATTTATATCTGACCATGCTATACCCATTATATAAATGGCATGCTTAAAGGCCTTAAGGAATTTATATCATAATTGTCCAGGGAATGCACAGAACCACAGGGAAAACTCTCGTCCCTTACTGAATTTTTAAAAAAATCTAAGAATTCTAATGAAGATACTTTCCCCCTTGGAAACAGACTGACAGATTTTTAGGAAGGAGGAGGAACATATATTCCCTCAAGGGATTCTCTATGAGTATCTTTCTCTGAGCAGTGGCATTGGCAGCCTTTGAAGGATTTGGTCACCCACCCGCTCCTCATTCCCTTAGTATTCATGTTACTGTCACAGTGGTGATAGAAAGTGCTGTCAAGTTGCAGCTAACTAATGATGACCCAATATGGTTTCCAAGGCAAGTTCAGAGGTAGTTCGCCAGTGCCTGCCTCTGCGTAATGACCCTGGACTTCCTTGGTGGGCTCCCCTCCAAATACTATCCAGGGCCAACCCTCTTTAGCTTCTGAGAATGAATGGGCTAGCCTGGGCCATTCAGGTCAGGGCCACCATGAGTGCTGGCAGTTAGGCTGGTCAGGTGGACAGCTTTGGTAGGCAACCTCCCACTGTCAACCTTGATTCCCTATCACCATTCAATAGAATGGTGGGGTAGTGGTGGGAGGGAACAGCATCCTGCAGCACGGCAACATCTCTTCTGACTATGTAACAAGCCATGATGTCACCATGTCAAAGGCACTCTAGGATTCAGCCAAATTCTATAGCTTTGACCATTGAATTTCAGGTTAATACTAGAACGTCCCACAACATGGTGATGACACTTCCAGTTATGCAGCCAGTAGTAAGGTCACACTGTTATGAGACACTATTTGACTCTGTTATGAGACTCCTATTCCCACTAGTCTTGTGGGAGGCAAACGTGATTGCTGTATGATGTTGTCTGCAGTTCACTCGCCAGCCATTTCTAGCAGTGATGGTCACTATTTATTTATTTATTTATTTATATCTTCGATTTCTACCCCGCTCCAACCCTGAAGGGTCTCTGAGCGGCTTACAAGTTCCGAATTTATCCCTAGCTAAGGCCACATGTCTACAGGGGTTGGGGCTGCCTACTGGCACCCAGGTGGCAGGGCTCGCTGTTTTTCTTGGTTGTTCTTCCCGGGCGGTCTTTTCGGGTGTCAGTGCTCGGTTCCTGGTGTGGTCGTCTGGTCCGGCGGCTTCTTCTTTCTTTCTTTCGGCAGGCCCATCTGGTATGTGGGTCGTATCGACTTACAGCCCAGCTAACGTCCGTACGGCTCCGCTGCGCTTGCAATTGGTGCTGCCAGCCAGGACTGTTGTGTGAATGGTGGCAGCTGCTCCTAGCAGAGCTTGATGGTTGTTTATCTGCACAAGTAATCAGGAAGAAATAGCAACTGGGAAAAGTAGTGGCAATTCAGCATATCTGCATCATGGCCCTATCAATTAGTATTGAGCTGTAGCTCCATATTAAGGCTTCTGCTTTGCTTTCAGAAGGTCCCAAGTTCAATCCTTGGTATTCCAGTTAAAACAATCTGATAGAAGGGGAAGAAGAGTCACTGTCAGTCAGGCTACATAATAGTGACCAATGGTAGGATTCAGTATCTGACAGCTTCATTCTACCTGTGTAGCTTATTTTTATTGCACCCTCTCAAGAACATCAGGGAGTGTGGCATTAAAATTCTTCCATCTTCTGCTTTATCTTTACAATAACCCTATGATGCAGGTTAGGCAGACAGAGAGCAGCTGGCCTAAAGTCACGCAGCAAGTTTCATGGCAGAGTGGGGGCCTGGGAGGAGGCATCTTGCCCTGAGCCACCGACATTTCTGTAGATAACAAGAAGAGAGAGGATCTAAGAAAGAAACCAATGAAATAGAAATGTATTTTGTGCTCTGGAAAATGCCATAAATGACAGCAATCATTTTATTTTCAATATTCCTGTTCCCTCCTCTGAAGTGGAAGAATGAGAATAATTCAGAAGACCAATTTTATTTTCACAGTTAGGGTCTCATTCAATAATTTGTTTTTGTCCAGAATGTAATTTTTAACTCAGGTCAGGGTGGTTCATGACTCTCTTCCTCTAGGGTAAAGCATGGCTTGCTTAACTTGAGCATCTGTGAAAATAATTCCTTCCTATGTGTATCAAATTGGACCCAGAGAAGCAGTGTTTCATTCACAAAATTGATGTTTGCTACTTCTCTCTTTTCTGCACAGCTCACGGTGTCTCAAAAAGAGACTGTGTGGGATGTGGCACAGGGAGCTGCAGTGAGAAGGGGGAACTGGCAGAAACTGCATATTCCTCCTACACAACTAAAGTGCCTTTCCCTTGTGCAAGGTGTTGATCCAAACCATAGGGTTTACACATTTAAACTACAGTGTTAGCACCT
>NW_015159717.1:420493-434784 GCF_001447785.1 Gekko japonicus
AAAGAAATCAAGCAACTGGACTTTGCTGCTTTGCATTGATGGAATCAGTAGCTTTGCTCTTCAGAGAAACCGCAAACCAAGTATTTGCTCTGAATCCACAATCACACCCTGTCCAATAGTAATGCAACAGATTTCTTCAGAGAGTTTTTCAGATGTATAAAAATTCCCAGAACAAGCCCTCCTACAAACACACACACACACACACACACACACACACACAGCCATAAGGGAGCATGAACATTAGCAGGGGGGGAAAAACAAAACATGTCTTGCAAGTGGGAATGTGTGTCCCTCCCCCCACTGAACCATAAGCACTATAGATTTGCTCAAACAAGAATCTGATTAAGTCACCAGAAGAACAAAATTTTCAGAGTTCAAGATCGGCTAATTTCCTTCATTGCTTCAATGACTCATCCGATTTTATACAGATGGGCAAAGGAAGAATTATATTGTTGACTGGAATAGACACTGTTCCTGATAGGAGGATCATGCTAAGTAATGCTTTAAAAGAGTGATTTTCAATTTTTCTCTATTTGGGGAACCTGTTCCATATTATCCCCCTGCAATGTGGGAAGGAACATCTGCAAATAGTAGAGGATTCAGGGGCATGTTCTAGGGTATAGCCTTAGCTCAGAAAGAGTGCTCTCAAGGCAACTGATTTTCAGAATGGTTGCACATGGAATACACACCAAACACCCAGGAAGCTGTGCATTGCTAATAACAGTGGACGAGCTGTCTTTCAGGGAAATATGCTGCCATAACTGACTTTCCTCACCCAGGAAGCTGTGCATTGCTAATAACTTTCATATAAAAGAGCTCCTAAAAAGCTTCTTCAGAACCCCGGAGTTTCTCAGATTACAGTTTTAAAATTGAAAAACATTGCTTTTTTTGGAAATGTATGTGTTTGCAAGGTCTCAGATTCCAGCCATTATAGGGTTAACTTGTTTACCTTTCTATGCTATTGTTTAGACTGACCTGGAAGGGAAACCTGGCACAGAGCCAATGGGGAAATAGCCTGGGAAAAGTAGCTTGTATCGTAACACAGATTGGTTACTGGTTTCAGGTGACTTCCTTTCTAGGGGTCAAGAAGAAGGATGATACTCCATTGTTGAGTACTTGTGTGTAACCATGCTTTCCTAGCAGTAAGATGTCAGAAATGTAGCTCTTAGGTGTTTGTTACTTTGTAGGCTTCCTGTGTACCCTTTACCCTTAGAAATAATGTATTTTTAAACACAAAGAAATAGCTCTTCTCCAGTGAAGCAAGATCCATCGATACTCTGAGTAATTAAGTATTTTTGACTATTTCCCAACAGCTTTAACAATAAAAATATACTGTTGTTGCTTTGGAGCTACAGATTTCCTGGCCAGGTCATACTGATTTAGTAATTTTACTAAAATAGTAATTCTCCTTCCCTCTACATGTTGTCCTTTCTCAACCATCTGTGCATTACAAACTGTCTAAAAGCTCACTCGGATGTAATTTAAACCTTTTTGGAATTCTGTGTTGGGTACATGGGAAATGCTGGAGGCTGTGGTGAGAGAACCCAAAGAGATGGGTGAAGGTCCCAAGCAGCTGTTATGTATGTATTTATGGGAATTTAACAGTCAAATCTGGTTGCAACCTGTATTTTTAAATGCAGATAAAAATCTCATTAATGTGGAACTCTATTATATTACACATTCTGATTTTGTGAAATATTACATGTGCCTTCAATGGGTGACTGAATTCTGTTGTCCTAATAGGAGGTGTTCATTTAAATCTGATGCAGAACTACCTGACTCTGATTAATTGCTGTCCTCTTGTTTTCTTTATAGGAGCTGATTCTTTAGAAGGTTGTACATTACTGAAATAGTCATATAAACATTTTCTAGCAAACGCAGTTGAACACTTCCAAAGAGGTGTCTTCCTGGATTGTTATGCGGCAGTACTCTTCAGCACTTTTAAAATTTACTACATACAAATATTTCATCTAACAAAAATGTCCTTCACAACCTATTATTTCACAACAGAGTTTCTACTTTTTGTCCTGACTAGGGCTGCAATGTTATCAATATTTACCTGAGAGTAGGACATGCTCTGTACATGCTGCAAAGATGATAGAACTTTGAGGTGCAAGAATTGACTGTACCATTTCAGACTGAAGATGGAGAAATGTCATTTTGGAATGCTCTCCTACATAGCTTTTTTGTGTTATGTACCACTTTGTTTTACTTGTGGGTTCCCCCACCCCCCAAAATGAGGCAGAACATTTGAAAATGGCATCTCCCATTCTGAGTCAGATTGGTGTAGTGATTAGAGTGTTAGTCTGTGATTCAGGACATACAGGTTTGAATCTCCACTCCACCATAGAAGCTTTTTGGGTGACCTTGGAACAGTCAGACACTTTCAGTCTAACCTACCTTACCGGGTTGTTATGAGGAGGGAAGAACGATGTAAGCTTCGATGTAAGCTTCTTTGAATCTTCAGTGGGGAGAAAAGGGAGGTATAAATGAAATAAATAGTATCTGAGAATGCTACCACTTCATTCCACTATACACATAGATTAGGTTTAAGTCTAATAAAAAGTGGGAATTACCTCTGAATAAGCTTACTGTTAACATTTGCTGAAAATTTCTGGGTGCAGTTTTCCCCATCATTGTATCCCAAAGGTAAGAAACATTACACCTGCTGAATTTTCACCAGTTACTCATTTCCTGTTGACACAGGTCCTCTAAAGGGCAAGCTTGTTTCCGAATAGTCCCATTTACTTCAGGGCCACCACTACTGGAGAACAAAAATGCTGGAGTCTTGTGGCACCTTAAAAGCTAAGCTTTAGCTTTCTCCTTCCCTTTTCCTTGATAGCATTGCTTCTTTTTGCTCTTATATGCTGTTGTTCATTCTACCCAGTTGCAGTGCTACAATTCATGATTCATTTGTGAGTATTTGCACCATATGTATGTTATTTATATGTCCTTTGGTGGCTATTGACACAAAAATGAAGTTAAAATTGCACAAATTTAATAGGAAAAATTAGCATGAGGAAACAGAAAGTCACATGAAAATAAAGGCTCAAGGGTTTGATTTGAGAAACAAAATTGAAATGGAGATTAGTTGAAATGGTGGGGTTGCAAAATTCAGTAACATCTCCAATCTGAAACTACCCTCATCTCTGTATGCTGACTTGGGACATTCCAGAGAGCCCCTAATAAAGCTTTTATGTTTTCACCCTGAGGTAATGCAGAGATGCAGAGGGGAACAAAAGCAAGGAAATAATGGTTTTGAAATGTTATAGAGAACTAATAAATGTCTGTCATTATAACTAGAAATGGAGTGGAGAGAAGTAAACAATACTGGAAGAGCCTGAAGGGGGAACAACAATGCTCAGTGCATAAAAACACATTTCCCCCACCCACTAAACACAAGGTCCCTGTTGTGCTGTTCTTTGGTTAGTAAATAATGCAATACTTGATTAACCAGAGGACTTCATTTGTAGAGAACCTTTCTGCCTGCTCTCTTGAAGCTTCTCTCACTGATAACAACACACACCTCTCTGTCTGGTTGGTTGTTCCTTCCCAACCATCTGTTAAGGGCGCTCTATCCCCACACCTTCCATGGGCAATGCATACAGGCAGGGCTATTTTGGGGCAGGAACACACAGGAATGGAGTTCTGGCTGGCTTCAGAGTTGGTCACGCCCACTACAGCCAAAACCTATGTGTGCGAGACTACAGAGGGAAGGCCTGGAGAGTGACCCCCCCAGCGACTCCGAGGCGGGCGAGCTGGGGGGGGCCTGGAAGGATCGGGAAGGCATTTAAATGCCTCCCCATGCCTTCCCCAGCCTGTCTAAGGGGCTGCTTGCGCGGGCTCCCCACAGCTGCAGGGCACCCAGACAAACCAAGGGAAGGTATGGGGGTGTGGCCTAATATTCTAATGAGTTGCACTGTCAGGGGTATGGCCTGTTATGCTAATGAGTTCCTGCTGGGCTTTTTGTACAAAAAAAGCCCTGCATACAGGTTTGGGTATTGTTAGGAAGTGGGTTTCTTCTACACTCCAGTAAGGCACCCTAGTATTTTGCCCACATGACTGCCTGACTGACTGATTGACATTCATTCCAGCAGCAGAAAATAAAAAGGTGCATTCTCCAGTTGCCTGGAGAAAAAATGTCCTGTCCCTGTAATAGAGGCTTATTGGATGTTGTTTATTAGGTGATGTTATTTATCTCCATGGCATGAACAGCTTGAGCTGCTGATTTCCATACATTAAGCATCTATTTACAGGGCAGTGCATTTTTTTCCAGTCCAGCTGACAACTGTATTACAAAGTTAATGTAGTCACAATCACTGACTATAGTGGCAGACAATTGGTCAATAGGGTGAAACTTCCTTTATTACTTTTGGTTTCCTCGGTTTAGGAGTTTATTTGGGATAGGAGCCAAAACCTACTTTTGGCTTGTAGAGGATGGGAAGAGCTGTAGCATTGTTTCGAAAATGGCACTGTGCATATGCTCACAGAAGGTACTGTTTCATCATATCATGTTCCACCCTACCACCATGCTATCCCAGGATTTCCAAAATAAATTCAGGGTGGAAGACGTCGAGCTCCCCAACATCTCCTCTTGAAGCTCTAAGCATTTTTATTATGCTTATTATTGGATCAGATAATAGATTCTGGGGCTCACTGTATCTTTGTTTAGTTTTTTTTTAAAGCCCACTATTGCAGATCACATTTGCCTAGAGAACAATTTGTCCCTTTAACCTTGAAAGGGGGTGGGATGCAGGAAGTATGCTTGAATGAATGAATAGATTCTGGGATCCAGTGCTTAGTTTTGTAAAAGGGAAGTGCTATGTGAATTCTACAGCTCATGTTTGGCTAGACATGACAATGGGAAAGGTGCTGAAAAAATATCAGTGAATCAATAGGCTCTGGGGACTTAGCCAAGCTCATATTTCCTATTAACGAAGTAAAAGAATGAATGTCTGCAGGTGCCCCTACTAACATTCCTTCTTCAGCCCGATCGTTAAATGTACACAAATTGCAGTGTTAAATGTCTTGTCACTACTGGCCCAGATTACATTTTAAATAGTGGATTAAAGTTTATACCTCATTTTCTTAACTACTGCATTATTTGGTTGCATAAGTCTTGCTATTACGTTTTTAATAGGAAGAAAAACCCATTGAAATGTAAACAATTGGTTGAAAGAAGGGTGGTGTGGAGACAGTTCCATGTGGCTGATCATTAGGGATGGGCACAGACCAGGAAAGCCCAGTTCAGTCTGGGGCTCATGAACTAGGAGGCCCCAAACCAAGCCCCAAACCAAAACTCCAAGCAAAAAGCCCACCTGAACTGAACCGGTTCAGGTGGCATTGGGCCCTGCCCCCAACAGGCCTACATCACCCAGAAGTGATGCAAGCACAGTGGCCGCAACATGCTCGTATCATTTCTGGGCCCTGCCCCTGGCTCACCCGCATTACCTGGAAGTGATGCAAGCATGTAGGTGACACACCTGCATCACTTCTGGGAATCACAGGCATGCTGGAGGCAGGGCCCAATGCCACCAAGAAGTGGTGTGCTGAGCCACGAGCTGAGCCAAGCAGAAAAGCTCAGTGAGTGTTCAGGGGGAAGGCCTGAATCACATCAGTGTAAATAACTTGCTCACCTAACGTAAGCTAGATAGATGTGAGCAGGGCTTTTTTTCTGGGGGAACATGCCAGAATGGAGTTCTGGAACCTCTTCAACAAAATTCTTTTTAAAATGTTTAAAAGTTCATGAGTTTTCAGTATACAGATTGAAAACTTCATTTCCCTCTTGAGAGTTCCAGCACCTCCTTAAAAAAAAAAAGAAGCCCTGGATGTGAGGGCAGGTTCTTTGGGTCCTGTATAGTCCTGTATCTACAGAAAGGGAAAGGGATTGTAAATCACTCTGTAGTGAAGGGTGGGGTATAAATCCAATCTCCTCCTCCTCCTCCTTCTTTCCTGCAAAGAACTACTTGTGCCTGAGCAGTGCTGGTTTGGTGGCATGAACAACCATAGGCCACCATCCTGGCTCTTTGTCGAGTGTATTGTTTCTTTGCAGGCCCACGGTCTCCATTGCTTCCACTGTGTGGGGCGAACCTTTAAGGAATAGTGGTCCAGGGTCTGGTGTGAGCTGGCACCATAATATTGAACAGGGGCTTCAATGGCAGATTCCAGGGCTCTGTGGGGAGTCCAGTGACACAAGGTATTCCTTGAACTGCATGATCTTCCCACTGGTATGGTGTCTGACTTGTTCTGTACATCCTTGGAGTAATGAGGGGAATTAGGTGAGATTAAATGAAAAATATGGCTGAATTTACACCAAAACCACCAATATCCCAATCATTCCTAAAGCTGCAGCCTCTTGAAGCAGATAGTGTGTGGGGAGAGGTGAAGATTACTCTTTCTGCTCTTTTATTTTTCTGCAAGCTGCTTCAGATGAGTAGCCATCCTTCCCCACACAATCCTCATGAAAACATTAATGACACCTAAATACTTCAAATCCATTTTTTCCATATTGGCATCACATAGTTTTTATATTGGCATCTGTATTGGTATCACATAGTTTGAAGAGAACAAAGGCTGTCAATATGTATACTACACTGTTGGGGGGCAGTGTCCACTCCCCCAAACTGACTGGCAAAGAGGGAGACCAGATGGCTGCCAGAGCAGATTGCCTCCCAGGGAAGGGAGGCTCTGTCATAAGCAACCACGCTCACCTGCCTCAGTGCGGATGTAACCGTGCCATCTCAGACCTTGTCCCGGCTGCCAGCCTCTGCTCCTTGCTCCTAAAAACTCTGACTGATTTCCTGGCATTCTGACCCTTGGCTCTGTTTCTCAGCTTGCTTTTGGACTGTGTATCCAGCTTTCAGTGAATTGTATCTGTGGCAACTGGCCAAGACCCAGCACAATGTGGGACAAGGCAGTTGTTTCCGGCCATCATGAGCTGTGGCAGAGCATGGAGGAAGCTGATGGTGGCAGCGGGGAGGAAGCAGCAGGCAGGAGCACTGGCAGCTGTTGGCGTGCTGGCAGGGAAGGGAGGTTGGAGGCTGGGCCGGAAGACCCACCCCATGCTGAGGTTAAGGAAGGGGGTAGGGCCAGAGAGGAGGTGCCCCACTGGGTATGAGGGACATCCATTACCCGAGCCCCACCTGGGAGGGGGGGGGACTGGAGAGCCTGGTGGAGTTCCACCCCAAGGAGGTGAACTTAAGCAGCAGGCCAGGGAGGAAGGATGCAGATGAGACCCAGAGATGCTGGGAGAGCAACTGGGCTCCCGCGAGCAGGGCAGAGGGAACAAGGTGCATACAACCCTCCCTCTTGCTCTGCTACCTGAGGCCAGAGCCTAGCCAGCTTGCTAAAAGTCATGCCTTGGAGGGCCCTACCCCATCGAGCTCAGACCCAGAGCCACCAGGACCTGACAAGTTGGCGGCCTGTATGGGAATAATGCTCTTTTCTCACATGGCTCTGTCCTCATCTTCATCTGTGAGCTCAAACCCAGAGCCCCAAAGACCTGACATACATTTACCATTATAAGAATATGGCTCACAACATAGGAGTATATGCTATTGCATACCACTGTTTTGAAGAATTAAAGAATGGAGGACCTGTTTATTTTTATGATTGATTGGGCACAATGCAACTGTGAAAATCTGGCAAAATACCTCTGTTATGACTGTAATCATCCTGTCAATTACCTGCATCACTACAGAGTAGAGTCTCCCATTATAATCACAGGTGCTGATTTCAGGGTGTAATGGATTACTTTTGACAGGCAACAGAGGAGTTAATTCAAGAGATTCTTAACAAAGGGAGGTGTATACACACCCCAAACATGTCACTGTACAATCAGCAAGAATATTTAAAGAGCTATTTTATTTACCTGTTTACATTATTTATAGCTGTCCGGTCCCCCTCACAGCGATTTAATCCAATACACGTTTAAGAAAAGTAGTATTTTATTAAAGCCATGATAGAGCATGAACAAGTTCACTGTCCAGAATGCCTGGGCCAGGGTGGGCAAGGAATAATGTCATACATTCAAACAGGACCAGAACCAATAATCACCATTCCTGCCAAGCGGGCGGATTGCGAGTTGTGCGCTCAAATGCTTGAGAAGCAACGGTCCCGAAACCTAAACAATTAAAGCTTCACACGGTGCAGTTCATTATACAGTTGGCAAAGCAGCTCTCCCCACACACCTGTTAATCTTGCAGATAAGCGTTGCCTAGCGTTTACAGACAGGAATGCATGAGAACACACAGGGAAGATAGGGCATGCGCAGATGCCTGGCAAAAAGGGGGGGGAAGAGGGGGGAACCCTACGGCCTCCCAACCTTTAATGGCAGCTAGCTGACAATAGCCTGCCATTCTCATTTATTTACCTGTTTACATTATTTATAGCCTGCCATTCTTACAGGGACTTGAGGCAGATTACCCATAGTGAGTCAGTACAATCAACAACATGAGACATTCAATAATCAATGTATTAGGATTTTAGAATTCTGGGACCACTAGAAAGAACTGAAGCATAGCATAAGCATTAACATGACTCATTCAGCAGTACAAAAACTACATAATAGGAACCTGCTTACAATAAGCAATACATAGCAGTATAGACCACAATCTCTAATCATTTAACCAAGTAAGTTTGGGAACCCTGTTGTACAGTGTAACCCTATTACCTGTGCAGAAAAGCCATCTTGAATAATTCAGTAGTTTGCAGACAGTCAGGAAAATTAGAGCTTTCCTGACCTCTTCGGACAGGCCATTCCATAAGGTGGGAGCCATAATGGAGAAAGCACATGTATGGGCGGTTGTTGATTCTGCTCATTTGCAAGTTGGCACCTGAAGAAGCCCCCGCTGACATGAACAAAATTGTTGAGGCAGAGCATAGTGGGAGAGGTGGTGCTGTAATGAATGCTTGAAGCTCCCTTTAGAGCCATGTGAGAAAAGAGCATTTCTCACCCCTTCCCTGCCATGAGGTTTCTTTGCTCCCCTCAGTTAACTGTCAATAAACACTGAGACAATTACTAACCACAGGCCACAGTGTTCATTTTGTCACCTGCATACAAAAAATAAAATGTTTGTTTAAAACGTAGCAGCAGGACAGGAGTAGAGGACAGTTTCTGACTCTCAGCCAAAAAGAAAGCACTTCCAGCCCTCATGGTGGACAGAGGATGAAACAGGTAGAAGGGAAAAGGTGACCAGAAGGAAGGAACCCCTGAGAGTAGCATTGTGTATAACAAAGGGAATGGTCAGGGAGCATCCCATCTAGCGCATTAATGACTCTCTACTGCTTTCCCTTGAGAATGTGATGTCTGTGCCAGCAATAAGCGACATTGCACAGTCCTTTAATTCTGACAAACTGTGAAAGTCGTTTGACTATCCCCATTTCAGTTTTGTTTCTCCCTTGTAAGAAATGAGAGTATACTTTAGCACCACTTTATATTTCCGCATGTTGAATTTGTTCATGTATTTCTGCATCAATTACATATAAATGAAACATCCCATGTAAATGGTGTAAAATAGGTGCAAAGCACCTTATAAAATGGTACAAAAGAAACAAAAGACTCATCAACAGCTGCAATGAAAATGCAGCCAACCCAAACCAATGGTAATATACAAAATCCAAAAAGAATAAAAATGACCAAATCAGCTTAACTGTTCAAAGAGCTCCAGTGGTCCTCCTTTTCTCACATCAGACATTGCACAGTAAAGAGCATGTGTGTGAATGGTGGTGGTGGTGGGGTGCTAGCTTAGCCACAGCATGTTTCACACAGTAAATGTGAAAGACTTAGTATGTGCTTGTCTGTATCCTTTAATATGTGAGGATTGCATACATTTATTTCCTTATGTATACACTACAATAAGAAAGAAAACATAAGCTGCAGGGAGCTGCAATGGGTCCTGGTGTGCTGCAGTTTGTTTTTAAGGCATGCAGGTTGGTTTGCCAGCAGCACTGTGCGTAATCCTTCCACAGACTTCATCTACTATTCAAAACTTAGGAGAGAGGTGTGTGTGGGTAAGAAGCCAATGCATATTAATAATTCTTTCCATATTTTCTTATGCATCCAAATGGGAAAGAATTAAGGCTGAGAATGGCTTAAAGATACAATGGAGTGCACAAGCCACTCTCCCAGCTTGAAGGCAATGGCAGTGCACTGCTGGAAGACAGGGCTTTAGGATGTAGCTTTTGCTGAAGTGCTGCAGCATACTGCAGCAAATGGCAACACGAGACATTTTGTCAACAGAGTTTAGGAAGAAATGCATTTCTGAATGGCATTATATAAATATACAAGGGCTGTAGAATGGAGCTTTGAAAGTTATATCAGACAACAAAAAATTCTTCCAGTTTTTATCAGGGAGAAAAAATGAATGCCAACAGTCTTTTTTATTTCTCCCATAAAAAAAAAAAATTCTATGCACATTTTACAGGAATACACAGAAAAGTGTACTAATTCTCTTGTCTCTTCTGATTTTCAGATATTTATTTTCTTCCTTCACTTTGTATTTCTCAGCTGTAAAGATGAAGGGGAAAAGCCATTTGGTATTTACCCATTGCTGCCCCCTTGCTGGTGTCACATTTTCCCAGCTAAAGTCTGATTTCCAACAGTTAGAAATGTTGTTGTTGTTAGCCATTCAGTCGTGTCCAACTCTTGGCAATTCTATGGGCCAGCTCTCTCCATGTTTTCCGATCTTGTACTGTTTCTTTGAGTTGGTCCATGCTCAGGCTGGTGTCGACTTTTATGGTATCTAGCCAATGTGTTCTTTGGCAGCCTGGTTTCCTTTTGCTGCTAACCATTACAAGTATAATTGCTTTTCTAGTGAGTTCTTCCGCATGACATGGCCAAAATAAGTCAGTTGCAGGTTTATGATTTTTCCTTCCAATGGCATATCTGGTTTTATGTGCTCCAGTACTTGCTTGTTTGTCACCTTTGCTGTCCAAGGAATGCTCAGGAGCCTTCTCCAGTACCACAGCTCAAATGAGTTGATTTTCCTCCTGTCTTGCTTCTTCATGGTCCAACTTTTGCAGACATAGTTTGTATGGGGAACACAATAGCACAGACTAATCTACAATTGGTTGCTAGGCTGATGTCCTTGTTCTACCATATTCGATTCATGCTCATCATTGCTGTGTGACCCAGCATGATTCAATGTTTTATTTCTGGACTGCATTCACCATTTTGATTGATCTGTGATCCTAAGAAAGTGAATTCTTCCACACAGTCGATCTCTTCATTGTCAACTGTTATTTTGACTTTTCTCTTCTTCTCAGTGGTCATGAGCTTGGTCATTTTGATGTTTAGGAAGTGGCCAAACTTCTCACTTTTTTCTTTGATTTTCTTGATGAGGTATTCCAGGCCTTCTTTAGTTTCTGAAAGGAGGGTTGTATTGTCAGCATATTGAAGATTGTTGATATTCCTTCCTCCAGTCTTTACCATGATCTTTTACTCTTCCAGCTCTAACTTCCTCATGATTTCGGCATACAGGTTGAACAGGAAAGGTGAAAGAAAGCAACCTTGTCATACTCCTTTTTCTATCTTGAACCAATCAGTATCTCCATATGGTGTTCGCACAGTGGCTTCCTAGTTAACCAATCAGTATCGTATCAACTTGACCAGATCTGCTGGCACCCCCAGGTCTTGTAGGGCTCTCCACAGTTTGTCATGATCAACACAGTCAAAGGTTTTCTTGTAATCAATGAAGCATAAGTAGATAATCTTTTGATACTCATGAGATTTCTCCATGATGCAACACAGATTGGCTATATGGTTGCGAGTACCACACCCCCTTTGGAAGTTAGAAATTTAGCAGTCATCAATATATCTAATTCTCAACATGGCCAAATCTGTGGATACATAAATCTGGAGACTGGAGTCATGAATGGACAAGACAGATCTTTCTACAATGCTGAAAAAAGACCTAGGTTTGCAGAAAAATCTGAAATATTTTTTTAAATGGGGGATTTAAAACCCCAGAAATCATAGAAGCAACACCTGTAGCTGGAAAACCACAAGAGTATTTTCAGCTGTTAAGACTTGGGCTAGTCACACACTCTAAGCCGAATCTAGCTCATAAGACTGTTGAGGCAATAACATGGAGGAAAGGAAAATGATATAAGCAGCTTTGGCTCTCCATAGTGGAGAAAGGTGGAGTATAAATGAAATAAATAAGAACTACAGCTAAGGTTGAGAAGGCAGATAAATGATGGTTTGTTGATGAGTGGGAAGGAGGAAAGGAAAGCAGGTGGGGCTATGGGGACTGCCAGGAGGAAGTTAATAGGAAATAGTGGGGGAGGGGAAATTTGATCCCCCCCTTATTGAAATTAATTAGTTTCAAGCTAAAAACTGGAATACAATACCTTAGCTGCCAAGAAATTACGGAAACTATATTTTCCAAAAACGAAAATAACCTGGAAAGGATACATGCAAGGGCGGGCTTGGGCTTTGAGCTGCCACTTCAAACAGAAAAGGAAGACCATTTCTGAGGTATTTCCTTGAAGCATTTTGACTACAGTTATGCCTGTTCCTGGCAGTTCTATCATGGACTATAGAAAAGGACAGGGAATACAGTTGTCTGTGAGAAGTATCAAGGGTCCCCTCACACATTACATAACACTGCCCCATGCTGGTTTTTAAGGAATAAAGAAGTTGGGGTGGGGGGAGATTAGAACAGAGAAGCACCAGCTGATCTGTAGGCTTAATGGCAGATCTTCTGCTTTCCATGTAAGAAGGGCACAGGTTCTGTTAAGTCGACTACTTAACAAAGAGTCAGAGTCAGATTTCAGCAAGTGATTCAGCTTTATTGAGCAACGTGTAACACAACTAGAACAGAACAACCAGAACAGCTTTTGCATTGTAGCTGTGCTTCTTTTAAACTCTCCCGGCTAATGTAGCTGTGCTTCTTTTAAACTCTCCCGACTAATGTAGCCACGCCCTACTGTACATTACAACCAATAGGATTGTCAAGATAACGTCCAATCACAGACGTTCCCGCTCAGGGAACTGGATGGTAGGTGATTGGCCGGCTCTTCCTGGGCTACCAATAGGGATTGCAAGATTAGGATACTTGCCCAGGATCCTTGTTTCAATGATTGAGTACAAACACAGTTTTTCATTAACTTGAATACACCACAAACTCCTCCCCCCTAAGTAAAGACAATATATCAACATTCATAATCACCCAGATATGTGGGTGCACGGCGCACGCTGAGACCTGCATAGCTGTGCAGGCTCAGGACATAACTCAGCTTGGAGGGCCCTGCTTGACTCGCTGTTTCCTGAGCCAGGTACATTTACTTCTGAGGGTGTAGCCTTGAAGGTAGGGGTCTGCCCTACTTTGGGGACAGTACTGGGCAATTCAGTACTCACCTCCCTGGTCGGAGGTCTGGACTGGCAAACAGGTTCGGAAGACTCAGTAGGCTGGGAGTCTAGGCTTTCCTTCGCCCACTGCTGCCTAAGATGGTCTACGTGGCACCGCCATTTGCATCCGTTGGCAAGCTTCACCACGTACAATGGCTGGAAGCCACGAATGACCCTCTGCATAATTTCGGGCAAAAACCTTGTCTCCCTGTAGGTACGTGCACACTTTTGAAAGTGCACTCTGCTGATGGGGTCTTAGATCGTTAAGATCCGGGTGCAAGCGATCTAACAAAGTAGTGAGGCGGCACCCTATCAGCAGCTCAGCCGGGCTGTGGCCTGTGACAGAGCAAGGGGTAGCGTGCTGGCACAATAGGAACAAAGCTAGTTTCACCCCAAAATCGCCCTGTGTCAGTTTACTGAGGGCTTCTTTGGTCGTCCTGACCATTCGTTCTGCTTGGCCGTTAGAGGCTGGGTGAAAAGGAGCCGATGTCAAATGCCTAATCCCATTGTCAGTTAGGGACTGCGCAAACTCCCTAGAGGTGAACTGAGCCCCATTGTCACTCACCAGCACGTCCGGTAGTCCGTGGGTCGAAAACAAGCGGCGCAATACATTGATTACAGAGGTCGAAGAGGTAGAGTGCATGTGTGCTACCTCTAGCCACTTTGAGTACACATCAATGATTAACAAAAACATTTGCCCCTGTACTGGCCCCGCAAAATCCAGGTGAAGCCTGGACCATGGCTTCCCTGCAGATTCCCATTTTTGGGGTATTGCTTGAGTAGGTTCAGGCCTGGCCTGTTGACAGGGCATACAGATCCTCACCCACTCTTCAATGTCGGCATCCAACCCGGGCCACGAAACATATCCCCGTGCCAGCACTTTCATATGGACCATACCGGGATGGCCTTCATATAATGATTCTAAGACCTTCTCTCTGAG
>NW_015159717.1:435181-446736 GCF_001447785.1 Gekko japonicus
TAAAAGCCCGCTCGTGTTCAGAGCCCCATCTCCATTTTGCATCCTTGTGTAGAAGCGCATGTAAAGGTGCAGCCACAGATGCTTTGTGTGGCAAGAAAGCATGGTAAAAATTTAATAGTCCTAAAAAGGACTGGAGCTCTTTTTTAGTTAGAGGTCGTGGGGCATTTTTAATTGCCGCCACTTTGTCCTCTGTGGGGTGGACACCACTCTCATCAATTCGGAATCCCAAGAATTCTACACTTGGAACCCCCACAAGACACTTTGACTGCTTTACTTTCAACCCAGCAGTCTGAAACTGCTCCAGCACTGTTCTCACTCGTTCCATAAGCTCCTGGTCAGACCCCCCTGCAATCAGCACGTCATCAAAGTATGGAACAGTGCCAGGCACCCCTCGGAGCAACCCTTCCATAAGTCCTTGAAAAATTCCCGGGGCAACATTAACTCTGAACTGGAGTCTCTTTACTCTGAAGGCTCCCCTGTGTGTAACAATCGTTTGAGCCTCAGCTGCCTCTTTGGTTACTGGCAGCTGCTGATATGCTTGAGCTAAGTCAAGCTTTGCAAAGACCTTTCCTCCCCCCAGATATGCCAGGATATGGATAATTATGGGTACTTGGTAGGAGTGTTGTTGTAAGGCACGATTAAGGGTGCACTTGTAGTCTGCACAAATTCTTACAGACCCGTCTGGTTTAACAGGAGTGAATATGGGGGTTTCCCACTTGCTAAACGGTACCGGTTCAAGCACCCCCTGTTCAATTAGCTTGTCCAGCTCTGCTTCGATTCTGGGTTTAAGAGCAATGGACACCTTTCAATATTTTAACCTAATTGGGGTCACAGAGGGATCCAGTTCGAAAGAAATAGGGGGCCCATTGTACCTTCCCAGGTCACCCCCAAACACTTCAGGGAAATCTGAATACAGCAATGCCCATTTATTTGCAGCAACATTATTCACACCTGTAATTCTAATACCCAGGGGCTCGAACCAATCCAGGCCAAGTAGGTTAACCCGGTCCCCTTCAGCAACTAACAGAGATAACACAGCACATTTTCCTTTAAATTCGACATTGAATATATCCCTCCTCGCCAGAGGAATACGTTTCCCTTGAAAATCCAATACCCGCGTGTCCGCTGGCTTCAGCTGCCGCCGACTTCGGGTTGGAAACAGCCGCTGCCACGTTCTCGAAGAGATCACCATGACTGACGATCCTGAGTCAACCTCCATGCTGCATGGGATGCCGTCTAAGTAGAGGGTAACGTGGATCTTACCCTGACAGCCGGTGCGAAGGACGGTCGATTCACACGATAGGCTAGTTGTCATCTGACAGCTGGCTTCCTTCACTGTTGTTTTGGATAGAACAGAACAACCAGAACAGCTTTTGCATTGTAGCTGTGCTTCTTTTAAACTCTCCCGGCTAATGTAGCCACGCCCTACTGTACATTACAACCAATAGGATTGTCAAGATAACGTCCAATCACAGATGTTCCCACTCAGGGAACTGGATGGTAGGTGATTGGTCGGCTCTTCCTGGGCTACCAATAGGGTTTGCAAGATTAGGATACTTGCCCAGGATCCTTGTTTCAATGATTGAGTACAAACACAGTTTTTCATTCACTTGAATACACCACAGGTTCAATCCTCAACATCTGCTGCTAAAAGAAATAGATAGCAGGTAATATGAAAAGCCCCCACCTGAGACCACACAGAGGTACTGTTGCCAGCCAGAGCTGACAACACTAGCCTTGATGACCAATGGTCTGACTCAGGATAAGGCAGAATTATGTGTTCATGTCTACCAGATTTTTTTTCTATTTAAAAACTGCTCCGCTCCCAATTGTCTTTCTCCCTGTGGTATTCTAGATACATCTTAAGTGTGCGTTGTTTCTGGGTCAGACTAGCGAGCAACAATGAGATGCAATGCAACAACTGGCTCTTGCACTAGTTACCAGAATAGGCCCCAAAAAGGAAACACAATAATGGACCTACAAAGCCTGACTTAGGGTGCCCAGGATATTTGTGACAGCCCAACTGACTGGTATTCAATTCCATGCAAATCTGTTCATCCACTGATATGGCTACACAGTGACGATTGCCTAGAAACATCTCTCTTAGTGAAGACAAATTATGTGTTCAGGAACCGCAGTACAGGGGATTCACCTGTACAGAGTAAGGATGCATACTGTTTACAAACTCATTAACTAGCTAGTGATATGGGGTTTATTTTATTTATTTTATTCTATTTGTATACCACCCTATTAAACGAGGCAATAGATGATTCATAGTATGGAATAGCATACAACCAGACTTTTGGGGGGGGGGCAACAAACAAACTTAACACCATAGGAAGACTTAGCCTCTATTGAGAAAAATAGCAAGATTATATGATTTCTACTAGTTTATTCCACTGATTTTAAGACTGGAAAACCCAGAAGAAAGATACAAATATTCTCCTATACCTCTCCCTCTATTTTGTAACCTATAGAAGCAGGACTTGTAAATGTGGTAAGGCAAGAGATTCTAATTTCCCCCACATGTGTTCAAGCCATTTGACTGTAACAACCATGTGCTTAGGGTATATGGCTGACATTCTACTCTATAAAGCTATTCACTATGGGATGAACTACACCACTGGCTGCAAATATAAGTCTGGGGGAATCTGGGCTGTTGTCTCTCCACTGCAAAGTAGTCCTTCTCTAATAATAATCCTTGACCTGCTGCTTTTGCCCCACAATTCCCTCTTCCCTTCACCACTTTCCCAACCAACGACACACCAAAAACTAGGGATGGGTATGAAGCGGCTCACAAACTAAAGTTTATTATGAATTTTGGCTGGTTTGTGGTTCACGAAGCGACGTTTGTGGAAGGGTGCCCTGCATGAACATTTCACAGACTCTGGTGCTGTTCATGGTGGTTCATGAATGGATACATTTCCAGACAGACTATCTCTGCTCAGAGGTGGTTCATGAATGGATTTGCTCAGGGGGCAATTTTTTTGCTCATGGGGCAGCTATTATGTGTCTGTACAGAACTGCCATGTTTATACATGAGTTAGGACAAGAGATCTGTTTAGATCTGTTTTATGAGTTAATGGAGAGGGTGCGTGGCAGTGAATCTTGTTTTATATGAGAAAGGAAGTAGCTATTTCCAAGTAGTTATTTGAAAGTTATTCATATGTCTTCAGCAAAACTAGGTACTTGGGATTTTGATATTGGGAGTGATGTAGGAGACCACCATGCCCAGATTCTGTCTCTAGGTCTGTAATAAGTGGCCAATAACTCTTTCTCTAGCTCAGCCATAACAGAGGAAGCTGACAACAGCAGCCCTTCAACAACAACCACAGCTGGAAGGCATGCTATAGAGCTGTTGCAAGGATAGCTGTGAGAATGCAAAGTGAAGCACTACATTATTAGGCAGATGCAGAAGAGCCCAGGGGGTTGAAGTACAGGAAGCTGACCACAGCAGCCCTTCAACAACAACCACAGCTGGAAGGCATGCTGTAATGCTGTTGCAAGGATAGCTGTGGGAATGCAAAGTGAAGCACTACATTATAAGGCAGATGCAGAAGAGCCCAGGGGGTTGAAGTACTAACTTTAAAAAAAAACCCACCAAAGCGTGGAGGAGCGAGCAAAACACAATGTAATGCTCTTTGTATGCCAATAAAAGGTATTTGAATTTGAATGTAATGCTCTTGATGTTTTTTGCAAGGGGAATGACATACCATGCTCCTGCTATCTGGGGGAGGGGGGATCCAGGCCCCAGCAGTGCAATCTTGAGAGGGTGGGCACTGCAGCCTCCTCTCGCAAAATCCCTGGGATCTCATCTGCCATCTCCACCCCCTGTCTAGCAGCCTGGAGTGGAGGGAAGCCTGCAAGGGTGAAGGGGGAGGAGCACAATCTGCATGGAAGCAAGCTCTGCCAATTAGAAGGAGGAGGGTGATGCTGGGGTGGTGGTCCCCTGTGTTGCTTCTGCCACCACTGCTGGCAGCAAGTGGCACCCTGGCCCACTGGGCAGCAGAGTGGTGGCAGGAAGAGGGACGGTTGCCCCTCCAGGCTACTCACCTCTGTCCAATAATGATGGCTGCTGTGGCGATTCCTCCTTGGCTGGCCCCTCCTGCATCCACTCAGCCAGCTTGGAGTGGGGCAAGGAGAAGCTGCAGGATAGGAGCACTGCAGATCCTATAGGGGGTGCCACCCCCAACACCCCACCACTGGCTAGGTGCCTGTCTCTGCTCAATTAAACAGTTTACAGAACTCCAAGGTAACAGGGGGCAGAATTCTCAAGCCTTGAAAACACCAATAGGAGCTCAACAGGCACTGCTGGCTGCCAATAACATAGTCCCCATTCTGCTCTATGGGATCAGAAAGCTGTGTGTGTGTGCGTGCATCCATTTGGCTCCACAGCCTTTTGTCCATTGGCTGTTCTTAGTTACACAGAGACAAAGCGAACTTGCTAAAAGCCAACTAGCAGCGCATATTCATTTAGTCCCTCTTGATTACTGGCAGGCCCGTAGCCAGGATTTTGTGGCTTTTGGGGTGATTTTTTTTTTTGTGGGGGTGAGGTTTTTACGGAAAGCCATTTACCAATAGTAAGCTGTTACCAGAATAGATCTCTAAATTGCAAGCTGTCAACCACTTCAGATGACAGTTCTCAGCTGCTGCAAATTAATCACTTCTGCCAACCTAAGCAACAATTCTGATAACAAGCCGGCAGGTGGAGGTGATGACTTCTATAGTCAAGAAGGCTAACAGGCAGAAAATCTCTCTTAAAAGAGACCAGTTTCTTGGCACAGAGTTAGAAGGGATCCTAGCGGTCACCTACTCCAACCCCCTTGCTCAGTGTGAGAATTAGTCAACTACAGCACCCCAGTCTGCTTAAAGGAGTGCACATCTTTAAAACAATGTTTTAAAATGATTGAAAAAAACATTTACAAGAGAAATTCTCTTTTTTGCAAATATTTTTCTTTTATTTTAAAGACAAAACAAACATACAAACCATACAGTTTTGAACCCATGCCTGCCATTTCCCCCAGAAGCACTTTCCTGGATTGACCTTTGCCCTGTTGGGTTTGCACTGCCACAGTGGCACTGGTTCTGCTGAGCACATTGTGCTGGCTCTGCTGGGCTTGCAAAAATACCTCTCCCACTTTCAGTTTCTACTGCATAGATTCTCAAGGACTTTGATTCTGTTCTGTGGGGCTTCTATTGCCCTTGCTTTTTTTTCTTTTTTGCTGGTTTTTCCCTCTATTGGAAATTGTGCTGACTTGGCTGGTAGCCACCGAGGCGATAAGCTAGAAGCTGAAGACACGAGCCAGAATCAAGGTCAGTGAGAAAGCCAAAGGTCTGATAGCCATGAAGTTGTTTCAAGAATGCAGGTTTCCAAAGGCAAGGAGCGACTGCTGCACACCCAGAAGTAGCAGAGTTGTTGCCACACTGGAGCAGGTACACCAAGCAGTTTTAAACAGACCCTCCCTCCCTTTGGAGTTGAGTCTACAGAGGCTTACAACTCCTCTTGTTGACATTGCTGGAGCGGCAGCCTGGCACTTCTTCTTCATTCCTGCAAAGTCAGCCTCTGCCATGCCCTACGTCTGGCGCACTCAGGGGAACTAGGCAGAGAGTCTGGTCTTGGGGTGTCTGCAGCTGGGGTTGCTGGCCCCGGCTCTGGAATGGTCTCTCCTTCTGGCTGCACCTCTTGTGCAGCTGCTGGGGACTCTTCCTCCTTAGGTACTGCTAAGGGTTCTTCCTCTGGGCTATCTCTAGAGGAGGCTGAGTTGTTCCCTGCCTCTTCCTCATCTGAGGAGGAGTCAGCCTCAGCCGGACCCAGACCCACGACAGAAACAGTGGAGGATGGGGTATCTACTTTGGAGGCTGTAACTGGGTCCCTATAAATCCAATCCTCACCAGTATTGGAAGGCAGGTAAAGGGAAGTGAGCCAGAGGTTTGCTTTGAGTTTGATGTCTCTAGCTTGCACAGGATCCATTCTATACACTCCTGAACCTGCACTTGTCCTTTCCTCAGAAAGCACTTTCCTAGGGGCACCTTCTTTGGGGGGCTGTAACTTGGAGCATGTAAATCCAATCATACTGTTATGTACGCAGACCGCCACTAGGGGTCCGCGGCAAAGACTGGAGCTTGGCTCCCCTGGACAATAGGAACATAGGATCCTAGTTCCCCCCAGCCCCAACCAATAGCCACTCTGGCGGGAAATTCAAACCCTCCAATGGACTAAGGCTGTGCTGGGTGGGAGTGTATATAGTTGGCCTTGCAGGGCCGTTTTAGTTAGTCTTGTGTTAAATACAATAAATGTGTGCAACTCATGTCATCGTCCGAGTCCTCCATGCAGCGAACCCAGTACTTTTCACATACCAAACATGGAGGGCAGGTAGAGGAGAGTTAGCCAGAGATCCTCTGCAAGTTTGGTGTCTCTAGCACACTAATGGGCTGTTCTACCACACCACAAACTTTACAAACTGAACTAGTTCATCCAGCATCAAAAAGTTTGTGACAGTCTGTGGTTCACAAACCATGCACGCCACAAACCACAGAGCAAACTGCATTTTCATGGTTCATGCCCATCCACACCAAAAACACAGTTCAGGGGGAAAGGTGCAGGAAAAATGGAGCAGTTGGGAGAAACGTTTGAAACATACCTATCACCCAGTGCCTCCCTCCTTTCCCTGTGCCAGAAAAGCAACAGGCACCTTCCCAAACCCCATGCTTCTAGCTAACTATATAGTTCCACCCTTTAAACCACACATACACAAAAGTATTGGAATTTATTTATTTATTTGTGTTTGGTTTTTATTTGTAAAAAAGTCATTTATTAAAAAAACAAGCAGTTTTATTTCTGTTTAATTCTTATCAAATACAATTTTATTCTCCAGATAGTCAACAAAACTTCTATTTCACTGAATAAATATTTGTATTGTTGTTAGCTACATCATTTCCTACTTGCTATTCAGAACTACTTGGCTGACAGCTAAAATTCCTTTGTGTGGGAATGTATATGAGACGCCATACATGAAATATATAATAACCCTGTCTACCAGAAGATACAATTAGCATATTCACAATGGAGAACAAGAGCGTTTTGAAAAGGCATGCTTATATAAAGACAGGAGGTGGAGTGAAGTTCATATCTGAGGTCAATAGGTTTGATTACAAGCTGGGAGCTTGCAATGCATCTTGAGAGGGGAAGCAATTGGGAAATCCTACCCGAACCCCCCCAAAATCTCCACTAGAGCTATTCAGTGAGGTCTCAGGCTGATTCCTATCCTCCCTTTTTTCTTTTAAAAAACTCAACCGCTCTCAACATCCTGCAGTCCTGAAATATATTCAGACCCCAACGAGCAGTCTTTTGGATCCCCCCACCCATTTCCTTTTAGCTTACATAATTTTGTGCATACTTGAGAAGTCCACCAAGTATGCAGAGGCCTGTACCATATCTATGGATAGCCTTTTTCACTGCTTTCAAGATACTCATGGGAACCAAAGACTTTCCTTTTAGAGATAATGATTGTTATATCTTATAGTCAAAAAATAAAGGAAGTTGCTGCAGGCCAAAAGAGAAGGTTGTATGACAGGCAGATATTGAACACATGAGTGTTGAAATGAGTGATAAGCAACACTGGTGGAATTCGTGCCCATCACGAATTAAACTCTAATTTTCAGTCTTCCTTGTTTCTTGTTCACATCCAAATTAAAGTAATTCAATAGAAATAGAAACGTTTATTTTAAATTATAACATTATGATCATAATTAGAAAGCCATCATTTCCCTAGTCTTCGTTTTGTCATGTTGCCTTCTGCATCCTGACCAGGGGTCTCAAGAAGTGACTTTACTTCTCTGTGTTAACAAAAAGGAAAAACCTACCAGGGAAAAGCACAATCCCCTCTTGAGGCTGCCAAAACAGTTATATCAGCACTTCAGCACAAACATGACAGTATATATTGGGCTGCTTTCACACAGGGATTTTTCTCTGTATGGAAAGCAGAAAGTCCCTGCATGGGATTGTGTTCATTTCAACTACAATTCATGCAGTTCTCGGGGGTGGGGGGGGGTTCCCCTTAAGGTGGAGCAAAAATAAATCTTTTTTCTTCCTTACAAAGAGAAATCCATGAAGAAGCTGTGTGTGTGTGTGTGGACATGACCTCTCTTACCATTACAGGGAGGAGGTTAAAATGTTTTCCTGCTTCGCATGCGTTTAAGTATTTGACGATACTTGATTAGTGAGCCTATGATGACTCAATATATTTTACAGATGCTATATTCCTTCTCCCCCCCCACACACACACACTATAAAAAAGGAACTCTGTATCTGTTCAGTGTGCCAGTTTGGTGGGGAGAATTGGGAACACTCTCTGTTGAGCTAGCGTCAAGAACAGTCATTCTTAATAAAATTGTATGCTCTGTCAGCAAAAGCCTTGAGTAAGTCTTCGCTTTCCCAGATTGATCTTGGAGAAGAGGGATTGTACTGGATTTTAGCAACTCCCCTGATAGCATGCTGAGAAATCTTATGCAGCTACAGCATGGTTCTGTAGGCGAAAGGAAAGTAAGGGGAAGGGGGAACTACTAGGTTACAGGCCACGAGGGGGCTATCAAACTGTACTCTTCTGCAGATGCAACAGAGAAAAGCGGGGGGGGAGAGAAGTATGGGCCAGGGGGCATACCCAAGTGGTAAATCCACGCAACAGTTGAAGAAAGAAACACTTGTTGAATATCAGCTTTATGGTTCTTACAAGCCTGATGTTGGGTTGAAACTACCTGTCAGGATACAAATGTGACATTCCTATTGACTGGACAGAATGAGCATCCACAAAATTCAAGGACCTCCTTTCTTAATCTTCCTTTCCTTTCCTTTCAAACATCTGCAAAGGAAACAAGACACAAAGAAAGGCATTCATGCCTGCAAGAATGAACCACAATAGGAACAAGCCTTTTTCCCTTGATCTTTTTAAAGCTCTCATCCTCCAGTATAACTTTGTAATAACTACTTTATTTTGTCTTTGTGAAGCACAACTCTTTGCAGTACATGCTTATTAAAGCCATCCCATTACTATAATTTATTGCATACCAAAGGTGACAAAACCTTGATAGCTGTGTCATAGAGTTGACATATCCCATTGCTCTCTTCAGCAGTACCAATTTCATGATAGTCTATGACAAAGAAGTATTCATTTGGGTGACATATTGTTACACATTAATAACTCAAAATGGTGACTGACACATCTGTAATTTTGGTTTCCCGTTAAACTTACTGACAAAAGCATCTTCTACTTTTACAGAGCTATTACCAAGAAATGCACTGCTATCTCACAGTAAACATGAGTACAGCAACACACCAGAGATTCTATCTTGACCAGCCAAGAGAGCTTTATGCTAAAGCATAACAGAAGTAGCCCAGAACTGCCTTCCATCACCAAGACAAAAGAGGTGTGAAACCCTTTTAATGATTTGTCAGATAAGCCACTGATCAAGATCTGTTATATTTCTAAATCATATTAAAGCATTTTTAGTCCTATAGGATTGAACTGACATATGGGAGTAAAGGAGTCATTGAAGGTTAAGAAAATTCAACTAATTTAAGATGTAAATACATGTTATAAATGTTGTAGTGTTGAATATAATGTTCAAAAATAAAAAATACTTATTAAAAAAAAGATAAACCACTGAGATCATCCCCTCAAAAGAACAAATAATCTAGAGTGACCACTGCCTGTGGACTATGTAAATCCATTTTCCAATGTTGTTGTTTTTTTAAAAAAAATGCTACCTAGGGCAAAGAAACTTCCATTTGAATTAAATAACAAAAGAAGACTGTTAAATAGTGGGTTCCATGGATGGTGGAGGCCATGTTGGACTGGGTGTTGGAACACCCTAGGCTGTTAGTCTTGGGTGATTTCAACATCCATGCCAATGATGTTGCCTCCTCTTGGGTGCTGGACCTGGCATCGTCCATGGCGGCGCTGGGACTCTCCCAATTCGTAATGGCCCCCACTCACCAGGCCAGTTACATGCTTGATTTGATCTTCGCAGCGGGGGTTACAGTGGACCGGATTACTGCTACAGCAGTTCCATGGTCGGACCACCATGCCCTGAGGGCCTGAGTGAATTTGTCACCCCAACCCTGTTTGGACAGCAAGCAGATTTTGGCTCGCCCATGGAGCCAAATGGACCCATTGTGGTTTCAGATGGCTCTTCAAGATCCATTGCCCCCTGGCGGCTGATTAGATGAGCTGGTTGAGGACTGGCATAGCCAACTCTCAGCGGCCATTGATGAGATCGCTCCCAGACGCCCTCTGCACCCTCGCTCAAACCTGGCTCCCTTGTATACTCAGGAGATGAGGCTGATAATGTGAAGGCTCAGACAGCTAGAGAGAGAGTGGCAGCAGGCTTGCGACGAGGCGTCAAGAGCATCCTACCGAACTTTTATGAGGTTGTATGAGATGGCAACCAAGGCTGCAAAGAGAGAGTTCTACGCAGCCATGATTGCGTCTGCAAGCTCGCGCCCAGCACAATTGTATAGAACTATTTAGTCCTTAACTACCCTGCCACAGAGCAGACAAAATGCTAAGGAACTGGATATAGGCTGTGAGGCTTTTGCGAGCTATTTTGCAGATAAATTCTTGCTGCTCCGCCGTGACCTCCCGGCCACATTTGAGACAATGAGTGAACTCGAGGCTCCATGCACGTCTTCTGGTCCCATTCTGGATTACTTTGGTCCACTCATCCTAGAGGAACTTGACAGACTGATATCAACACTACACCCAACCACATGCAGCCTTGATCCATGCCCCTCCTGGCTAATTAAAGCTGGCTGCGAGGTGTTACGATATGAGCCTATGTTTGTATTTCTATATGGTGCTAATGCTGTGCTGGTCTCAGGTCTGTGGGTCCACCCTCTCTTAAAAAAAACCATCTCTGGACTCGGCTGAATTAATCAATTCAATTGAATTAGTCAACTATCGGCATTGCAGTATTTGGGCAAATTAATAGAGAGGGCGGTGGCAATACAGTTGCAGAGCTTTCTGGATGACACTTCCATGCTGGATCCCTTCCAGTCTGGCTTCTTCCCAGGTCACGGGACGGAGACAGCACTAGTCGCCCTCATTTTTATCTCTGGAGGCATCTAGATTGAGGCAGGACGGCAGTGCTGCTGTTGTTAGATCTGTTGGCGGCATTCGACATGGTTGATCATCAGCTGCTCGCCCACTGCCTCGCCGACGTGGGGATTGGGGGGCTGGCCTTGCAATGGCTTGTCCAGGGTCTGAGACAAAGGGTGGCACTTGGGGAGAAGCTGTCCCGCAGGCATCCACTAGTCTGTGGAGTGCCACAAGGGGTAGTGGTCTCCCCAATGCTATTTAACATCTATATGAGCCCCCTTGCCCAGATTGCCCGGAGGCATGGGCTTGGGTGTCACCAATATGCAGATGACACCCAGGTCTATCGGTTGTTGGGCAGCCAGTCTGCCTCTACCCTGGAAGATCTGGACCGGGCATTGCAGGACATGGCGGGATGGCTTAGGCTGAGCTGACTGAAATTGAATCCGCCAAAGACAGAGGTCC
>NW_015159717.1:446755-461409 GCF_001447785.1 Gekko japonicus
GGGCATTGCAGGACATGGCGGGATGGCTTAGGCTGAGCCGACTGAAATTGAATCCGACGAAGACAGAGGTCCTATGCCTGAATTGGAGCGGTTTGGGGTTAGGGGTCTCACATCTGGTCTTCGGTGGGGCACCGTTGGTGCCAGTGCCGGGAGTTAGGAGCTTGGGAGTGCTCCTGGACACTTCCCTGACAATGGAGGCCCAGGTAGCAGCCACTGCCAAGACAGCCTTTAACCATCTTCGTCTGATCAGGCAGTTGGTCCCCTTCCTCGAACGCAATGATCTGGCTTCAGTGATCCACGCTATGGTCACCTCGAGATTGGACTACTGCAATGCTCTCTACATGGGGTTGCCCTTGGGGCAACTCCGGAAGCTGCAGCTGGTGCAAAACGCTGCGGCCAGGCTGCTGATGGGCCTCCCTATGCGGGAGCACATCCAGCCTGTGCTAAAGTCGTTGCACTGGCTACCAATAGCATTCCGCTTCAAGGTGCTGGTTTTGACCTCTAAAGCCCTTAATAGTCAGGGGCCTGCGTACCTGAGGGACCGCCTTTCCCCATATGTTCCCTGAAGAGTACTGCAATCTGGAACACAAAACCACCTCCCCCCCCCGGGCCTAGGGACACCAGGTTGGCAGCAACTAAAACCAGGGCGTTCTCCCTGGTGGCACCAACACTCTGGAACAAGCTCCCTAGTGAGATCAGGGCTTTGCGGGACCTCCAGCAATTCCACAGAGCTGTGAAAACAGAGCTGTTCCATTGGGCATTCCAGTAATAACTGATTTCAGCGATCGTGTCGCACTCGTACTTTATTATATGATGCCATTGTATTTAAATAGTTTAATTGTATTTATTGGAGTTTTATGGAACTGTGTTTTATGTTGTTTTTTGCTGGTTTTAAAATTGTATGCTGGTTTTAAAATTCTATGTAAGCCACCCTGAGCCGCTAATTAATAAATAAATAAAAATAAATAAATTAATTAATTAATAAGTAACCCCAGCACCAAACTTGTCAAAACACAGAGCAAAACTACAAGCAAGTAGATGCACCTTACAGAATGACCTATACATCAAAAAAGAGGCAAGACTTACACAGAAGAGTACAACAGAGCTACTAAAAGACAAATAAATGCTGAAATCTCCAAAGTTGTAAAGGAAAAAATACTCCAGAGAGAAGATAAAACAGAATTCATGGAATTCTCAACCATTCGAAAAATTGAATACAGATTGCGAGTCTTAAAAGAAAGCCTCTCCACCTATAAGAACAAGAGAAACAGAATCAAGACTTTACTGAAGAGAAGAAACCAGAAGAAGAAAAGAATTAAGCTTTATAAATAAGACTCGGTTAGAGAATTCCTATATATGTGTAACTGGTTAAGATTGGTTAAGAAATACTTAAGTTTTATTTTGTGCTCCCATAAAGATTTAGGGTAATTCTATGTATGTGTAACTGATTAAGATTGGCTATATTTGAATTTGTTTGCATATACCCATAAAACCCTAATTCATATTAACTGTACTTAATGGAAGACTAATTTAAAATGTTTAGGTAATAGATGACATTAAAAACTGCAAAAGAGCAAACTGAATAAATAAGACTGGTTAGGGGACCTGTGTGTGTGTGTAATCTGACTAAGATTGGTTAGGGAAACACACTTAATAACCTTAGTTCATATTAAATGTGTTTAATGGAAGATTAATCTTAAAATGTTTAGGCAATGTTTACAACAGATGGTAAAACAACAAGAAAAGATAAGAGAATCTGTATATCAGTTTATGTGCCTATGAAACTCCAATTTATATTTAAATGTACATAGAAAATATGCTTAGACAATGCTTAAATAGAAGAAAACATATATTGTTAAAATATAGAGTTGCAAAGATTATAGTTTGGCTTCATGGTAGAAAGAGAAAATTAGATATACATGTATGAGGTATCTTAATAGATACAATGATGATGTGATTACTCTCATGTATATTTGTTTGTGTTTAAAAATAATAAAATTGGTTAAAAAAAGATTTCCACGGGGCTGCAGCGGGTGGATGCACTCGGGGTCACTCGATGGCCGAACAAGAAGACAGCAAGCTGGCATTCCCAGTCCCCGTGAGTGAGCCACTTTAGTGCATCCTTGGTACTCCACACCATCCTCTTGGCTTGTCCGTTGGTAGCCGGGTGGAAAGCCGACAGGAGACGAAAAGTCTCTGGTTCGGGTTGGCTCATCTCAGAGAGATGAGGGGGTACCTGTTGCTTTTCTACAGGGAGGTGGATTGAAATTGTCCACTGAGACCATGGCTAGTGACATGGACTGTCTGACAAGGTCTCGAGATAGCAAGAGGAAGGTGGCAGGCTTAACCAGTATGGGAAATTACAGCTGTTTCTATACAAATGCTCGAAGTGTCCGAGGTAAAATCGGGGAGTTGGAGTGCTTGGTGTCGGAGGGAAAAATAGACATTGTGGGTATTTCAGAAACTTGGTGGGATGAGGAAAATCAGTGGGATACGGTGATTCCCGGTTATATATTATATCGGAAGGATAGGGGGGGAAGGGTTGGAGGTGGGGTGGCTCTGTATGTCAGAGAGGGTATAAAGTCCAGAAAGATCGAGAGGCTAAGAGAATTGGATTCGCTTCTTGAAGTTCTGTGGGTTGAAATAGGGGGGCCAAAAGGAAACTTAACACTGGGAGTTTGTTATCGCCCACCGGATCAAAAGATAGAGGAGGATTATAAAATGATGAATGAATTAAAGATAGCAGCTAGACAAAAACACTGTGTCGTAATAGGTGATTTTAACTACCCACACATTGATTGGGTCAATATGTGTTCTAGTCGAGAGAAAGAGATTGAGTTTCTAGACACTCTAAATGACTGTGCTATGGAGCAGATGGTCATGGAACCTACCAGGGGAGAGGCGATCCTTGATTTGGTCCTAAGTAACACTCAAGACCTGGTGAGAGATGTAAAAGTGATTGCACCGCTTGGGAACAGTGATCATAATGTTGTTGAGTTCAACATTTGTACAAATAGGGAATT
The DNA here is from genome assembly GCF_001447785.1 of Gekko japonicus. Classification (NCBI taxonomy): domain Eukaryota; kingdom Metazoa; phylum Chordata; class Lepidosauria; order Squamata; family Gekkonidae; genus Gekko; species Gekko japonicus. Next base: position 449,779 of record NW_015159717.1, read on the forward strand.
GGCCAAAAAGACTCACACAACCACTTTTAACTTTAAAAGGGGTAATTTTTCTGATATGAGGGGACATGTGGGGAGGAAACTGAAGGGAAAAGTAGAAAGGGTCAAAACCATTGGGGAAGCTTGGAAACTGTTTAAAACTACAATTCTAGAAGCTCAAATAAAATATATTCCGCAGGTTAGGAAAGGCACAAACAGGTATAAGAAAAAGCCTACATGGTTAACAAACAAAGTAATGGAAGCTGTAAAAGGTAAAAAGGATTCCTTTAAGCGGTGGAAAGCTAGTCACAGTGAGGCTGATAAAACAGAACACAGGCTATGGCAAATAAAATGCAAGTCTGTGGTCAGGCATGCAAAAAGGGAATATGAGGAGCATATAGCAAAAAATGTAAAGACCAACAATAAAACTTTCTTCAAATACATTAGAAACAGGAAACCAGCCAGGGAGGCAGTGGGGCCCTTGGATGACCAAGGGGTAAAAGGAGTACTGAAGGATGATAGGGAAATGGCTGAGAAGCTAAATGCATTTTTTGCCTCCGTCTTCACTGTGGAAGATGAGAGGTGCTTGCCCACTCCAGAGCCGCTGAGTTCGGGAGGGGTGTTGAAAGACCTGAGTCAGATTGAGGTGACGAGAGAGGAGGTCCTAAAACTGATAAACAACTTAAAAACTGATAAATCACCAGGCCCAGATGGCATACATCCAAGAGTTCTGAAAGAACTCAATTGTGAACTTGTGGATCTCCTGACAAAAATATGTAATCTCTCCTTAAAATCAGCCTCCATTCCTGAGGACTGGAAGGTAGCTAATGTCACTCCCATCTTTAAAAAGGGTTCCAGAGGAGATCCGGGAAATTACAGGCCTGTCAGTCTGACGTCGATACCGGGTAAATTGGTGGAAACCATTATTAAGGAAAGAATTAGTAGGCACATAGATGAACAAAACCTATTGAGGCAGACTCAACATGGGTTCTGTAAGGGAAGATCTTGTCTCACTAACCTGTTAATGTTCTTTGAGGGGGTGAACAAACATGTGGACAAGGGGGATCCAATAGATATTGTTTACCTTGACTTCCAGAAAGCTTTTGATAAAGTTCCTCATCAAAGGCTCCTAAGCAAGCTCAAAAATCATGGGATAAAAGGACAAGTCCTTTTATGGATCAAAAACTGGCTAATTAATAGAAAACAGAGAGTGAGTATAAATGGGCAGTTCTCCCAGTGGAGGGGTGTAAGCAGTGGGGTACCACAGGGATCAGTACTTGGTCCACTGCTTTTTAACTTGTTCATTAATGATTTGGAGTTGGGAGTAAGCAGTGAAGTGGCTAAATTTGCGGATGATACGAAGTTGTTCAGGGTGGTGAAAACCAGTGAGGATTGTGAGGCACTCCAAAGGGATCTGTCAAAGTTGGGCGAGTGGGCGTCAACATGGCAAATGGGGTTCAATGTGGCCAAGTGCAAGGTGATGCACATTGGAGCCAAAAATCCTAACTATAAATACACGTTGATGGGGTCTGAACTGGCAGAGACAGATCAAGAGAGAGATCTTGGAGTTGTAGTAGATAACTCACTGAAAATGTCGAGACAGTGTGTGACTGCAATAAAGAAGGCCAATGCTATGCTGGGGATTATTAGGAAGGGTATTGTAAACAGATCAGCCAATATCATAATGCCGCTATATAAATCAATGGTGCGACCTCATCTGGAATACTGTGTGCAATTCTGGTCACCACACCTTAAAAAGGATATTATAGCTTTGGAAAAAGTGCAGAAAAGAGCAACTCGAATGATAAAAGGGTTGGAACACTTTCCCTATGAGGAACGGTTAAGGCGCTTAGGGCTCTTTAGCTTGGAGAAACGACGACTGAGGGGTGACATGATTGAGGTTTATAAGATTATGCATGGGAAAGAGCAGGTAGAGAAAGAGGTACTTTTCTCCCTTTCTCACAATACAAGAACCCGTGGGCACTCCATGAAATTGCTGAGCGGTCGGGTTAGAACGGATAAAAGGAAGTACTTCTTCACCCAAAGAGTGATTAACACTTGGAATTCACTGCCACAGGAAGTGGTGGCAGCTACAAGCATGGACGGCTTCAAAAGGGAATTAGATAAGCATATGGAGCAGAGGTCCATCAGTGGCTATTAGCCACAAGGTATAGATAGGGACTCTGGGGCAAGTGATGCTCTGTCATCTTGGTGCTTGGGGGGGGTCAACAGTGGGAGGGCTTCTAATGTCCTGGCCCCACTGGTGGACCTCCTGATGGCACTGGTATTTCTGGCCACTGTGGGATACAGAGTGTTGGACTGGATGGGCCTTTGGCCTGATCCAACATTGGCATCTCTTATGTTCTTATGTTCTTATGAGCGGACCGCACGTGCCTGATGAGGTTCTGGTCCAAGAACTCCTGGAACTCTCCTGAGGTGAAGGTGATGCCGTTATTGGTCATGACCATATCTGGTAGGCCATGGGTGCTAAAAATATGTCTCAGGGCCCGAATGAATGCACAGGATAGGGTAGAGGTGACTGGCATGACTTCCAGCCATGTTGTAGGAGTCCACCAGGAGGGAGAACAGCTGTCCCTGGAATGGACCGGCAAAGTCCAAATGCACCCATTCCCACGGCGTGTGGATAGACTCCCAATGGTGAACAGGGGCCCTTGGAGGGTTGGGGTGCATCTCTTGGCAGGCCTGGCAATGCTGTACCCAGGCCTCGATTTCGCTGTCCATTCCCAGCCACTAGACGCAGCTCCTGGCCAGTGCTTTCATCCTCACGATTCCTGGGTCGGTCTCATGCAGGGCTACCAGAACACATTTACACAGCAGTGAGGGAATCACTACTGGCTACCCCATAGGAGGCACCCCTTGTAAGCTGAGAGCTCGTCGCTGTGGGACACATACGCTGTGAATTCTGGGCCCACCCAACCAGTGGGCCATCCCCTCCCCACCCAGTTCAAGATGCAGGAGAGGATGCAGTCCCTGGTGGTGTGGCGGTAGATGTCCGCTGCATGCAGAGGGCAGTCTGGCAAGTCCTCCATCATCAGGATTTGGTGCGTGGGGGCTGGGGCCGGGTCGACGGAGCTGAGCGGGAGGTAGCTAAGAGCATCCGCATGTCCCATAGACATCCCTGGCCAGTATTGCTAGACATATTGGTGCCCCCACCGCGAAATATGGACCAGAGCAGGACCCTGGATGACAGCATCTGTGGCATCTGGCAGTTGGAGGCGAGGAGACCAAGCAGGGGCTGGTGGTCAGTTGCAATGGTGAAGGGGTGGCCGTACAGGAAATCATGGAACTTCTTTACTCCCGCTATGATCACAAGGGCCTCTTGGTCAATCTGGGAGTAGTTCTGCTTGGCTGACGACAGGGTCATTGAGTAGTAGGCCATTGGCACTGCTCTCCCATCTGGCAGCCCAGGACTGCAACCATGCTTTAGGGAGAAGTGTCACACAGCAAGACGACCAGCAGCATCTTGTCAAAATGGGCAAGGACGTTGTTCAAGGTGAGTAGCTCCTTTACAGCCTGGAAAGCAGTGGCCTTCCACTGCTCCCACACCCACAGGGCCTTCTTGTCGAGCAGGCGGTGGAGTGGCTCTGCAAGTGCGACTTTATGGGGCAGAAAGGAGTGGTAAAAGTTCAGAAGCCCCAAGAAAACCTGCAGCTTGGCCTTGGAAGTGGAAGCAGGTGCGTCCGCAATGGTGTGAACCTTGTCAGGGGCCGGATGGATGCCGTCAGCGTCCATGCAGAACCCCAGGAACTCTACACGGGGGACCCCCAGAAGGCATTTCTCTCACTTCACCTTCAGCTCAGCAGAGTTGAATCGCTGCAGCGCAGCATGTAGGCAGGTGGCAAAGTCCTTTTCCATGGGGATGGTGATCAATACATCATCAAAGAATGGTTGGACCCCAGGGATGCCTTTCAAAAGAGAGTCCATCAAGTTCTGGAAGATCCCCGGGGCCACGCTCACTCCAAACTGCAACCACCTGACTCTGAAAGCACCCCGGTGTGTGACGATGGTCTGTGCCTTGATGGTCGGTTCATCCACCGGGAGTTGCTGGTATGCTTGGGCCAAGTTCAATTTACCAAAGACCTTGGCCCCCGCCAAAGTCACTAGGACATGGCTGACCACAGGCACTGGTCCCTCAGTGCCTTGTTGATTGTACATTTGAAGTCCGCACAGATGCAGACGTCCCCATTTGGCTTAATTGGGGTTATGATTAGGGTCTCTGAGGTATCATGGGGAACTGGCTCTAAAACCCCTTGCACCACCAAGCGGTCCAGCTCCACCTCAATTTTGGGCTTGATCATGAACTGAACTCTCCGGGCCTTGAGGCGGATGGGGCTACGTCAGAGCAATACAGGGGGCCCTGTGTATCAGCTGAGGGTCCCATCAAAGATGACAGGGAACTCATCACACATGTTACTGAAGTCTGAGGGCTGCATGTAGTGCACCCCCATTACTCTAAACTCCAAGGGCACAAACCAAGACAGTCCAAGCAAGCTGGTGAGCCATCCTTCAGTCACCAACAAGTCCAAGATTCCCTCAAACTGTCTGTATTTCTTGTGGAATTTCCCCACCCCTTAATGGCTACCTCATTCTTTTGAAAGTCCCAGAGAGTGAAACCCGCTGGTCGAAGGCGGGGACCCCTCTGTGGACATACCCTTTGGAGAGTTTCTTCCGAGATGATGGAGATGGAGGACCCCATGTCCAGTTCCATCTTGCAAAGGACTACCTCTATAAGCACAGTCACTTTAATTTTATCAGGAGTGTCCTGGGGCAAATTCAATACCAGATGTTGGTGGATGGCAGCAGTGTGCAGATCCGCTGATTCCTGGTGCATGGTGGTGTGTTTCTGGGCTCCCTTGGAGCGGCAGGTGTGGGCAATGTGGGCTGTCTTGCCACAGGCCCTGCAGGTAGCATCTCGGAAATGGGAGGAGTGATGCTCATGGGCCTCTCCGCAGCTGGCACAGGGCATCGATGCGATGGTCTCCACTGGATGAGTGGCAGTGGCAGAAGGTCATGAGTCACAGCGAGTTGGGCAGTGCATCTGATGGGTCTCTCTTTCATTTGATGCCTCAGAAGCTAAGGGGATGGAGGCCTGGTGTGCGGCGGTGGTCTGGCAGTCTCGCCGGGATTTCTCGAAGGCAGCGGCCTCATGTAGCACCTTTGCTAGTGTGAGGTCCTCCTGGCCGATGAGCTTTGGGCATAGTTTCTCCTCTCGGATGCCCATCAGGAAATGATCAAGGAGGGCATCATTGAGATTCAGAAACTTGCATGTGAGGGCCAGTCAGCAAAGATCCGCCACGAAGTCGGTGGCCATCTCGGACTTTTACTGGCACATGTAGAAGTTGATGCAGCATGCCATCTTGGTGGGCTGAGATGCAAAATGGCTGGTAAGCACCATGATGATGGCATCATAAGTGGCCGCCTCAAGCATCATGGGCATGATGAGGCCCTGGACTAGCTTCAGGTTGGCAATCCTGCAGGAACTGAGCAGGAGAGCCTTCTTTTCCTCACCCTTGATGTCCTGGAACTGTACAAAGTATGTGAGCCTCTCCACCCAGGTTTCCCAAAGCTCTGGGTGAGCCGGGTCAAATTGTGGCAGATGTCCCGGAGTGGCAGCCATGGTCCCATTTGTGATGCAATGTGCATGGCACTGGAGCTGATGCCCAGTGCAGTGCCAATGGGCACTGGGCTGGCTCAACAGGATCCCACCTCCATCGTCACTGTTAAATAGTGGGTTCCATGGATGACCAAAAGAACTGCTTCCATCACTGTGCTGATAGGCCGAAGCCAGACACCAAAAATCAAAGTATAACACGTCTAAAGTCCTTTCTCCCCTTGCTTGCTTCACCCTCCCTCATTCCCTCTCCAACTCCTTCCCCACCATTACTCCCAGCTAATCTCTAGCCCTGTATTCTCTATCTGGTTGTCTTTGATCCGACCCCAAAGCCATCCTGCTTCTTTTCCAGAAGGTATAGTGTCCAAGCCCACTAGTTTCTATATAAGTGAAAAAATCCCATACATGGGTCAAGGTGTGTGTGGGAATGTGTGAATGGGTGTGAATGGAGAGAGGTAAACTATGTTCACAATGGCCTAGTATGAACTGAGGGGATCAATTTATCTCTGGGCTATACTCCTTTAGGGTTCAGTGTGAAGAATTTCATGACTGTGTTAGCCAAACTTCTTTATCTACAACAGCTGGCAGACTAAATTTATATCTGGATTCTTGCCTGTGTATACCAAGGTTCAACCCACCCCAAGGGTGCGTCAGTGAAAGAGTCAAGACTGGTGTCTTCCAAAACAATCTGTCTTTTACTTGAGTATATAAAATCACATACACACAAAATCAGATTCACACATACAATCAATCAAGTTCCTTAGAAATACAGTATAAATAGTCCCTTTTACTTAGCAGGTGGGTAGGTAGCAGTTTATACTTATCTGTCCTGAAGTTTGTCCGTCTCAGTGAAGAATAGAGGGGTCAGAAAAATATACTAGGGATTTTAACACACAGCTAGAAAACAGCCAGCATGTGTGGACCTCGTGGCTGCAGACCACAAGATCAAGTAAGAACAAAGGATTTTTGTATAGGAAGCTGGGCATGAGAGGGGTTTAAAGCAGACAGGGGGTGTAGGTGGGGGAAGGCGGCTAGCAAAGACCAAGCACATGGTCCTTAGCTTTTATAGGTGAATCTTTGGGGTGGGTGGCAACTGAGCCAGACTGAGGATCCACCTCTCTGTTATTCCATCCCAAAACTGACCCTATTGGTGTGTGTAATGAGGGGTGGCCAATATTGAAACTCTAGACTCTAACTCAAGAGAAACATCTGGGTAAGTGTGAAAGCTTGGCATCAAGTAATCTTCTTGATGTGTAGATGAAGCTTGCCTTTCCCTGGTAATCAGGGGTCGTTTTGTAGAAAAAGAGCTAGGGGAACTCATTAGCATAACTCATTAGCATATGCCACACCCCCTGTCATCATCAGAAGTGTGTCATAAGGCCACACCCCCTGACATCACCGGAAGTGTGTCATAAGGCCCCCCAGGCAGGCAGGGGTGGGGAGAGGCAGGGAGGAAGCAACTTACCCTCCCTCTTCTCCTGCCTCCTCCTGGCTGAATGAGGGCCAGAAGCAGGGCGGCCGGAAGCAGGGGGCAGGGCTTCGTCATGTGCCCCGCCCCCTGTACCTCACCCGGGGGAACTGCGATCCCCCGCGATCCCCCCCCGAAATGACCTCTGCTGGTAATCAAAGCGTCAACTAACAGGAAATGCTCTTTCAGATGTTAAGCAGAGATGTGTATACGTGCCTTTCAACAGTTCATCAATGGGGGATTACTTCTCCTTAGTTTTTGTTTGGCTGGCACAATGGTGATGTGTGCTTCTTCCCCAGGCTAGCAGCTGTGTATTTCATGTGTAACATGAAATGCAGGCACCTTCTATGTGTAACTGTCACAACAGGTGATTTGATCAGCTTCCTTTGAGCCTATGGGTGTGTGTGCGAGCACAATCCATGTAGTGTGTGTCATCAAATATAAATCCATAAAGCAAATATCAGTTCCATTTCTCAACAACTGAATTCTCCTTCATACCAAAAAGAAATCCCTACAAATAAGGAACAAGATGTCAGGAAAAACTGTTCCAGCCTAGGTTTTTATGTGCACATTTTTGGAGGGTGGAGGGACATTCTATCATGTGAGACCCCTGACCTGTGGCAGTCCACACACCAGTTTACCACCAGAGCATGTGGTGATCCATCGGCAGAACCGTGCTTATAAAAGGAAGAGGATGGGTGCAATTTTACCCTCCCTCTTCCCCCTCCTCACTGCAGCCAGTCAAACTGCAGGGTTGTTTGTCCACATAGCTCCTGCAATCCCAGGTACTATCTTTCTAGGGTTGAAACTGCTTGCTGCGAGAAGGGGAACATGGAGAAAACCCCGTGCTCTTTCTGCTAATACACTGCTGGATCCAAGCCCATGTTTATAACTTGTACATCTGCTAATGCTTTCTAGGCACTTGGGGAAATTAAATACTAAAAGCTAATGAGCGACATTTTAAACTATTTATAAAAATGAACTTCATCAAGTGAGCTAACAAACTTGTTAAAAGTGAGAAGAGAAGTTGTGTTTCCACACTTTTCATCATTTTTGATTAGGTGATACCAGCTCAGTTTCTACTCTAAACCAAACTCCTCAAATAAAGAACATTGATTAAACTTCTGGATTCCCTTCCTACCTGCCTCTTTCATGAACAGGCCAAATGCAACCTGTTTCTAGACAGCCTAAGTAGAATATCATCACTAGCTGAAGAAACTGTTCATGCCATACTGGATAATGCCCATGACATCACTGATAATAAGTGACACAGTTCCTCTTCTCCAAGCCTATGCCATATTCTGATGCTAATTCCATGTTCTGCCCAACCCACCAACCAACACAGGAGATAATAGCTAAGGGTGAGAAGGCCACCTTGCTAGTGAATTTCACACATCCACAGCACGTCTTTGGGCTTTACCATAAGATTTTAGCTGGACTCAGCACTTAGGTAAAATTTCCATGCTCTTTCTCAAGACCTTTCAAATTCAGCTCTTATAGGAATACTCTCAGGTCCTGTAGGAATATCTCTCTTTGCAAGCTGAGGGTTCTCCCTCTTGAGAACAGGAGCACAAACAATAAAGCCTGTAAAAAGTGGATACATCAGCAGATATCAGGGCCAGTTCACTGCTCAAGGAACCCACACAGTCACTACAGGTACCACAGCCCACCAAGGTAATGAACATACAGCTCAGGTTTGAATCTGTTGGGCACTTAGAATGGCTCCCAATCCCACTCACCATTTTGTCCATTTGAAATCATTCACTCTGCCTCCTTGATTTTCAGTTGCTAAGTGCACCCTATAATTTCAATGGCCCATTATAGAAGGAGGAGGAGGAGGAGTTGGTTTTTAGACCTTGCTTTTCTCTACATCAGAGGGTCTGAAAGCAGCTTACAATCACCTTCCCTTCCTCTCCCCACAACAGGCAGCTTGTGAGGCAGGTGGGGCTGACAGAGACCTGAAAGAACTATGACTGGCCCAAGGTCACCCAGCAGGCTTCATGTGGAGGAGGAGTGAAAAGTACTGGGTTCGATACATCAGACCATAACATAGGCGAAGACACGTTTATTAGTACTTTACATATGGAATAACAACTAACAGCCGGGTGGCCGACTTTATACAATTGGGGAGGGACGCCCCTAGGTTCTATTGGCGGGTTTGAACTTCCCGCCAAGGTTCCTATTGGCTCCTTACTAGAAGTTCAGGAGCCTAGTCCCTATTGTCTATGGGATTGAAGCTCTAGCTGCCTCTGGCTGGTGCCTGGCAGTGGTCTAAGGACATAACAAGGAGTAGGGAATCAAACCCCATTATCCCGATTACAGTCTACCACTCTTAACCTCTATGCCACACTGGCTCTCAGTAGAGCTTAATGTTAATTCACTTATACATTTAATGAAATACATATCTGAAAGAAATCCTCACCACTCTTTGCATCCTTCTTTTAATCCTAGGTGAGGGGGTTTCTGATTTTGCAGCGTGCTTTTAAATTTTTTTATTTTAATTACCCAAACAGAAAGAAATAAAAAACAAAATATAACAACAATGGTGGGAAATCTACAGGTAAGCGTCTATAGTAGGTTTCTAAATATCTAAAAATATGTCCACGCACAATTGCCGTCTATATGCCATACATTCAAATGTTGATAAAATTGTAGGGTCCTCAATCCATTAAATTGCTGGAGATGGGCATTTTACAATGTGGTATTGTTCTTGGTGGTGGAGACCCCCATCAAGTCACAGCTGACTTGTGGTGACCACATAAGCTTTTCAAGGCAAGAGAGATCCAAAGGTGCTTTGCCCTTGCCTGGCTCCATGTCACAAGCCTGGTATTCCTTGGTGGTCTCCCATCCAAATATTAGGCAGGGCCAACCCTGCTTAGCTTCCGAGATCTGATGAGATCGGGCTTTATAAGTAATTACTGAGTCCATTTTTATGTCCTGTATTTGAAGATTTGGATTTTTTAATCCAATTTATGCCTTGAATAAGGAGCCATATCCACTTTTGTTCATTCGCTCATGGCCAAGTAAGATATCTAGCTGCTCCTTCCTCCATTAGAAGGTGCTAGTATACTGCATCCTCTGTGACTGGATGGAACAATTACCATTCTTGTTACTTGTTGGTACAAATTTGGCAAGTCTCTCCCTTCCCCCTTACATGTTAAGAAGCTATACATTTCGAATTCTGTAGGACCATTTCTGTAACAAGATGATGACATTTTATTTTCATATAAGAGATCAGGAAGAAAATATCACCCAATTAAGCTAGGCTTTAATTCCGGGACACATAAAGGAACTGGTTTGATCAATGTTCATTCATTGTCCTTACTTGAGAAACTGAATAAATCTCAAGACAAAAAGGAAACGATACAGTAGATACAATAGAGAAAAGAAGAAACCAACAGTGCTTAGAATTTAACAGTGGATTCAAATGTCCTGTATTTAAAGAACATGGGGATGGGAGAAGGAAAGGAGAGAGAATAGGAACTATTTAAATGCTACATTTTAAATAAATTCCTTACAATTCCAAAGAAGATTTCATTAGCTTATAATTTCATTATTTGATTTCAAAGGCTATCATGTTTATATGTCTAAAGTCTGCTATCTTAAATTCTTTCAGAGAAAAAAGAAGACTCATTGCAATAATACTAGGAATATTGCTTAATTCAGACATTCCATCTCTCAGACTACATCTTAAAACCATTAGTGATTTTCCATCTCAAGATTTTTTTTCACCAGAATTAAAACTAATGCATATCATTTACAGGAGCTGTCTTACCCATGGAGCAGCCAGGGCAGATGTCCCCAGTGGAGTGGTGGCGCAGGCAGTTCAACACCTGCATTAACAACACTAGTGAACAGCCACTATGGCTGTTCGAGACCCACCGCGGCCGGGGTGAGCTCCCGGCCCAAGTCCCAGCTCCCGCCCACCCAGCGGCTTGAAAGTGTAACAGCAAGTAGACAAATGGGTACCTGCCCTAGGTTGGCAGGGGGCACCCTCCCTCCTGATGGTGTGTGCCAGGAGTGTTTGCAGCGGCGGCAGCGATACGCCGGCGAAGCAGAGGCGACCCGTGGATGCGGCAGCGACGGAGACCGGATGGAGGTGGAGCTACGACAGCGGCACAATAGTGTGACGATGCAGTGCGGCGGAGCCTAAGGGACAAAGGCCAGAACTGCAATCGGGAGCCGCCGCGCGCCGGAGGAGTCCATCAGGAGCCTTCCGGGAGATGTTGTCGACCCGTCCTAAGGCGCCAGGAAGAAACAACGGAAGCCCGCCCGTGGAATACAACAAGACCGCGCTGCTCGGGTGTCGATAGGTAGCCCCTCCCCTAGTCGAATTGTGGCCCTAGGATAGGAACTAATTAGGCACTTAGGCCATATAGATGTAAACCGCCCAGAGACCCTCGGGTAAAGGGCGGTATACAAATCGAAGATATAAATAAATAAATAAATAAATAAGTCCTGGAATTGAGTGGGGGAGGCACAATGCCCAACTGCTGCAGTCCTGTCTGCTGCCAAATTGCAGATCCTCTAGTCCAATAGCCCTGCTGCCAGCAGG